>NC_038044.1:62886278-63193280 GCF_002211085.1 Panicum hallii | reverse complement strand
AGGATGGCGCCACCGCCCCTGCGCCGACGATGGTGGCGGTGGCGTGGGAGGAGGAGTTCGAGAGGGACGCGGCGCTCACGGCGACGTCGCACCGTGAGGCCACCGCGTTCCACCCCTGGGACGTCTCCTTCTCCGTCGTCAGCGTGAGCATCTCTCCCTTTTTTCGGCTTCCATCTTGCCTGTGCATCTGAGCTAGATTAAATCTGTTTCTGGGCTTCTTCTTGTGACAAAACGAGTAATTTTATTATGTTTGCATATGCTCTTCTTTTCATTATTATCATTGGCTTGATGGATTTGATGTTTGAGTTGATTGTAACACTGGATTAATTTTTCCATCGGTGTTACAGTAATTCTTGTTTGGATTTTTTTTAAGCATTTCATCTTGGTCATATTGATGGTGAAAGTTTTGACTTTTCCTTTGAATGGGTCAGGCCTCATTGGTTATTTGTTGGTACCATTAAAAGTTAATGAGTTATTAAAATTCATTTGGGTCTTGTCTTCCCAGGGGGAAAAGATTCCAAGGCATCAAAATGATGCTTTAACAGAAGAAGACATCTAGGTCGAATTAATCCTCTTTACATAGATCTATATGTTATATAAAGCCCACAATTTTAGGAGCCTTAGCAAAATCATGCCTGTATCTATCTACACATATATTGCAAGTCATTGCGGCTTTTAGATCCGTTGTGTTTCATTTTATGTTGTTAGGATGAATAGCCTGGCCTCCATTTATTTCCTTGTGTCGAGATCACCACATGGTTTCCTTTTTTCCGTTTCCCGTTTTATTTAGTTTTTATATTTGGGTAACTTAATTAGAAAAGCGAAATACATTTGTTCAGTAACTTATATTGGTTTTGAAACCAGACTTATTTGAGTATATAATAGTCTAGCTGCCAAACACTGAAACCGACAAATAATTCTGTCGTTGATTGGTAGCTAGTCTGGCCTGGCATACTAGTTCAATGTGCGGTGTCATCTATTTAGATGTAGAGATGGCAAACGAGGAAGCACGCATAAATTTATGCTCCTGTTGCCCCGTAAACTCAGGAGGAATTGGCTTTTATGAATTGTTTCAGTTTATTATCCTTGTCTTGCATGGTTGCCTTGTCCAACATTTATATAGTTACAAGGATACCATTTTGTCGTTTTGTTTTGACATGTCCACACTCAGTGGAACTGCCATTTTCCTTTCTCATTCCTCTTGGGTAATTTGGCATGGGTGCTTCACCGTTGTATCAGTTATTGCTTTAAGGTCACTGTGTGATACTTAGTGGAGCTTGCACCCAATATCATGCAAACGAATTGGAGAAGTTAAAACTGAGGTCATTATTACCTTTTGTATATTTCGTGAAAGATATTTAATTTTTTATGGGAAAGACAACCATTTTTACTGTCTTTAAACAAGCAGAGCTGGGGAAGAATGTATCTATGACTTGGTATGTTTGTATTAACTCGTGCAGTTTGTTTTGGACCTCCTTAACATTTTTTCCCCTGTTGCCTCAGGAATCAAATAAAATGTCAAAGAGCAAACTTGTTCTGGGAACTGCTTCACTGAACCTTGCAGATTACGCATCTGCTGCTGAAGAGGAAATCGAGATAATTCTACCATTGTCGGCGCCCAATGGTGCAACTGACCTGGCCCCATCGCTCCATGTATGCCTCTTGTCAAATATATGGCTCCATGTATTGAAACACCAAGATTTTATTTTATTTTCCGATTATCATCAGGTAGTAAAACGTTTTGTAACACTTGGTGTTATTTTTCTTTCCAGCTAACTTTGAGCCTGGCGGAACTAAGAATTTCTCCACAATCACCTGACGCTTCACAGCGTTCTATTGTTGTTGCCCCACTGTCACCTTCCTCTGGTGATTCTGTTCCTTCTGGAAAAGATGAGGCTTCTGTCATTAAAGTGGGGCTGAGAAATCTTAAACTCCTAAGAGATCTAGTGTCGACACGGAGGTTCAGAAAGACTAACCAAGACTGTGATAGCAGTGAGGAGAAGTACTATGTTCATAGTGATGGTGCAGAATTTTCTTGTGATACTGACTCCCTCGATGATGATCTGGATGATAAAGAGCTGGATGATGACTTGGGGGGTTCAACCGTCAGGAAGTCATTCAGCTATGGCTCACTGCACACTATGAATGTTGGTGCCCTACTTTATGCACCTAGGATTGATGGAGATGATGGATGGATACATTACAGTCACCGAAATTCTGATGTCAGTTATCATGTTGAGCAAGTGCCATCCTCCACTGCCGAGGAGCATGCTTCCATCCCTGTACGGCGAAAGAGGAGCATACTTCCCGTTCGATGGAGGAAGACAAAATTGCCAAAGGCTAAAGGGGAGCCTTTGTTGAAGCCATATGGAGAGGAGGGCGGTGATGATATTGACTATGATCGTCGGCTGTTGACCCCTTCTGATGGATCTGTTTCAGAAGTACATGTTTTCTTGATATCTCAAGAATTTTGAATTTTTGTTTCCTTTTTTTTCCTACTTGTGTTACTGTTGGAGGTTAATTGACAGCATATCATCTTCATTTGCAGGGATCAAATGGCTCCACTAATAGTATGGTGTCAGTATTTGGTGATGACGATTTTGTTGTGGGGAACTGGGAGTTGAAGGAAGTATTTAGCCGTGATGGCCACTTGAAGCTTTCTACCCATGTCTTCTTTGCATCAATAGACCAGAGAAGCGAACGAGCTGCGGGGGAGAGTGCCTGCACAGCACTTGTGGCTGTTATTGCGGACTGGTTCCAAGCAAACCAGGACCTAATGCCCATCAGGTCACAATTCGACAACCTTATCCGAGAAGGATCTCTAGAATGGAGGAAGCTTTGCGAGAATGAGACCTACAGGGAGCGCTTTCCGGACAAACACTTTGATCTTGAAACAGTCCTGCATGCAAAGATCCGCCCACTAACAGTTGCTCCTAGCAAGTCATTCATTGGGTTCTTCCATCCTGAAGGTACTGAGGACGTAAGTGGATTCGACTTCCTTGATGGTGCTATGTCATTCGATAACATCTGGGATGAGATAAGCCGAGCGGCGGAGTGCTCCACTGGAAAATCTACCCTGTACATTGTTAGTTGGAATGACCACTTTTTCGTCCTAAAGGTTGACGCCGATGCTTATTACATCATTGATACACTTGGTGAGAGGCTGTCTGAAGGTTGTAACCAGGCATACATCTTGAAGTTTGATGACAACACCACGATTCATAAAGTACCTGCTGAAAAGGAGGCGAATCCTGATTCCAGTGGAGGCCTCAAGGATTCCTCTGAGAGCTCCTCCTCAACTGAGCAAGACAGCGGAACTGACAGTGAAGAGTGTGAGCTTGTGTTGAAGGGTAAGGATGCGTGCAAGGAGTACATCAAAAGTTTCTTGGCTGCCATCCCGATCCGTGAGCTGCAGGCTGACATCAAGAAGGGTCTCATGGCATCAACTCCGCTGCACCACCGCCTCCAGATCGAGTTCCATTATACGGAATCATGCCCTGCTGAAACAACCATGCCTTCTCCATTCCCCACTTTTGAATTTTGTTGGCCTGACCCACCATCACCAACACCTGCCATGGAGGTCGTGATAACCCATCCACCGCCCATGGAGGTCGCAGTAACCCATGCTGTCGCTGTTGTATAGCTGGCCATGGCTGCTGCTGAGACCTAGGGATTTGGCTGCTTAGTTTAACATATAGAGCCTTGCTTTTAAGAGCGAATTGTGAAGTGGACCAGATCGAAGATTTGGCTTCGTTTCTAGTTTGCTCCGTTTGCTTTCTAATCAAGATGAACTGACTAGTATAGCTTAGTTGTCATTTGGCATGCGCGCGTGTGTGTTTGTTCACTTCTTCCAGGCTTTTGGGAGCATTCATTTTGTAAAGAAAGAAAGGGTGTTTGCTCCTGCACATCTTTACCTGTGAAGTGAGTTTGCTGGACTTGTAATCCTACAAACATTATCATTATGTTAATTATCTCCTGTTCTGCTCCAAACATGTGTATTCTGGTCATGTTGTTCAGAGATTTTTGCAATTCGACAGTTTTTCTGATTCCTTTGGATTCTGAAGAAAGTAGCGAAATGTGTGCGTGCATGAAGTGGGATTTGTAAGTCACAAAAAAGAAGAAGAAGTGGGATTTGAAATACACTGTAGTTGAACTGGGACAAGATCACTGAGTGCGTCCGCACAAATGGACTAATAGTCTCTGAACCAAACAGAATCGTTGGATAAGTAATGGTTAGATGTCTCTATCAGTGAAAAGATTTATGCCAAAGCTGACCTCTCACTGTCAAGCCCTACTTTTCCGGCGCCGATCCACCACAAGCAAAGGCAAAGCTCACGCAATTAAGAAGGCGAGAAAAAACTGTCAAAACAAATTCATGAAATATTCATGGTGAGCCAATGTTTTTGGTGAATGCGACAGGTGACCTGCTGCCACTGCAGATAGATAAATACATTGTCCATCCTGAGGTGCATGAACTGTGGTGTAATGTGTGGGTGTTGTCATGGCAGGTCAAGAGATGCATTTGGATCTAGCCTAATCGCCAATCAGAGCCATAAGGATGATGAATGGGTTCGACATGGAATTTAGTGTTTCATATTTTCACTTTTTTTAGAAGAACTAAAACTTTTGGTCTTTGTGATGCAGTTTATGGCAATTGTGAGTTGTCACCCCGTTCTCTTTTCTTTGGTCAACGATGACTTGTATACGGTCACCAGATGGCCCACAGATGAGGTGATCAAACAAGATGAGATAATAATGCAAAAAGGAGAGAAAGTGACGCTTAATTTCTAAACCTTTCATTGTGTTCTAGTTTTAAAGAGTGACGTATGAAAAATGAGAAATTCCGGAAACGCTAGTACTCAGATAATACCTCGCACGACTTTGACTCACTTGATTTCTACCCATTCAGCAGAATCACACCAGGAGGCTCATGTGGTCTTTTCACTGTCATTCCAGGCAGAGAGATTCAGAGTTCCGATCTCCACCAACCAAAGATTCACATCACTAGAAAACTCATTCTACAATTAAAATTTCAAAGCTTGTGTGATGAGAAGATGTAAACAAATAAAATAAAATGATGAACAGAGCCCCGGCTTTCATGGTCTTTAGTCTTGTTGTCACGTGTCAGTAGAATCACTGAATCGTTCCAGGTTATTGTACTCCTTTGACCCTGATCTGTGTGCAGGCTTGCTGAAAGGTTCAGAGATCAGAGAGCTTCACCAACCAACCAAAGCTGTACCGAATGCACGGCACCAAATTAAATAAAGCGTTGGAGTCGTAGTACTTAACACGGCCACTGCAGGACTGAAAAGCTATTACAATGCACCCCCTTTTTGCTGACCAATGCAATGCGTTTGGTCTTGGGGAAGCATCAGAGATCAAAGTGGGTTCAGCTCGGTTCAGTACCTGCTGCAGCAAAGCTTTTTTCCTTTGAAATCTTGCTGTGTGGATCTCTGAAATCTTGGCAAGATCATGAAGACCAGGACAGCATCTGGAGGCAGATCTTCAGAGGCTGTGTTCTACAGACACACCAAAAGTACTTTCAGAAAACATGCCCGTACACACATACAGGGGCGCGAACCCAGGATTTGGAAGATAGGTATTTAAAATTTCAAATGGTATCAGCCCAAAGCACACATTAATAGCACATCATTGAGTATCAAAATATAAATGATTTATAACTTAAAATTGTTCAACATATAGATAATAGATGTACTAAATCATCAACATATCAAAGCGGGAATATCTAAAATAAATAGAGGATAAAATTCTAAAACAACATATGGAATTGATAAGGATGCTAACAAATTACAAGATAACTTTACGATCCTTTATGTTCATAGTTCAAACCTACAAAAAATTGCATTCAAGTTTCAGAAAAAAGTCCTCACTGCATGTCTACATTGCTGCTAATTTTTACACAAATCCATAAGTTATCACGAATTGCATTGACATATTTTCACGAAATACAAATAAATTCGTTAATCCCTTACTTAGTTGCTCACCTAAAATTCAGTGGCTCGTTGGGCGGCCCTCGGCCTCGGGCCGCATGAGAGACGGACGGCAGGGGTGCCGTTGGGCTAGGGTAAACGGAGAAAATCGGCATGGAGTCGGATGCCTGTCTGGTTGGAGTGGGTGGGGCAGCTGATCCGAGGAATTTTGGGCCATATGGGCGGATGGGCCCATGTGGGCCGGCGGTGGGGGTGGGAGGTTGGTGGGCTGCTGAGATTTCTTTGGGCTAAAAGAGAAATCGGACCTTAGGAGGCTGTTGTGTTTTGTTATTTTTGTTTTTTAATTATATATATAGAATACATTATATATACAAAATTTTTGATAAAAATAATGAATTGAATGGGGCCGCCGCTGCACACATACGAATACCGAACGCGACGGACGCACTATACATGGCCGGCTTTGTTGCGTCCATTTGCAGCAGCTGAAATTGAAAAGGAGAGCTGGTAGACTGCTACAAAAGGGACAAGAGCTGCTGCTAGCTTTCCTGGGACAGACAGCCTCCACACACACACACACTCTGAAACTCTGTAGCTCCTTATCAAAAAAAAAGAGAGAAACTCTGTAGCTCGTCCGGAGACAACAGAAAGAAACCTGATTGAGGCAGCACCCAGCAGTGCCTGTTCGCTGGTCCGTTGGTCTCAGCTTGGCTTTCTTGCCGTTTTCAGAGCCACTTACTGCTTCGATGTTTCTGGCACTCGCTGCATTTCCATCCCTGCGACCAATCATTCAGAGTTTCAGACAAAGCACCGTAGGCATGTCGTATGCATGTTCATCGCTGAGGGTTTTGCCATGAGATTTTGCTCCGAGTTTTCAGGCAAGTTTGAATCTGTACCTGCGTCCCGAATCCGTAGGCTCAACTCAACACTCTGTTGCTGAAGCAGGAACAGGACCTAATGCAGAACAAATGTGAAGCCAACGAATCCAAGATGCGTCAGGATTCATCCGGGCCGAGATCGTTTCCTACTTTTGGCCCAGATCAACATTTTCATTCATGGGCATGTAAATATACAGCCCAACCTGGTCCACAGTGTACATGCATGCATGGCCGAGAAAGAATGGGCCAGCAGCTCATTTAGCACAAAGACAAAAAAAAAAAAGATTACGCAAGCGATGGATGCGCTGTGGTGTGGACACGGGCTCACCAGGCGCGCGCGCGCGGGCCGCTGCGGCGTGTCCACGTCTTCCCCACCAGGCACCAGCCCACCCTACGGCCCGCTAACCGCAGCCTGTCACTCACGTGCCCCGCACGCGCACGGCGCCGCGCCGCCGTCTACTCGAGCGCTCACTGAGATCCTCTCCGCGGGCCTTATCCGCGCCGAGGTTGCCACGTGGCGCCCTCCCCTCCCGCGCGCGCCCCCCTCGAGGTGGCTGCAGCAGAAAACGAAAACTCACGCGCGCGCAGGCCCAGATCCCCGCGACACGCGGGCCCGCGCCGTATGGCCCCCACCCGTCATGAGGCAGGTTTCGTCGCGGCGCGGCTCCGCGGACTCGAACAGCGCGGAGTGCAATCCGGTTAGCCCGCCCGGCCTCTCAGTCCCGCGACCCGCCGTTCGCTCCCCTCCTCCGTGGCTGCGCCCGGTCCACGCGCCCCCCTCTCACCTCGCCGTGGGCCGCGGCAGTCTACCGGTGCATGGACTGAGCCCACGCGCTCTGTACAGCCCCACGCCGTCGGCAGCGCATGACGGCCACCTCCCGGCGCCCCCACGTCCGTCCCGGCACCGCCTTCCGAACCACGTCTGCGTCTACATTCGCTGACACCCCGGTCCCGCGGAGGCGGAACGGATACCGAACCCACGCGTCGGCGTCGGTGGCGGGCCGACGGCCGAACCCGGCGGGGTGTTCCTCCGCGAAGCAGCCGTTATCCGGATTATCCCGTGGGCGAGGGATATAAAAATCCGGCCGAAAATGCCCCCACGCGCCCGTCGCGTCCCCCCTCCCCCCCCTCCCCACCCTCCAAGTCCAAGCGGCGAGAGCGGAGAGCTAGCGACAGCGAGGGCGGGAGCACGAAGGCGAATCCCCATGGCGACGGACGGCGAGCAGCAGCAGGCGCAGCCGGCGGAGGAGGTCGTGTCCGTCGAGATGCCCGCGCCCGAGGGGTGGACCAAGAAGGTGGGGTGATTTGTAGCTTACTACCAGCTGCGAGTGCTTAGTGCTTACCCGCTTCGCTTGCGTTGCTCTGCTCTGCACCGTTCGCGTGGAATTCGGGGGTGTCGGGGTGGAATTCGCGGGGTTCGGGGATTCCGGGGCGCGGAATTCGGGTCCCCGGCTGCGAATTCCCGGCGAATTCTAGGTTTTTCTTTTTGGCGGTAGCTGGTTTGCTGTTCGAGAGCTTCCATTTTGGGCTTGGGGGTCTAGGGTTTCTCAGGCTTCGGGTTTGCTCAGGCGACGCGCGATTCATCTCGGATTGGTGTTGTGAGCCTACGGAGCTCGATTTCTGCTGGGAGTAGGTGGCTCGTGGGCTCGGCGAGGAGTGCTCCAGCTCTCTGGTATGGCTGTAGGTCGCCTACCTACCCCCTATGGGGTTGTCGTGGTCGGCGAATTACGCCCTATTTCGGGGTGCGTACGGCGGTAATTCTTAGTCCCGGAGCTCGATTAGGCACTGCTAGGGCTAGGTCTTGTGGCCTTGTGGGGGGCAGGTCAGGGGGCAATTCCCAAATATGGCCGCGACTTGTTGCTTTTCAGGACTAGGTGGATTTCGATTACTCCTAGTTCCAGGGCTTTGTTGGTCTGCCTTGGAGTGGAAATGCTTGACCTTGGAGCTCGGATTCAGACTGTTGACTTACTTTGTTTGCCCGTGGTATTTCATTTGTTGCAGAGCCCGAAAGGAGGGGTAATGTTGTGCAGGTTGGGGCTGTTGCGATTAGGGGTTATAGGGTTTAGGCTACCCATTTCTAATTCGGTGTTGATTGTTTGATGATGGGATAGAGTTTCCAGTGCTTTGTTTGGCCTGAAACGCATCAGCTCTTTGTTCAATTGAAGGGCTGTTTTCCCTTTGGTTGCTTGTTGTAGTGTATTTGCAGTCAAGCTGGAAAGGGGAATTTTCTGCTGCTTGTAGCTGTGGCAATTACTGCTCAATAGGGCTTTAGCTTACCCATTTACAATTCGATGTTTATTATTTGGTGATTGGTCAAAGTTTCTGGTGCTTGGTTCAGTTTTATCTTGAAATGCTTCAGCTATTATTTTAGATTCAGGATGTTGAAATTACTTGAGCAATAGTGTATTTGTGGTGAATCTGGAATGAGCTCTTGGAGCTATGGTAGTTACTGCTAATAGGGCTTTAGCTTACCCATTTCCAATTCGATGTTCGTATTTGATGAGAGGTTACAATTTCCAGTGTTTGTTCTGTTTGTCTTGAAATGCTTCAGCAATTTGTTCAGATTCAGGCTGTTGATATTACTTGAGTAGTATCGAATTTGAATGTTCTGCAGCTTCGAGCTGTGGCAATTGCTGGTTATAGGGTTTTGACCTACCCATTTCTAGTTTGATGTTGATTATTTAGATGATTTATCTTTAGTGAATCTGGTGATATCTTGGTTCATGGGTTTTGTTTTGCTGTGACTAGAGCCAAAATTTTAGAACTAGTGCCTGTTGAGCTGAGTCTATTGTATCTGTAGCGAAGCTGGAATTGGTAATGTTCTGTAGCCTGGAGCTGTGTCTATTGCTGGTAATAGGGTTTTGACCTACCCATTTGCCCATTTCTAGATCAAAATTTATTATTTGATAATCTGTACTTTAGTGAATCTTGTGATGTTTTGCTTCATAGGTTTCGTTTTGCTGTGACTAGTGCCAAAAAATTTAGAGCTAGTGCCTCTTGAGCTGGGTCATGCAAAAAATGAAAGCATGATGCAACAGAAGAGAGCACTGCCGTGCTGGTATGAGCTCCGATTAAGTGTTAGGAGGGTTTATGAAAAACCCACCTGCTCAGGTGTTCTAGTATCACATTATCACCCACCTGAAAGTCCTGAGGGTTCAAGATTTGAGTTTAGGAATCTGTTATTAGTTCATTATCGGATGTATTTATGATGGGTTTCAGTATCCAGGTTTTCAACTGGATAACAGAAATGTGCCAAACTTACTTAATAGCCCGGGAATTGCTTGTACGGTGAAGTCTGATATGGTTATTTTCTAAACTAGCTGGAGATTAATGGTGCTTGATAGGAATTACTGTTAGAGGTCTGCATTATTGGTGGTTGGGATGCACTTTTCATGTTATTGACGGTTGGGGTATCTAGTTTTTCTATTGGAGGAAAGCATTGAATAACTCAGGCAGTTGATGTGACTTGTCGTCTAGCATGGTTTATTTCTGTTTTTTAGCTGGGGGAAGCGATGTTTGAATGCCCGATAAAGTTCAATGTTGGAATCATCTAAATAAAGAACTTTGGAGCTGGAAATAGTTTTTGTGGATGTTTACCTTTAGTGTCTTACGTTACCGCATTAATTTGACCGTTTTAGCTAGCATTCTAGTTCTTTGTTTGTTACCTATTTTGTGATTCAGTTATTACCTGTATGCTGTTTGTCGCACTCTAGGGTGGTTAGAGTACAATCTGTTGGCCACATAGCAACCAGACACGTGGTGAACTAGTCGCTTGGAGTGTTCTTCTCAGTTGTTGCGTTGATTTTTTTTCTGGTGCGTTCAAAAAGTGGGAACATTTTTTCTAGTCTGTACCAAAAGATATTATGTTCAGCTGTCTACCATTATTTTGTGCACGGCTCCATTTGTTTCTTTTTGCAGATTTCAGTTCTGTTAATAAAAATATTCTTTCTATATAATGTGATTTTCAAAATTAGCTATACTCTCTCCGTCCTGAAATATAAGGCATTGAAGGGTTCAAAATTTGTACCCAAATATATGGCTTTCTAGGATGTTTTGGAAACTAATTATTCCCAGCTGACCATAAAATCAGTAAAATGACAGCCAAACAAGGCATTAAATAGGGGTACATGCATCATTTCCTTGTCTCCTTAATCTGCCATGAAAATGCTAGGATGCCCTATATTACAGGATGAAGGGAGTATATCTGTTGATGGCATTGTATCTGAAGTGGGTAATATGTTGTCCTCCTTTAAAGTTTGTGATAAGGTTATTAAATTTCTTATGAGACTCTATTAGTCTATTATCCTCCTTGGAGTTTTGTAAGGCATTCCATTCCACTAAAAGGTCATTCGTTTTCTTTTATTGATAACCTTTTATGAATCTTATTTTGCCTAGCAGATACTCAATAAATCTTGTACCCCTTTATCAAAATTGTGAACTAACTGTTTTTCTCTGTTCATTTCTTCCAACATTGTGCAAACACAAAACTGCTAGTAACTAGAAGTTTATCCAGTGGCACTTTATCTCTGTCAAGCTAACCCTAAAATTTCATACCCAGTGTCCATGTGAAATCTATCTTGTTGTTCTCTCCTTGCTGAACTAGAGTGGTTTGAAATGGGTGTCTGGCTAATCTTGAATCTGATTACTTTAGCAAAATTTTTGCCCAGGTCTCAGTGGCCATTGGCAGTAACGCAAAAAAAAAAAACATATAATTTCTTTTTTTCTTCTTACGGTCTCTGACTTCTGATATGGCTCCTTCTTAGACTCTGTTCTGCCTGCTTTTAAGTTCTATTCCTGTAAAGGCAATAACTAGTACTTAGTCACAGTTAGCAGACTTCCAGTCTAGTTATATGTGGGAGGAAGATGGCACTGATTATGGTGATGAAGCGAAGAGCGAAACGTGAAGCTAAATCTGTGATAGTATCTCTTTTACGTAACACAGCATAATTCTTCTTTGTTGATTGTGATGTGATGGCAATTTTGATGTTTTTTTCTCAGTAGGATTTTCACCATATAAACCTAACACTAAATTGGCAAGTATGCATTCCGCTGTCCAAGCATTCTTTGTTCTACTGAACTGCCTGTGTCCTAGTTGTTCTTCTGCTTCCCTATATTTACATCACTGCAGTTCCCCAAGTGGTGGTGTTAATGGCTACTGGTGGTGGAGCCAGCAATTTTCTCAGCTGTGCCTCTGCTTTCCAATGTATAATTCTCTGGATGATGGATAAACCAAACATGGGATGTTACATGTTGATGTATTTCTTTTTTGGTTCTGATTTTACGAAGAAATGTGTTTTTTTGGCAAGGAATTACAAAGAGCTGTTAATAGGCATGTGTTTCTTTATTATTTATATGCTGTTTATTGTATGAACTAATATCCTTTCTTTTTTTTCAATATTACAGTTTACTCCCCAGAGAGGAGGAAGATCTGAGATTGTTTTTGTTTCACCAACTGGAGAGGAAATTAAGAACAAGAGACAACTAAGCCAGTACCTAAAGGCACACCCTGGAGGCCCTGCTGCTTCTGAGTTTGATTGGGGAACTGGTAGATACCTTTCCTTACTGCTCCATAATTGTTTCTTCAAATCTCCCCTGGCTTTAGAAGTCTTGTCTTCTCCATCTAAAAATACTCTGTAAACAGGTGATACCCCAAGACGTTCTGCTCGCATTAGTGAGAAAGTCAAGGTTTTTGATAGCCCGGAAGGTGAGAAGATCCCGAAACGCAGCAGGAACTCAAGTGGCCGAAAGGGCAAGCAGGAGAAAAAAGAGGCCCCTGAAACTGAAGAAGCCAAAGATGCTGAAGCTGGCAAGAATGCAGAGGAGGCCCCTAATGAAGATGCCGCCACGAAGGACACTGATGTGGAGATGAAGCCTGCTGAAGAGGTGAAAGAGGCTCCTACTGGAACTGAAGACGCGGAGAAGTCTGCTGACAAGGCTGATGCTCCTGCTCCAGCACCTGCAGAAGAAGAAAAGAAGGAAACCGAGAAACCTGCTGAATCTGATGTTGCCCCTCCCACGTCATTGGAGGAGAAGAAAGACGTGGAGAAGAAAGACGTGGCAGAAGAGAAGAAGGAAGATGCCAAGCCAGCTGAGCCTGAAGCTCCAGCTCCAGCAAGCAACCCTACTGACAACTCAGCCCCTGCTCCCGCTGAGCCTGCTGCAGCTGCCACTCCAGCGTCTGAAACCAAATCAGACGCTGCTGCTCCAGCGTCTGGAACCAAACCAGATGTTGCTCCAGTAGAGAACTCCGCTGACAAAGGCGCTAGCCAGGAGAGCCAGCCGAACGCCGTCAACAACGGGCAGCTGCCGCCCTCCGCGGTGAAGTGCACCTGAACCCGGAACCGGAAGGAAGCCTGAACCCCACCCTTCCGGCGCCGTGTATCTCATTTAGGAACATTTGCATTCGCGTTGTAATCAGTCAAAAACGGTGGATTGGTAAGCATGTTAATTAGTCAGTCTGACGCTGCTGGGTGACAGTCGGTAAGTTAAAAGTAGGCTCTGCATTTTAGCTTTTGGTATGGCTGGTGTCAGCCGCCGTACATGTATCCATCATCGACATCTTCTTGGTTGCATTGTACCTAACTGTGCAAGTTAATCTTAGGACATGTATACTCTCTGAATGTCTGTAGACTCTAGTCTGTACCTGTGCTGCGTATTGTGTAACCTGCAAAACCAGTTGCATTTGCTGCTGCTGTCTATGAAAAATAAAGGCTGCTGGCTGGCTACTTGGCTAGCTGTGGATGCCAATCCTGGTCAGGGACAACAAGGATCGGTCTCATCTTATCCGAACCTGATGCCATTTGTGATGTGATGTTTCTGATGAATCTTTGAGGTGGCCCCTCTTCTATTTCATATGCTACAATGCTTCTACTTTACAGCTTACAGCCGGAGTAAAGTTGAGAACTTGTAATCAGGGCTGCGTGGGCGCGGCCGGCGCTGTTGCCGTGGCGGGGCTGGTCGCCGGCGGCGAGCGGCAGACGGGGCACGTCGGGTGCAGCCGCAGCCACCGGTCGACGCAGCGCTGGTGGAACGCGTGCGCGCACCGAGGCAGCACCCGGAGCACATCGCCGCCGGCGTACTCGCCCAGGCACACCGCGCAGCACGCCGCCTTCGCCTTCCCGGCCGCCTCGTCGGCTTCGTCGCCGTAGATCACCTTGGGCAGCGCCCTGAGCGCGGCGTCGTCGAGGCCCGCCTCGACGTCCGCCGCGCCGCCCGCGAAGAAGGCGGCGTCCGCCGCGACCGTGCGGCGGCGGCGATCGCGCGCCTCCTCCCTCCGGCGCGGAGGCGCGGGCGCGGCGCGGCGGGAGCACGCGCGCAGCAGGACGGCCACGGTGACCACGGCCAGGACGCTGGCGACGGCGAAGGCGGCCTCCCGCTCCACCATCCGGGCTGCCGGCGAGACGATCGAGCTGAGCTGAGCTGGCGCTAGATGCTGCGCATGCAGGATAGTGGAGCTTCGTTGCGTGTGCGAGTGTGGTGTGGGGCGACGAGCTGACGCTGATCAGTGGTTGCTTGTGTGGATGGGGTTGCATGAATGAGAGCTAGCCAGGGAGCTGGGACATGCCATAAGCCTGCCGACGCTGATAGCACCCGGTGACAGTGATGTGGTGAAGTGAGAAGTGAGAGATAATCTGTGCCCAATTGAACTCTCAAGCTTATTTTTGTTGTTCATATGTTTTTTCTCTCTTCTAATAAATTTGCGCGCCAAAGCTTTTGCTGTCTTTTCGGAAAAAAAGAACTCTTAAGATTGTAACAGTTTCTGGGTTTAGCACGCGCGCGCTAAGATTCAAAAACACTGTAAAACAATTTTTTTACAAACACCATCGCAAAAATAAATAAAAAATGTCTGCACAAACATGCGTTGGATGACAGTATATGTAGGATTTGTCATCTACATGTTGTTGTTTCTTGATTCTTGAACACCACGTCTCTTCGATGGCCGGATCACTGCCCTGCTGGAGCTCGCGAGACAGGAGACCAGGCTTTGGATTGAGGCCGGAGCGAGACGTTTGGGTTGTCTAAAGCGCGAGTAGTCCGTTGCGGGTTGGCCCTTATGGGCATCGTTTTTCTTCTTAGCACTCGTTAAGTGCCTAATGTGTCGCATGAACTCTTTTGCTCCGCGGTTTGTATTCAAACTTTTTCTCTACTTAATACAATGATGCGCGGCTTTCCGGCGTATTTGAGAAAAATTTGCTACATATGCCACCGAACTGGAAAATGGTGACTTTAATTTGTGGGCGTCCCTTACCTTTGCTGTGATAAAATCTGGTGATCATTTGAAAACGGAAAATGTGACCTTGAATGGACTAACATTATATTTGGAGGCCTGCTACACTGACCTAGCCCCCTAACAACTAATTAACTTGATCAAGTCAAAAGGTGAACTCCAATATGGTACTAATTCGTTGGTTTTGTGCAAGCACTATTGACTCCTGTCTCTATAAAGTTACTTGATCATCATGTGATATATATTCTTTCAGAGAATCCCTTCCTTCAAATATTAATTCATGGTCGCTCCTTTTATTTTTTGTCCTTGGCAGTAATGGGCCGGCAATAAAGCCAAAAGTCCTATATATAGTAATGCGATGAGCATATCCCTCATCCTATAAAGCTAGCTCTTAGTAGATATATAGCGTGCGCGAAACTAAGGCAATGTTTAAGTCGGTAGAAAGAGAGAACTTTGGGACCCAGAAATGGCAGTGAGGAAGCATGAGACTGCAATATAAATATAAATATAAATAGATAAGCATGCAGTGCGCTAGGAATAGGAGGCATCCGGAGCTACAACCCTTGCGCCCTGGTGAATCCCATCTCAGCAAGCTCGGATACACTGTCAGCCAGTTGTGGGAGTTCTCCACAATGTTTTGTACTGGGCCATAAGTGCAAGCACGTGTCTTGAGGAACTTGAAGCTGTACGGTAGGCGCTGCTGCGCAGACATGTTCTTCACCGTGCCGCCGTGGTATGTTGGGGATGTTTCTTTCATTCTGTTGTTACAGTGGTTTCATGCAAGGAGATATATATACAATACGGTGTCTGGCATACACCCACGATGTGCATATAAGGCTATAAGCATATTATGTGAGGTAATAAACCTTGTATCCTAGCTTGTAATGACATGAGAACATCATGAAATTATTGCCCTTTAGATCTATCGTCTTTTATCCTGTATCACATACAATTCGGGAGAGGCAGTACGTCCTTGAAGAAGGAAAATGATGTTACGCCATCAACCAATTAACTCTATCAAATGATGACCGATACTTGAAAGAAACCGCTTTATTTTCTGATATTGCAGGTATATGTATATTTCCTAACAGTTATATTTAACAGCAGTCAACAAGTGAGTAACTGGACATCACGCGCATACACACACACACACACACATATATATTTTCGATCAACCAAAGATATTGGAAGCCTGCACCTGCTTGCTACCTCTTTTCAAGGCTCAAGGCCATTGGATTGAAGAAGTGCATGCTGAATTCTGCGTGCAAATATTTTGTTCTCTATACATGATACGGTGGATCATGCATCTATGGATTAATGGAGACCAAATTGCAGAAGCTAGCAGTGCACCACCTACCTCCCATAGTCCCATTATATTGTTTAAGGCCTGAAGTATTGCCTTGAACATTTTGTACCATATCTGTCATTGGCATGTAAGACCTGACTGAACTCCTTACTGCACCAGCTAGCGGAGGCGTAATTCAAGAAGGCGTGATCGACGTGGCGGGAATGTAACAGCTAGCTGTTTCTGCGTGATGAGAGTAGCGTGATGTCAGTGGGGCTTGAGTCGCAGTGTGTGTGGAGCTCGCGCTTATAGCCGAGCTCCTGTAACAGAACAGGTGAAGTCTCGTTTAATCTGAAGAGAGACACATTCGAGACGGTACCACCCCCTTCCGTACTCTATCCATCTCTAGAGACTAGAACATCTATATATACTGTTGTGACCTCACGTCGTCTCGGCCAATCGCCTGCGGCAACGGGTGTAACATGGCAGTCTTATTATTAGCTTCTTCCTCTGACCTCTGCCCTTCTCTCTCTCTCTCTCTCATTTGGTAGAAGAGAATTTTGCTAAGAAGTGGTGGTGAAAAGACCATATGTATAGTGATTGCAAGCAAGATGCAGTGCATTATCATTAGCTAGGATTCTATGAATAGGAAAGATCAGGAAGAACGGGGTCTCTTGCATCTGCAGATTAGTGCTATTGCATTAGCCGTCAAGCACCAAATAACCCATCCATTAACTCACACTCTCATGCTCCCTCCGTCCCAAATTACAATTCTTTTAGCTTTTTTAGATATATAATTTTTTCTATATATGTATATATATCTAGACGTAGTGTACATTAAAGTATATGTATCTAGAAAAGTTAAAACGAATTGTAATTTGGGTCGGATGTAGTACTTATCATTTATCAAGAAAAGGTTTCTCAACCCTGATAAGAAAAAAAAAGGTAAAGCCATACCATTTTAAGGCGTGAATATGTCCATTGAACTGCATGAATACCGCAGGTCTTTTGTACTACAGGATTTGGCGGATCATGCATCTATGGGGGCTTAATGGAGAACAAAGTTCAGTAGCAGTAGTGCACCACCTGCCAAGCTCCCATTGTACTGTTTAAGGCTTAAAGGCACTCTTATAAACGACACAGTTCCTTAGCGCCTGTTTAGTTCCCAGGCCGTAAACGCAAAAAAGCCGTAAACGCAAAATTTTCGAAAGAATCTTACTAATTTGAAATACTAAATGAAGTCTATTTACAAAACTTTTTGCATGGATGGGCTGTAAATCGCGAGACGAATCTAATGAGCCTACTTAATCCATGATTTGCAACAGTGATGCTACAGTAACCATCCGCTAATTATTGCTTAATCATGGATTAATTAGCATCATTAGATTCGTCTCGTGATTTACGACCCATCCATGCAAAAAGTTTTGTAAATAGACTTCATTTAGTACTTCAAATTGGTAAGATTCCTTTGCAAAAAGTTTTTTTTTGCCTTTACGGCACGCAAACTAAACAGGCGCTTAGTCGTTTTTCCCATTTACCTATCATTTGTAGTCTTCTTCCTGTGACCTGCTCCTATCTTATAACTGTGAATAGCCAGTAGCCCAAAGCTAGTGCAACACGTTATTAAGCCGGTAGAATGAGAAAGGAATGGTGGACAGGCAGAGGATCGGAGCCACTGGAGCTCGAGACAGTGTGTTGTGACTTGTGAGTAGGAGAAATCAGGAACAACCTCACTTGCGACACTCCACTGATCCGTGTATGTAGGATATATGTGTCATCTAGTGAGAAAATATGGGAACGTGGTTGCCTATCTTGGCATTGCCACCGTTGTGCGTTCATTATATAGGGAAGAGTACAAGAGAGTTTGAGATCATTACAAGTTGTTACTAGATTGCATCGGCCTCTAACAAAGTCCGATCCTGTTGGCTTACGATAGCAATCTAGTAATCTAACCAATGCCACAGTCACAACCGTATAGCAGGACTCATACAATGTTTTGTTGTACAAGTTTGGTTACAATATCTTTAACAATCTACAACTGGAGTGAACAGGCTGTGTGCCTGCCATCGTAGACTGAAATTCTGTAGACATGTGCTGTGTCGTACTCGGAGAGATCCAGATGTTGCTTTTCAGCAAAATCTTCACCCCAAACATTGCTAAGGTCGTCGACTCACTTGCTCTTCCACTCTTAGAAAAGATCAAAGCCCTTTTCCATGGACTCGGAATGATTTAACCATCTCCATGATTTCTATGTCGCCGACTCAGAATTTTGTGTTTTATCAAAGAGGAGGTGGCCTTGCAAAGGATGGCGTGTGGCAACCCAATGTTGGGTTCATCTTGACTGAATGTACTATCTTTTGTTTCTAATGCTACACATTTCCTTTCATGTAGTAGAACTCCAATTGTAATCCAGACTTTTCTTCTTAAATGAACTAGCAAGCTGGCCTGCGCAATTGGGCAGGTAGCTAGCTGATAATTGTGCTTGTTTTTACTTGGATAAAATTATCAAAATGGTCTAAATCAAGTGATAATCATTTTTATAATCATACTTATGGTGCAATCCATGAAATTATGATAAAACAGAATACCTTATGTTGAAAATGACAATAATTTTTACATCATGACCCCTTTGACTGGAAATATAAGTATGCTATATTTTGCATGGATGTTAGACTTCCTTTGACTGGAAATATAAGAGTGCTATATTTTGCATGGACGTTAGACTTATAAAAAAAATTGAGTACATAACAATAATCTATGAAATAAAGTATTTAGTACTGATTCTTTTTCTAAAATTTGAGTACCAACATTATTTATAACGCATCACGGTTAAAAACAAACATGCACAACCATAACTCAAACTCACGTGCACCGTCAACTACCACAACTGAATCCAACAGCTTGTGCATGGTTATACAGCTCACACCTCCACCCACTTGTTGGGGCCAAACTCTAGACACAGTTTCCATTTCCTCACTTGCTTAATCAAACATCAAAATGAATAGATGCTGAACACGCTTATAACATTTGATCCACCGACTTCTTAGGCCAAATGCTAGACTACTTCCAGATCCTCGCTCGCTTAATTAATCAAGCATCAAAATGAACGAACCGATGCTTAACACCCTTAATACATTTGATTTGTGTGCCTTAATTGTTCATGGATTGGAGTCCCAGGGGTGCAACCTTTGCCTTTTGTTCGAGCACCATCCATAGACATAAAGTTGATACAGTGCCAGTTGACTATTTCTTCACACGTTATGAATTTGATGTTGACCTGCAATTTTGTTAGGAAGAAAATACGCTGGGAATAGGTTGCAGTTTCATTTGAAAAATGCTAATCTAGCAACAATGGTGGCACATCTTTTATTCATTCCATTTCTAGCCTCTTGATGTCTTGTTCCTTTATACCCCAAACATAATAGTAGTAATTAATACTAACATGTATTCATCTTCTGATTAATTATTTTGTCATGTAAATCAAACCGAGGATAGTCTTATGTGCCGACATGATTTTTGTGTAGCGTGGGGCATCATGTATATTGGATTTTATTTGCTTGTGGCCATCATTTTTTTTACTTGAGTGTACATTTCTCCAGGTTTTGTTTTCTTCATGATTGGCGGTGGTGCAACCATTGAGAAGAGTTGTGTTATATATTGATATGAATGGAACCCACTAGATGTTCATTGAATTGGAGAGTGCACCATGGATTGAGCTAGCACTGGGGCCGCTTCACATTCCCACAAACCTGTCACAGCCGCCGCATTGCTACGTGCTTCGCTCAGGACAGACGCACATATGTGCGGCGTCCTCACGGAGCTCGCGTGCTCGACTTATTGAAATCGATATAGGAGCATCAAACATTTATAGGAGCCATTTTAATTTTGTAGTCGATAGTGATGGCAATCAACGGGCACCCTCCCCTTAGACCTCGGTTTCCCTACTTTCACCTAGCGAAATATGGCATCATGGCCTAACAGAGCCACAATCGGTAAGCTGCCAGCAGATATGATCCCGCAAGACGATGATGCTGAACACTTGGACTCATCAACGTGGCGCAACTGTGGCTTCTTGTCAGATTGGCCTTTCTCACATCCTCGCCCCCTCTTTCGCGAGTATTACCCATAAACTTTCTTAAATGTGTGACCTTGAATTAATTAGAGTTGGACTTGTTTCATATTTCTTAGATAACATGGACTTGTTTCAAATATACACACATGTAAACTTTTTATCTTAAATCATAATCTTGACCATCATATTCTTTTTTAGATAACATGGACTTGTACACACACAAACTTTCTTAAATAATCAAAGTTGTATTTTATTTCTATAATATTGGTCTTTCAATTATTTTATTATATATATTTACTAGCAAATATGTCCGTGTGTTGCCACGGTTGAAGATCCATACATTGCAAATATTGTTGTTCGGTATGGATTTTATTGTATTTTCACATTCTCATTGTGTTCGAGTCCGTTTAGGTTACAATATAGTGTTGTCGTTCGATTCTTATTATATACGCTTCGGGCCCACCCATCAGTGATACACATGTTGGACCAAACCAAAATTCTTGGTAGAAACGTTACATGTTTTAAAAATAGGTAAAGATTAGTCATATCTTAAGGTTTGTGTATACCGTCAGATCATCTTAAAATCCAAGTGTATATTCTTTTCTTTTTTTTCTAATTAACACGGTAAGTTCTAGACTCCCTCGGCGAACGTGGTGGTTTCTTTTAACAATTCCTTATTAAGATAATAGATAAAATCTCAAGCTGACAACAATTTCTGGGTTTAGCATGCATTAAGATTCGAAAATTCATCGTTGTAAAGCAATTTTTTTACTAATATCTTCACAAAAAAATAAAGATCTGCACAAATATGCGTTGAGTGTGACAGTATATATACATATAAGATTTGTCATCTATAAGTTGTATGATCCGCTCTTGCATTATTATGTTGTTTCTTGAACACCACTGCTTGCGGTGCCAATGAAATTTGCTAAACAGTGACTTTTGTCTTGTGGGTATCGTTTACCATTTATGTGAGAAAAAATTAGGTGGGCATGATCATCGGATCAACTAGGTACGTTGGGTATCTCGAATGGACTAACATTTGGAGACATGGTACATTAACCTAGCCCCTAACATA
The DNA here is from genome assembly GCF_002211085.1 of Panicum hallii. NCBI lineage: Eukaryota > Viridiplantae > Streptophyta > Magnoliopsida > Poales > Poaceae > Panicum > Panicum hallii. The sequence continues at coordinate 63,171,789 of NC_038044.1, read as the reverse complement.
GCCCCTAACAAGAACTTCAATATGGCACTTCTGTGACTCCTATCTCTATATAGTTACTTGGTCATGTGGTGTTCTTTTAGAGAGTTCCTCCCTTCAAACATTAATTTATGGTCGCTTCAGATTTTTGTCCTTGGCCCAGCAATAAAGCCAACTTCTACAGTAGTGTGAAGAGCATAACTCTTCTTATAGCTAGAAAACACACTTACCATCGTCAAGTCTTATTTATAGTTGTTCTTCCTCTGACCTGCATACCTATAGATAGTTGCCAGTCATCTTATTAGCTCGCTCTATATATCATTAGGCTACCATATACAATCATTATTAGATAGCGAATCGAGAAAAACATACAAAGGGGGAGTGGGAAACTAGAGGCCAGTCAAGCGGTTCAATGAGGTTGAAAAGTGGTTATGAGTGAAGCGAGAGAACATAGGAGGTGGAGAGGAATGCCAATGAGAAGGAGAAACGAGCTTGGAAATAGGAGGCGTCTGGAACTACTTCTCCTGCTGCTACTCATGAGCATGTAGAAGAACTAATTGTCGCCGAGCTGGTAGACCTCCATTTGCTGCTACAGGCTGCCTCATGTATGCAAGTAGCAGGTTAAGAGCGGCAGATGCCCTTGCTAATCACCTTCGATTTCTTTCTGTTCACTCCTTGTTTTCTTGCTCCGCGTCAATATCTGCGGCTTAGGCTACTGAGATTGTTGAATGTGGTATTTGCTATCCTGTTAATTATCCCAATGCAATTTAAGTAAGTTCCATATAAGATCAATGGTTATAGCTACAATCCAAAAGAAATCATTCTTTACGGTTCATGACTATTTGCAGTTATTGTAACATCTAAATTAGTTTCTTTTCCTGTTTGCAGTTGATTTACTGAATCAAGTACATGCAGATTGTCCTATGATTTCTGAGGCATTGTATCTGTGTGTGAACCAACCATCATGCACTAAAGAACATAGATCATGTATTCAATCACTCACTCACTCACTCCTCTCAACCATCAAAATCAGGAAGTATTTCAAGACATGAATATGGCCACTGAAACGCATTAATTAAGTACGTTGTCACATTTCTTTTGTTTCAGCTCATTCAAATAAAACACCAGACCTCCCAGTCATCAGTGGCGGGGGATTTGATCCCTTTTATCTCAAAAAACCCTACGATTTTTCTATAACAAAAAAACCATCTGAATTAACATCGCCGATCATTGTACAGCATGATAGGCTAAGATTTATCATGTGTGAGGATGTGGCAAAAGTGCACGGACTCACCCATCAACCTCCCATTATATTCGCAGGCTTGAAGCAGAATGACCATTTGTAGCTTCAAATAGCTAAACACATCATGGCCTTGCCTCTTCTCAGCACACCTCATTGTACTCAGCATCATCCAGATGCTGAACGTATGCACTTGGTAGTCTTCTTCTTCCTTTTTCTATCAAGCTAGCTCTAAGTACACATATAGGGTGTGCATAAATAAAGGCAATGTTTAAGTCAGTAGAAAAAAAGAGAGAACTTTGTATATATAGTGATTAGTGAAGAGATGACAGCGAGGGAGTGTGTAGTGCACTAGGAATAAGAGGCATCCGGAACTACAACCACCCTTGAGCGTCATCGAGTCCTGGTAGAAGGATCATACAGCCAGCAGAGGTCGACCATGTCCACTCGTCCAGGGATCAGTGTGTGCTTATTTTATTGTTCATAATTTTTTTATGTCTTCTAATAACTTTGCATGGCAAAGCTTTTGTTGTTTTTTTGGAAGAAAAAACTCTCAAGCTTATAACAATTTCTGGGTGTAGCACGCGTTGAGATTCGAAATGTCATTGTTGTAAAACCATTTTCTTTTTTACAAACATCATCGAAAAAAGGCTGGTTTTATTCTTTATTAAAAAATAAACATCATAAAAAAAATCTGCACGAGCACGCGTTGAATGTGACAGTACATATAGGATTTGTCATCTACATGTTGTATGATCCGCTCTTGCATTGCTATGTTGTTTCTTGAACACCACATGCTTTGCGGTGCCAATAAAATTTGCTAAACGGTGACTTTTGTGTTGTGGGTGTCGTTTACCACTTCTGTGAGAAAAATCAGGTGGGTGTGATCATCGGATCAGCTAGGTATGTTGGGTACCTTGAATGGACTAACATTTGGAGGCAGGGTACATTGACCTAGCCACTAACAACTCGATCAAGTCAAAGATGAACTCCAATATGGCATTTTTGTAGTTTTGTACACACACTATTGACTCCTATCTCTATAAAGTTACTTGATCATATGGTGTTCTTTCAGAGAGTCCCTCCCTTCAAACATTAATTTATGGTCGCTCTAGATTTTTATCCTTGGGCCGGCAATAAAGCCAAGTTCTACAGTGTGTAAAGAGCATATCCCTTCACCCTTCTTATAGCTAGAAAACACACATATCATCGTCAAGTCTTATTTATAGTTGTTCTTCCCTGACCTGCATATATACCTATAGTTGCCAGTCATCTTATTAGCTCTATATATCATCAAGCTACCCTATACAATCAATTATTAGACAGTGACTCGAGAAAAACATATAAAAGGGGAGTTAGACACTGGAGGGTAAAGCGGTTCAATGAGGTTGAAAAGTGGCTATGAGTGAAGCGAGAGATCATAGGAGGTGGAGATGAATGTCAATGAGAACGAGAAATGAACTTGGAAGTAGGAGGCGTCCGGAACTACTTCTCCTGTTGTTACTCATGAGCACGTAGAAGAACTAGCCATCGCCAAGCGGGTAATCCCCTACTAGCTGCCAAAGGCTGCCTCATCCCTCATGTATGCAGGCAGCAGGTTAAGAGCGGCAGATGCCCATGCTAATCTCCTCAATGACATGGGTAATTAGTTTAACGGAATCAGATTGGCTCACAGATCCCAGTAGTGTAGTGTAGAGATGTAGTACCCCTTGAGATTTGTACACCCTCCAGGTTTTCTTGCTCTGTTTTGATACTTGTGGCTTATGCTGTATATTGATATTGTTGTATGTCATATTTGTTATCCTCTTGATCCCAATGAAATTTAAGTAAGTTCCATAGAAGATCAATGGTTATAGTTAGATTCCAAAGGAAATCACTCTTTACGGCTGATTGAAAAAATATTGTAACATCTAAATTAGTTTCTCTTTATGTTTGCAGTTGGTTTACTGAATCAAGTGCATGCAGGTTAGTGTCCCGTGATTGCTGAGGTACTGTATCTATGTGAACCAACCATCATGCACTAACGAACATAGATCATGTATTCACTCGCTCCTCTCAACCATAAAAATCAAGGAAGTATTTCAAGACATGAATATGGCCCCACTAAAACGCATGAATTAAGTATGTTGGCACATTTCTTTTGTTTCAGTTCATTCAAGTAAAACACAAGAAGGGACCTCCGTCCCCATCATCAATGGAGGTGGATTTGATCCCTTTTAAACATCGCTGGTAATTGTTCAACATGATAGTCTACGATGGATCATGTGTGAGTTAATGGATGCGGCAGAAGTGCACGGTCTCACCCATCAACCTCCCTTTATATTCGCAGGGTTGAAGCAGAATGGCTATATTCGTAGCTTCAAATAGCTAAACACATCATGGCCTTGCCTCTTCTCAGCACACCTCATTGTACTTAGAATCACCCAGATGCTGAATGTATGCAGTTGGTAGTCTTCTTCTTCCTTTTTCTATTAAGCTAGCTCTAAGTACAAATATGGGGTGTGCACAAACAAAGGCAGTGTTTAAGTCAGTAGAAAGAGAGAACTTTATATAGTGATTAGTGAAGAGATGACAACGAGGCAGTGTGGAGTGCACTAGGAATAAGAGGCATCCGGAACCACAACCCTTGATCACCGTTGAGTCCTGGTAGAAGGATCATACAACAGGCAGAGCTGGACCATGTCCACTCATCCAGGTATCAGTGTGTGCATAGACATAGTTCAGCGAGCTCGGCTAAGCCTCATCCTCTAGGATTGCATTTTTTTTTTACCTCATCCTCTGGGATTGCATATTTTTTTAGAATGACAGGTGATAGTTCGCCCTGCCCCATTCCTTCCATAGAAAAAATGAATTAGAAAGTTTCTATTGATTAAAGCATGTGAGGGTGCATGAACCAAGCAAGGCGCCTGCGCCTACAGACAAAGGACTTAGCTATGCAGCACAGAGAACAAGTTCAGACACACCGGGCACACAACAGCGGCCATCACAGGTTCAGGCATTATTACAGAGTTTGAGAGTCTTCCAGCCAAAAGAGCAACTTTGGCTCGAGGCTTCGAATTCGCCTGTTTGAATTTCTTCAGAAAGTGATTGCCAAGGGGGTCTTGAGGCGATCCTCCAAGAAGTTGCACCATAGGGTGATATCCTCCTCCGAAGACGTTTGAAGCAGTGGGTATCCAGTCCTTCACGCACTTCCACAGTCTTCTGAACACAAGTTTGGCGTCTGACCATTTCTATCCACAAAAAACCAAAGTCATTTCTGATTAGCCATAAACACCAAACAACTCCTGCAGAGATTGTGTTTATGGTTTTGAATTTTTTATCAGCAACCCACTTGCTAGCCATATCTATGTAAGAGGCAATAGTGGAGGCATTTGCTACGGTACTCCAAAGTGGCTGTGAACCGTCCATTTAGGTTGATCTAGATGTCTATTAATACATATTACCTCCTAGGAGGTAATAGGAGAAATAAATATTTATATTGTATTTTGTTTCAAAAAATAAGAAAATAAGTTAGAAGATTAGGCATAATATCTTGCAATTATATCCAACATGCATAGCATGCATGCGTGATGGATAATGTGAGTTCAATGCTTATGGTTTTGAATTTTTTATCAGCAACCTACTTGCTAGCCATATCTGTGTGAGTGTAAGAGGCAATAGTGGTACCATTAAACTTATATAAACAATTCCAAGCTTGTTTAGCCACAATGCAGTAAAAAAAGAGATGCTGAACAGATTCAGCTTCACAGCAGAATTGACAGAGAGGGGGGGGGGGTGTTTCCTCTATATCTCCCTTTTTTCAGATTATCCACTATCATTAAGTGGACAAGAGCCAAAGAAAAACATGAACTCTAGGGGGTGCTGTTACCTCCCACACTGCAGGGATAAACACAGGCTGCAGACACCCCTAAAGTTGATAATGGCATTGAGATTGTGAAGAGTAAATTCCATTGCTATTGTAAATCCAAACTAAGGCATCCCCATCAGTGTTATAGTTTACACTGTTCACTATTTCCACCAGCTCATACCATCTTTCAAGCATACTGTAACATCCTGGGTTTCTCCCGGAATGTTGTCAATGTTCAAAATTGTGAAATTTCAAAAACTTTTCGTGAATGTGCTATTGCTAGTACCAAAAATAAGTATAAGTTCTCTCCATCTTGAAATCTTAGTAATTTTTCTTCACATTTTAAATCAAGGCCATTAAAATGTTGGTGTGAATTATTTGAAGTCTCTTGGATTTAATTGCAATTCATCATGTTTGAAATTGTGGATTTGAATTAATTTGAATGGTTCCCAATTTGTTTGATTCAATTGAGTGGAATTTTAATTTGAATGGGCCATTCAAATTTAAATTCAAAGGCTAATCACTTAAACACCCCGTGGGCTGACAGCCCAAGCCGGCCCAACCTCCTTCTCTCTTTCCCCACGTGAGGCAGCCCACTAGCGCACGGCCCAGCCCACCTCCCTCTCTCCTTTTCTCCCCAAATAGCACAGCCCGCAGGCCGCGGCCCAGCCCATCCGACCGGCCTCACCGCAGCACCCCTTCACCTTCCGCCCAGGGCAGCTGACAAGCGGGGCCCGCTTGTCAGCTTTCCCCTTCCTCGCCTCGCCGCTCGCTCGCAGCGCTCCGCCTCGCCCCGCGACAAGATGCCCAACCGCCGCACCCCCTTTTTCCCTTTCCCCTTCCGCCGCAGCCCCGCTCGCTCGCGTCACCAGCCTGCGCCGCGCCCCGCTTGTCCCCGCTCCGCAACACGGGAGCGAAACCGCCGCGCCTCCCGTGTCGGCCACCGAGCCACGCCACGCCGTGCGATGGCGCCACGCGCCCCCGCGCCACGGCCGTCCCATCACCGCCCTCGACATCCGGGCCCGCGCCGTAAACCCTAGCGCAGCCCCTTAAGAACCCTCGAGGCCACCGCCAAGAACCCTAGCCGCCTCGTCGTTCTCTTCTACCACCGCCGCCACGACCGGGAGAGAGGGAGAAGGAAGGAGAAGGAGGGCGCGAGGAGGGGGCCAACGCCGCCGCCGCCGGAGCGCCTTCACCGACCCAGCGCCCTGATCGACTACAACGACGACCCCGCGCTGCCCGGCTCAGCTCCGACGGTGCCACGGCATCACCTTACCGCCGCCCTGAGCACGGTCTCCTCCAGCCTCGATCGGTGAGCGTCGCAGCCACTCCTCCCCTATCCCCTCTGCTGCCGGCGTGAGCCACGGGCCGCCGATGAGCCCTCCTTAGCTCGGGCTTAGGACTCCCTCTCCCATCCGGCCACCGTGCCGCCCTTGTTGCAGGAGCCCGTCGCGCCGCTCGTTCTTCCTGCCGCCGCCGTCGCTCCCTCCGCCGCCACGTCGTGCCGCGGGCCCGGGATGCCGGTGCCCCTCGCACGGCACGGCCACGCTGCGGCCCTGGGAAGCTAGGACCCGCGCGCGTGCGTGCGCACCCACGCCGCGAGGCCGAGCCATGCCCCCAGCCTCGCCGCGCCACCATCACGCCGAGCCGCACCCCAGCCTCGCCGTGCCGCACCACGACCCCGCCACGGCTTTGCAGTGCGCGGCGACCACGCGACGTGGCCGCGACGTCACGTTCACGTCGCGGCCAAGCCACTCGGTCATTCCCTCCAACACACACCGGCACTCGGTCATTCCCTCGAACCCTCACGACGCATGCCACACACACTAGCACTCGGTCATTCCCTCCAACACACACTGGCACTCGGTCATTCCCTCACGCACAGCATCTACACACGCGCACACACACCACTGCTTGCCACACCGGATCTGGTAGCCACGCCAGAATCGGAGTGAGACCGACAAGCGGGCCCCGCCTGACGGGGGAAAGCGCGGGGCACTGCCCCCTGGGCCCGCTTGGCAGAGAGAGAGAGAGAGAGAGAGAGAGAGAGAGAGAGAGAGAGAGGGGAGACGGAACGCGGGGCAAAGCCAGCCCGCACGCCTAGCCAGCCCAGGACCCGAGCCGGCCTGCTGAGCCGCAGGCCGAGCTGCCTATGGAGCCGAGCCTGGTTGGGCCTTGAGCTGGCCCAGCACCCTTTTGGCCCAGAACCGAGCCGGGCCCTTTTATTTTTCCTTTTACCCGGCCTGACCGAGGGCCCCACCTGTCAGCCTCGGGGTGAGGCTGACCAGTGGGACCCACTGACCCCCTTGACCATTGACCGGTCAGCGTTGACCGGTCAACGCTGACGTCAGCAGGGCCCACTGCTGACGTCAGCAGACACTGACCCACTAGTGACGTCATGCTGACATTAGCATGCCACGTGGCACGCTCTGGTGCTGCCACGTGTCACTATTGAATGTTTTATTTTCTGGAATTCTTTTATTAATTTCAGAAATAGGATTTTCCTTAGAAAATTCATAATAATTCAACCGGACCTCCGAAAATTATGAAACTAGTTCCATAATTCCTCTAAAATCATGAACTACCCGTTAGAGTAGGTTTTGTGGTGATATAGATCTTATTTGGAGAGTTTTGTGCATTTTTGCACTTTGGTCCTTGTCCTTACTCATATTTGCGAATAGGACCTGACCACGAGGAGTTGACCGACGGCTAGGACTGTCGGTGTTTAACCGGCTGCCCACCAAGGGATATACCCAAGGTAGTAAGTTTTGGGTGAGGAGACGCCGAGATCAAGAACTCGAAGGTGCAAGGAACACAAAGCTTAGACAAGTTCGGGCCGCAAGATGCGTAACACCCTACGTCCTGTATGGTGAGTTGTATTGCCTTCGGTGTAGAATGATCTAGAGATCGTGTTTTAAGAGGGATCCCTGCCCTCCCTTATATATCCAAGAGGGCAAGGTTACAAAGATACTAACCAACACCAGCTAAGGAATCGTACCAGAACACATCTCGGGGTTGATTCCCCCTGTATCGGTTAGCCTTATCTCCTATTTAAACGGAATAAATAAGAGATAAATAAGATGAATAAGAGATAAGACGGACTTAATCTCCTAAACCTCTTTAAACTACGTCATGTACCCAGTCCCGTGGCCCCGGGTCTGACAAGCCCCCGAGCTCTTCGTAGCTGAGTACTGTAGGCTCATCGAGTACCTTCGAAGCAGTCTTCGACTTCTTCTGAAGCTTCGTCTTGAAGTCCTTCTTTGAGTACTTTCTTCGCTGCATCGAAGCTATGAGGTGCTCATGCCCCGAATTTTTATCATGGTGTGCGATTTAAAAATCGCACTCCATATGGAGTAGCCCCCGAGTCTTAGGTTGAATCGGAGAATCAGGCTGAGGGTCCCATTAGTCTGTAATCCTCCTTATCTTTCAAAGAAATTTGAAAAATAAGTAGTCGATGCCACGTATCCCGCAGCCCCCGAGCCTTAAATCCAAATCTCACAAACTTGGAGATAAGGATTCAAAAACCGTGGCATGCAGGCTAAAAAATGACAACTTGAGAGATTACCAAAGTGATAATACAAATGATGGAAATTAGATCATGAATTCAAAAAACCTCTTTTTCCGAGCTAATTGGCCCTGAAAAAATGATTAATCGAATATTTAATCCAAACAATCCACCAAATGACCCCTCATCTTCGGAATATTCTCAAAAAATGACTCTTGAACTTCGGGACAGTAACTGTTCCCCACCCCGCTGGTTATTTAACCCCGCGGCAACAGTGAGAAAAACTGTGCTTTCAATCTGCATTTTGCCAAGAGCCACCAAAATCCCCAATCAGAGCCAATCGCCGCCGCCAATCCCCCCAAAGAAATCCCCCCTCCCTGATCTCCCCGCCCCTCTCCCCGCAGCCCCCGAGCATCTCGTGGCAAGCGAATCGGAGATGGCGCCCAAGAAGTCAGAGATCGAAGGGAAGAGGAAGGAAGCGCAGCCATCGACCGCGGAGTGGACACACAGTAAGTGCTCCCTCAACGATATAAACAAACTAGTTTCCGAGGGGTTGCTGCAAGAAAAGAACCTTGTGAACTAGCGCCCCTCTTACCATGAACATTTCCCCATGGAAAATGTTGACGAAATCATCATATTTCTCCATTTTGCCGAATGGGGATTGGCCCTCCCCTCTTGTTCTTTCTTCCGAGGCCTTCTGTATTACTACGGGCTTGAGCTTCATCACCTCAACCCGAATTCTATCTGCCACATTTCAATTTTTATCTATTTCTGCGAAGCTTTCCTCGGGATCGAACCCCACTGGGATCTTTTCCGCTTCCTCTTCCGTATCAAACCACAGCCCACATCAAAGAACCTTTCCGTTGCGGGGGGCGTCGGCATCCAATTGTGTCAACAAGCCGGCGACAAATATCTCACTTACAAATTCCCCTCCAACCTTCCCGGGTGGAAGAATCACTGGTTCTATATCGAGAACCATGCTCCCCAACTCCCAGTAAAATCAAACAGACCGCCTGTGATGAGGCCAGAATGGAATCTTGAACCTTCCGGTGGGGACATGGACCAAGTCAGGGAATTACTGGACATCATAGAGGCGCAGAAGATGAAGGGAGTGACCGGAGCCTCCGTCATGTTCGCGTTTTTCAAACGCCACGTCCAACCAATCCAGCAACGCCATCGCCTGGGATTCGAGTACACAGGCCCCGCTGATCCTTCTCGCATGTGCGCAGAGGAATTGTTAGATGAAGCCGCGCTCCAGCGAGTTCAGCAGGTGTTGCTAGACGTGGATGCCGTGCCGTATGTGCCAACATTGTTTTCCGCGCGAAATCCGCCCAAACCGGTGAGTATTCGACTTCTTTTTATTGAAAACAACCTCTGTTACTCCATTACTTAACTGAAGAACCTGCTGCAGGGACACACAGAGCTGTACCGCAGCTATCCGCCGCGGCCCGACCACCTCCTCCCCAGTGCCGCTGTTGAGGCAAAGAGAGCTCGCATTGCCGCAGCTCAACGCAGCAGCGGGTCCACCGAGGATGTGAGCTCTCAGGCGGGGGAGGAAGCTGAAGGGGAAAGGCGTCCGAACAACCCCTCCGAGCTAATCGTGGAGTTGACCGGCGCTTTGCCGCTGGTGCCGCAAGGTCGTCGGATAGGGCGGAAGCGGAAGGCGCAAGAAGTCAAATCTTCCGGGTACTTCTTGTTTGCCGTACTGTATCACCATATGTTGATATTATGCCATGCTTACAATGTCCTCCTGTAGTCCTTCCGCCTCCTCCTCCCGGGCCGAGCCCGAAAAAGAAGAAACAACCTTAGCGGCCGCCGCAACCGTCACCATCGCCGTGGCGGGGACCGCGCTGTTGGCTGGTGAAGTCCCGCCGCCCGCAACGGAAACACCACGACAGGCCGTGCGGATGAAAAGGGCCATCAAGAAAAAATCGATACTGTAAGTCTGCCTCTGGTTGCACAATGAATATTTTGATCTTTCGACTAGTGTGTTGACTGACTTCAACTTCGTTAGAGTTGCAAGTGCCGTGGACCTCCAGCTGACATCAGCTTCGACTACCCCAGCCCCCGGGTCTTCGACCCGAGAGGAATCCTCAAGCGCGGGGCCAGTAACCGCTGCGCCAGCCCCCGAGCCGTCTGCCCTGGAAGGGTCAGCGCCCGCGGAGCCAGCCCCCGGGGTAGACACAACACTGCCCGACCAGCCACCTCCTGAGCTCCGACAAGTCGAGGTCGGGGCCGGTGGCGAGAACCAAGTCGAGGCCCATGGTGCCGCTCCTACGGATGGCACACGTAGGCATCTGACCGCCCCGGTTAGCTGCCAAGATCCGGATGTTGTATGCTGAAGATATTTGATTGCAGGTGCTCCGCAGTCGCCTTCTGAGGAAGCCGTGGGAGCCTCCCGAAGACCCGTTGAGCAGCTCCTGGCTGGGTCAGGTTATCGAGATGCCGTCGCCGCTGGCCTGGCGGGTGACCCGCTGCTGACAGACGACAATATGGAGAACCTCAAGAAGGCGCATGACTTTGCCATGGTAAGACCTGAACACTTTTCTGCTGGTAACTATGTCGTGTTGCTTATCCGAACTTCCCTCCTTATGCAGAGTGTGATCGCCCACTCCCAGAATCAAGCAGAAAAACTGAAGATCCTTGAGAGTGACCGCGAAGAACCTGCCCTGAGAAGACGCATTGACAACGAGAGGACAGAGAACTTGCATCTCGAGAAGGTCAACGTCGAGCTCCAGCGACAACTCGAGGAACAGAAGAAGGAGCTCGAGGCACAGAAGCATGCGCACCAGGAGCAGCTCAAGGAGCAAAAGAAAGCGCACCAAGGTAAGCCATTGCTTTCCTCGGGTACTTGCACTGTATGACTCATCCTGGATTCTGAAAAGCTATCCACCACAGAGCTTAGGAGAATCTTAATGAGTAAAGAAGAGCTACTTACTGATGTGAAGAACCTGCTCTATCACCGTACAGATGACGTCGAGAGGCTGCAGAAGGTGATCGGCGACACTGAGCAACAGTTCGTCGACAGCCTTCAGCGAATCAAGACGCTGGGCGAAGAACTCGAAGACCTAAGGGGGGCTGCCCGGGAGCTGGTGGACATGGTGGATCCACCGGAAGAAGGCGAAACAAACCCTCGGCCCCTGCTAGAGCGGCTCCGCGAGGCCCCGACGAAAGTATCCAAATTCCTCTCCGAGGCTCCTGTCACATGCGTCAACAACGCCCTCGCGGTTGTGAAGTCCTTCCTGCCAAACGCGCAGCTGGAAATATTTGCTCAAGGCATGGCGACGGACTGCACCGAGGATCAATTTGACAGATACCTCCTAGAAGCCCAACCTGTATCAGAACGTATAGTTCAAAGTGTAATGCAGGATTAGGGTACTAAAAACAAGTATTCACTCCTTTGTATATATGTTCTCTTGTGATGCCTCTACTTGTTTGTGTGCCATAGCTGAATTGGAATCCAGGCTTCCAAGGCTTAAGTAGTAGACACTACCCTGGGTGCAACGACCCTAAAGGTAGCCATAGCTCCATATAGGAACTTATCTAACAAGTTATCCACAACCCGAACTCGCAGGTCTAAAACTGTTAGAAAAGAACGCGAGCATCGTCGCGCGATTGCCATGCTTAAGGCAAAACTACCCCGAGTGCATCGACTCTGGACGTAGTCAGGGTCGCTCCTCATATGAGCGCGCTCCGCAAGTTAGGTAGGACCCGGACGGACGGATCGGACTCGTTGGGAGCAAATGCGGGCGTCGCCGCTGGTCTGTCGTGCTCTTGGCAGAAACGAGACTACCTTGGGTGCCACCACTCAGGATGTAGTCGAGATAGATCTTTGTACGAGCTCATCCAACAAACTGGGTATAAACCAGTCGAACGAATCGATTATGTTGGGGAAAATGCAACTGCTGTCACGTGTGACCATCCAAGGTCGCGGCGGAAGTCGATATGTAGAGGGTTTGGACGGAGCCAAGTGTTCCGTCAAAAAATGAAGTCAATAAGATATGAACGTGGCCGTAACCTCCGTAACATTCACGACAAGAAGTTGATTTATATAAGTGTTGCACGTGACCGCGGCCTCCGTGCGCCCGTAAAGGAATTTACGCCCCGAATCCTGTGGCACATAGCCTCCAAATTGATTCGAGGAAAAGAGGTCTTCTAAGCCCCCGGGGATTCAGCTATCACCGAGCATCTGCTTATGGGTAGAACTTGCGCAGGTTCTGAATGTTCCAGGAGTTCAGGACATCCTGACCCTCAGGACCTTGTAGCCGATATGACCCTGGCCTTATAACCTGCTTGACGATGAACGGGCCCTCCCACCTTGAGTTGAGCTTGTGTAGGCCGGATTCGTCCTGAATGCGACGCAAGACCAAATCACCAACGCTGAATGACCGCTTCCTCATGTTGCGATCATGATATCACCGGATCCCCTGTAGGTATCGGGCTGACTGAACAAGAGCTATGCAGCGAACCTGTTCAACAGAATCGAGCTCTAACTGCCTCGCCTCGTCCGCCTCGCCTTCATTGTACATTTCGACCCTTGGAGACTTCCACATGATATCGGCTGGTAAAATGGCTTCGGATCCGTATACGAGGAAGAAAGGCGTTTGTCCTGTGGCTTTGGACGGCTGAGTCCGAAGCCCCCAGACGACATATGGCAGCTCATGCACCCACTTGCCTCCCTTCTTGCTATTTTCATCATAAAGTCTCTTCTTGAGGCTGTCGATTATCAAGCCGTTCGCCCTTTCGACTTGTCCATTGGCCCTTGGGTGTGCGACCGAGACATATTTAACTTCGATGCAAGCATTCTCGCAGAACTCGTAGAATTGGTTGGCCGTGAAATTTGATCCCAAGTCCGTGATGATGGTATTGGGAAAACCGAAATGGTGCAAGATATCCGAGATGAAGTCGACAACCCGATCTGGTGTGAGCTTGGCTATCGGCTTGTACTCAATCCACTTGGTAAACTTATCGATAGCCACCAGAACATGGTTGAAACTGCCTGGCGCCGTTGTGAAGGGCCCAATCATGTCGAGGCTCCAACAAGCAAAAGGCCAGGATGGCGGTATAGTGATGAGGCTATGGGCTGGAACATGAGTCTGTTTGCCGAAAAATTGACAATTTTGGCACCTACGCACGAGATCCTCCGCGTCGGTCACTGCAGTGGGCCACTAGAAACCGGCCCTGTATGCTTTCCCCACTAGCGTTCTTGAAGCTGCATGGTTTCCGCAGACACACTCGTGGATCTCCCGCAGTATGTCGTAACCATCTTCCTTTGTGACGCACTTCATGATAACTCCTGACCGAGCGGCGCGCCGATAGAGCTTGCCGTCGACCAGGACAAAACCCTTGCTTCTGCGCAAGACGCGTGCTGCCTCCGTGCTCCTGGCGTCAATTCCTGCTGGTAGCCTTTGGTCTCGGATGAAGTCAATAAAAGCCTCTCGCCAGTCCTCCCCCAGCACCATAACCTCTCGATCAGGTTGTTCGGGACCCGCGTCGATGGTTACCTGCGGAGAAGACTTGATGGATGGCTGCTTGAGCTCCTGGATGAAAACTCCCGGCGGGACCTGAGCACGTGTTGACCCCAATTTGGACAGGATATCCGCACCAATATTGTGCTCCCGCAACACATGGTGAACCTCTAAGCCAGAAAATTTGCTTTCCAACTTGCGCACTTCCTGTATATAAGCATCCATCATCTCCTTGTTGCAGTCCCATTCTTTGTTGACTTGTTGAACGATAAGAAGAGAATCGCCATACACAAGTAGTCGCTTGATCCCTAGTGATACCGCCAAACGAAGCCCGTGAAGCAAGGCTTCATACTCGGCTTCATTGTTGGATACCGCCCACAGGATCTGAAGGACATACTTCAATTGTTCACCTCGTGGAGAAATAAGCAGAACACCAGCGCCGCCGCCGTCGAGCTTGAGGGATCCATCAAAGTACATGGTCCAGTGCTCTGGCTTGTCGACTAGGGTTGGGACTTGATTCTCCCTCCATTCAGCCATGAAGTTGACTAGAGCTTGTGACTTGATTGCAGTGCATGGCTTGAAGTCGATTGACAAAGCCCCCAGTTCCACTGCCCACTTGGATATACGCCCCGTGGCATCTTGATTACGAAGAATATCCGCCAACGAGAAATCCGTGATCACAGAGATCTTGTACTCGTCGAAATAATGGCGTAGCTTTCTTGATGTGATTAAGATTGCATATAAAAGCTTTTGAATAGCTGGATACCGTACCTTGGATTCGGAGAGGACCTCGTTGACGAAGTAGACAGGCCTCTGCACTCCAAATGCGGCCTTCCTCGCCTCGCTCAACTACAATAGCACTGCTGACAACATGGGTTGTTGCCGCGATGTAGAGTAGTAGATTCTCCCCTGGCAATGGTGCTGTAAGGATCGGAGGTGACTGAAGGTGATGTTTCAGATCCTGCAGGGCCCGCTCGGACTCCTCCGTCCATTGGAACTTATCTTGGCGTTTCAGGAGCGTGAAGAAGGGTAGTCGTCTCTCCCCGAGTCGGGAGATGAACCTGTTTAGGACCGCCATACAACCTGTTAACTTCTGCACATCCTTGATTGTGGCCGGAGCCGCCATATCAGTGATGGCCATGATCTTTACAGGGTTGGCTTCGATGCCCCGGTTGCTAACGATGAACCCGAGCAATTTCCCTGAAGGCACTCCAAAAACGCACTTGGTAGGATTGAGTTTCCACCGAAATCTGCGCAGACTGCTAAATGTTTCCTCCAAATCTGCAATCAAGTCACTGGACTCCCTCGTCTTGACGACCACGTCGTCCACATAGGCTTCAACATTCCGGTGCAGCTGATCCGCAAAGCACATCTGGATCGCACGCTGATAGATCGCTCCTGCATTCTTCAACCCGAAGGACATGGTTTTATAGGCATATGTCCCGTATGGGGTGATGAATGGGGTCTTGACTTGGTCCTCCTCCTTGAGCGTGATCTGATGATAACCTGAGTAACAATCAAGAAAACAAAGAAGGACACAACCAACCGTCGAATCGACAACTTGGTCAATGCGTGGTAGCCAAAAATGGTCCTTTGGCAGTGCTTGTTGAGATCAGTGTAGTCGACACACATTCTCCATTTGTTATTCTTTTTCTTTACAAGAACGGGATTCGCTACCCACTCTGGATGGATTACTTCTTTAATGAATCCAGCCACGAGAAGTTTAGCGATCTCCCGTTTGATGGCCTCACGCTTATCGTGAGGAAACCTTCGCAGGCGTTGCTTTTTAGGCGTAGCCTTTGGGTGTACATTCAAAGCATGCTCGATCAACTCCCTGGGCACCCCTGGCATATCCGCTGGTATCCACGTGAATATGTCTCGGTTAGCCCGAAGGAAGCTGACGAGCGCGAGTTCCTATTTGTCACCTAAGCCGCGCCGATGACAACGGTCTTAGATGAATCTCCCTCCTGAAGCTGGATCGTCTTGAGGGCCACGTCATCAGTCGACTGGATACTCGACTTGCTGGCCTTCTTGGAGGGGAATCTCCAGCCCGGACTGGGAAAGCTGCTGCGCGGCCGCGAGCACTTCTCCCGAAGCATCTGGCACGCGAGTAGTCGAAGCATACTGGATCGCCTCCTGATTGCAGTCGTACGACTTCTTCAAGTCACCATGGAGAGTGAGTACTCCACTGAGTACTGGCATCTTGAGAAGCAGATAAACGTAATGCGGCACTGCCATGAACTTGGCGAGTGCCGGATGACCCAATATTGCATGGTAAGAAGATTCGAAGTTAGCCACTTCGAATTTGATGAACTCAGTACGATAGTTCTCCCACGTGCCGAAGGTGACTGGGAGGACCACCATACCAAGCGGGTGTGCCGCGTTACCTGGAACGATGCCATAAAAGGGGGATTTACTGGGAACCAGCATGTCGTTGAAATCCAGGCCCATTTTCTTCAGAGTGCTGACGAAGATGAGATTGAGCCCGCTCCCACCATCGATGAAGACCTTGGTGAGCTTAACCTCCGCCACCACATGATCCAGGACCAAGGGGAACTTACGGGCTCCGAAAAGCTCATCCACTGGTCGTCGCGAGAGAACGAGATGGGGACCTCCGACCAACGGAGTGGTCGTGGTACCGCCGGCTCGACGGACAAAATCTCCCGGAGAAGCAGCTTCTGGTCCCGCCTGGAACCAAAATCCTCATCTCCCCCGAAGATAATATTGATGACCTTTGAAGCATCTTGAAACTTCGGGTTGTGCCTGTGGTCCTCTTCATCATCGTCCTCGAGTTCTTTGTCCGCAGGCTTCTTGTTCTTCTTTCCACTATCGGAGTTGCTGAACGTCCTCCGAAGGTGGTAGCAGTCAATAGCGGCGTGGTTGGCACCTGGATGCCATGGGCACTTTTTCTGCAGGAGCTTCTCGAACTCCTCCTGCGTCGTCGACTTCTTGCCCCGCGAAGGACGATCGATAGCCGCGATGATATCATCTGGCTTTCGTTTCCGGGGTGGACCCGAAAAGTCCCGCTAGCCTTTGTCATTGCGGTTGTCGTTTGGGCGCCTCAGATTGCTATCTTGACGCTGCGGGAACCGCTCCTGCATCTTCTCCTTCTGTTCGGACCAATCGTGCATCATATCACAAAGGCCCGCAACAGTCTTCGGCCTGTTCCGCCCGAAATCCCTGTAGATGCCTGGGTCGGTGATGCCGTTGTAGAAACAATCGATGATGTCATCCTCCGAGATGTTCTCGTGATGGTGGCGCAGACGTCGAAGAAGCGACGTGTGTAGGACCGCAAGAGCTCGTTACGTTCCTACTTACACTGAGCAAGATCGTGACGAGTACCTGCACGAGCGATCGCTCTCTGGAAGTTGTCGATGAAGACCTTCTTGAGGCGCTCCCAAGAGTCGATTGAGTTGTTGCTGAGGCTTTCCAACCAAGTGAGCGGCGCAGGGTCCAAAGCCATCGGGAAGTAGACGACTTTGGTGATATTCGAACCCCCTGCGACCTCAATAGCCGTGGAGTAGCAACGGAGCCACTGCTGAGGAGCTTGCTTGCCGTCGTACTTGGTGATGCTGATCGGTTTGAAGCCTTCTGGATACTTGTAGCTGCTGAAATATGCAGAAAAACCAGGGAATCGGTCGCTACAGTCAGTACCTTTAGTTTCGAATTCTTCGCGGACCTTGCGCCTGGAGGAAATCACGGTCCGCGCGTCGCGACCCTCATTGATATGCTGGCGCAAGTTTTCTCGAGGAAGTCGATGATTGGCTTGTCGTGGATGACCCCCTTGCGGTGGCTGCTGCCTCCCGCCAGGGGCCTGGCTCCCGCGAGCGTTGTCGTGGCTGAGCTGGTGTCGAGGACGGCCTCCAGCCGTTTGGCTGTGAGCCTGGCTCCGACTCTCACCCACGCGCTCCTCCCTGATGGTGGACGCCGGGTTGTGCTGATCCAGCTGGATCCAGGCCCTCTGCGCGTAAAGGAGTGCTTGACGCATATCCGGATCATGACTGCGCTCGAGGATGGCCGTCACCCTAGCGATGTTGGCCACCGGAGTCCTGAAACCCCGTTCGCTTATGGCAACGAACTCAGGATCGAGCTCGTGATGCATAGACCGCCTACGCTCGTTGGCCCTCCTCCACCGGATTGTGCGAGCCCTGTTCCTGGCCCTCCGCACCTCACGATCGGCGTCGTTCTCGTCGCCGGCGTTGGCTATGATCTCATCTTCGGAGATCGCTTCAAAGTTGACGATGGGAAGATCCTCATCGTCCTCGCCTTCTTCCGCCATTAGCACCTGGTGGGAGGAAAGCTCATGAGAGCTTGCGTCGACTAGTTCAGTCGACCCCTCCGCCGTGGTAGCCAATGGCCTGCCCTCTTGAAAGGGCAAGGGCTCGAGGTGAGCCACAAGTCGACCCTCTGCCTCGAGTAGATCGGAGAGCACCATGCCCCTCCAATGCACAATGCGCCCCTCCGGCAAGGAGGTGATCACCAGATCATCGGCGCCAAAACAACCCGGAGCCCCCCGACACGCGGTGGCTTCAGGCTTTCCGTCCTGGAGCAGAAAATCCAGGTCCTTCTCTAACATGGAGAGGGACCCAGAGACGTTGGCCTCCTGAAGATCAGTGGCCGGTTTGCATGAACTGAGTTGGGGTTGACTATGCAGATCCCTAGATTGGAACGAGTCCAAACCAGGGGAAGTTGCTGCAACACTGGAAGAAGTCGAGCCTGGAGCAGACTCCATCTCGATCCTTGTTGCAGAAGCACAGGTTGGCAAGTTGTCGTCGACGAACTTGTCGAGGTCGCTGCGGAGATCCGCAGCGGAAATCTTTGGCTTCATGTCGACGAGGAATCATCGAAAATCGCCCACACCATCTGCGATGCAGACCCACGAGCCAAAAACGAATGTCGTACCCTGGGAGGGAACTGACCTGATGAATTTGAAAGATGCCATCGAGCTCGCCGGTGGATCTTTGACGCGCTCCCCTACCTGGCGCGCCAGCTGTCGGTGTTTAACCGGCTGCCCACCGAGGGATATACCCAAGGTGGTAAGTTTTGGTTGAGGAGACGCCGAGATCAGGAACTCGAAGGTGCAAGGAACACAAAGCTTAGACAGGTTCGGGCCGCAAGATGCATAACACCCTACGTCCTGTATGGTAATTTGTATTGCCTTCGGTGTAGAATGATCTAGAGATCGTGTTTTGAGAGGGGTCCCTGCCCTCCCCTATATATCCAAGAGGGCAGGGTTACAAAGATACTAACCAACACCAGCTAAGGAATCGTACCAGAACACATCTCGGGTTGATTCCCCCTATATCGGTTAGCCTTATCTCCTATTTAAATAGAATAAATAAGAGATAAACAAGATGAATAAGAGATAAGACGGACTTAATCTCCTAAACCTCTTTAAACTAAGTCATGTACCCAGTCCCGTGGCCCCGGGTCTGACAAGGACTACCCGGAAGCCCAGGAGGACTTCGAAGAGACACCAGGTTCACGCCCATCTATAATTTGAATACCTATTAGGCATTGCTTGCTAGATAAGCTATCGTTACTTGTGTAATTCTTTTGAGATGATCCTGCATAGCCTATTTTATTCACCCGTACTCCTTGCAACCCTATCACATTGGATTAATATATAAAATGCCTTGCTGTATCTTGAATGTGTACGTGTGGGAATAGATGGATAGTCTTGGCGTGTGTGGAAATACTCTATTCTATTCAGGAGTTGGTGTTTAGGGCTTTAGCCGGGAGTGGGCGAACTTAACTCGATCATGGATCGAGGGCTTGGGGTGTGTATCTTGGCACACCCTACGGAGTACCAGTGGCAGGTACAACCTTTTGGTTACATGGTTGAGGTGTTGGGGGCACCCATCAAGGGTGCAGTCGCGGACCACCGTGGTGGAGACGCATATGACGAAGATGCCCGCTTCGGCAATTAAGGACCGAGTGAGAGTAACTATGACTTGTGGGAATATGTTAAGCGTGCACACCACTTACCCATTATGAGGGTGGGCCCGGTCCGAGGTTAGCAAGCGCGGTACCAAGCCGGTAGGAGGATCGAGTATCGGTGCAGGAGAAGGAGGTGCTGACCTCACGTTCCCCGAGACGCATGGGAAGCTTCACAGTCCCGGGGTGACCTCCTGTGGGAGGATGCGCCCAAGATCCGGAAAAGCCGAATGGTGCCGTGGCTCCTAGTTCTGTTTTAGTCGGCTGATCTCCGACTAGCGTCGATTCGAGTGGGTCCAGGTATACAACCCCTGCAGGGTGAAATCTATGCGTATAGCCGCGTCCTCGGTCATGGATATCCCTACTCTTCTGTTGCTCTTATTAGTTAGTGTTACTCTTGGTTTCTATCTCCCTCTAAAATGACTTCCTGCCAGGGGGCAGCTGAGACACGAGGAGAGGGAGTTCTCGCATCGACTTGGGGGCTTTTGAAGGTGTGCGTTGACCGGGTGTCCGGAGCGCCGAGAAGGGCCTGAGTCGAGGATGGAAGAAGATTTGTATACCTATTTATGTTGTTGTATGCTTAGAAAACCCCAGCTTTATCCCTTGAACTTTGTTATTCCCTTAGTATAGTCTACTATAAAGTTTGCATTCGGATGATGATGTGAAATTATCCCATCCCTTGGGGATAGCCTGGTACGATGCAGGATCCGATCCGGAGTTCGACCCTAACGATGATGGTTGGTACGACTGAAGCCCGTGCTACGCTCGAGTTGCCTGTGGAGGAGGTTCCAGAAGAAGGAGGACGGCCCGAGGACTAGCTACCGCTTTACGTTTTCTACTTGAATCGCTTTAGCCGAGAGGCTTGTAATAAATTCCGTACTACAAATCCTATGGATTTATGTAATAATTAAACCCGTGTTTGACCTTAAGCGGAGTATGGCTATGATATTATGCCTGGAATGAGTTCTGTATGTGATAGCACTCGATCCAGGAACTATCACAATGATACAGGGAGTCGGATTTCTTGATTTGGGAATCCGGTTCGTTTCACATACCCTCATCAAAGGTTCTCCCGAAGGACTGCATATAAGAGTCAGCCTGTTGTTAAGCTCTCCATGATGTCTTTTGACCGTGCCAAAAGTGCACCTCTTGTTAGAGCCTCGCTGCAGGCATCATCTCTACTGACGTCGACCTAACTGTACGAGGTTGGAGGTTCACCGCACCGCCGTGGTATACTATCCTAGGATACACACACACACACACACACACACACACACACACACACACACACACATATATATATATATATTGCGTGCATGTGGGGATGTTTCTATCGCTGTACTATAGTTTTGCGCAAAGATATATGATATGTTGGGTATATGTCCAGGGATTTATTAAAATAATAAGTCTTTTCAACTTTCGAATGGAAGTTGAAAGGCATTGGATTACAACAAATGATGCATATATGCTGACACGTTGATTTGCGTAGTGGCACGTGATTTAATTTACTATAAGTTTTGACAATAGTATAGGTTACCATGGAAGTAGAAGGCGTTTAATCTGATCTAAGAATGATCAGCATGCAAGATGCATGGCGCATGTAACGGTTGACGATCCAGGAGTAGGATTAAGTACCTCCCCCTCTTAGATCAAGCTAGAACAATTTCTGAATCTGATATGGATAGCTAATTGCTGAATCTGAACAACCACTTATTTTGCATTTCTCCACTTCTTCAGGTATTTCAACTTTAGATCTCAGAAAATAACTGAGAACGCATGAATCTTTTCACAGGGGATCCTTTGGCAAAGACGTTAACTTTAGATAGATAATGAGAGGAGTGTATAAACATGGTGAATAATATACCCTAGTTTTCTTTTCTCAGTAATTGGACACATAATGGCAGACATTTTTTCTCTGATCTTGAACATGCATGTAACCATTTTCTTTCAAATAACATAATCACATCATGAACTTAATTTTCCTAACAACTTTTCTCCTGCTAGATATTACAGGGAAACACTCTTCGAGAGGCCCTTGAAGGGAAATTTTACGCTGGCCGTTGTTTGCAACTGTTTTTCCTTGCCGGTCCGTATGACCATTAATTTTCATGATTGCTAGCTGCATGAAGACCTTTTGTACTACAGGATATCGCAGATCATGCATCTACAGGGGGTTGATGGAGAAAGAAAAATGTTCAGTAGCAGTGCGCCACCTTGCCAACCTCCCATTGTACTGTTAAAGGCTTGCGAATGCCCTTCTTATAAACGACACACTTTCCTTATATGCCTCTCATTTGTAGTCTTCTTCCTGTGACCTGCTCCGATCTTATAATTATAAGCCTCTGTACTCATGTGTGAGAAAGGAACACGTTAAGCCGGTAGAGTGAGAAAGAAATGACAGACAGGCAGAGAAACCAACAGTTGGATAGCGGAAGCTCGAGTCAGCGTGTTGTGAGTAGGAGACATCCGGAACAACCTCTCCTGCAGATGGTCAAGTGGTCGCATTTAGGATGTGTCGTCTACACGTTGAACGAACAGGTTGTTTGCCTGCCTTCGCAGACTGAGATCCAGAGGCATGTTTTCTCGTTCTCGGAGAGATTTAGAGGTGGTTCCTGCGCCTGGTTCGCAAAATCTTCACATCAAACATGCATGCTAAGGTCGTCAAATCACCTGCTCTTCCACTCTTGGAATAAGGCAAAGACAGTGCTCTTCGCAAGGGATTCTATGAGAGCGTGAGGCACATCGACGTACTCGAGCACGAGATCTGAGGGTGGAGCCGAATCTACACCGCGGCTCAGGCGGAGGCCCGCAACAACCGGGTGAACTACGTGGAGATGAACATGAGACGTGAGGCAGAAACCCAGCTGAGGATGACCGCTGAAGCGAAACTACTTCAGTCCGAGACCGAGCTCCAGAAGCTCCGGGCCGAGAAGGCCGAATGGGAGCGCAAGGAGAAGGACTACCTCACTTCCATCAGCAAGCTTAAGGATAGGGTGACTGACAGTGAGGACGAGTGCTGCCAGCTACAGACCCAGGTGGAGGATCAGCAGGACTTCATGACCCTTCACGGCTACCTTGAAGCCAAGGTGGAGGACAAGGTGAAGGTGCTCGAGACCAGGTTGGAGAGAAACAAGGGAAACATCATCATACTGACCCGCTGTGTACCTTCGCGACAAGGCCGCACGTGCCATGCAGACGTGGGAGATTTCTGACTCGATCCGTGTTGACGAGATCCACAAGGTGAGGAACCAGCTACCTGAGGAGAGCCAACCCATGGTGAGGAAGGAGGACTTCAAGTTCATCCCCACCGAGCTCCGTCTACACATGTGCCCCCACGAGGAGATGCCACCTACCGTCGAGACTGAGGAGGTGGTGGAGGCCGTCGCAGCCATCGACGCCATCTTTCCAGAAGACTACCCAGAAGACTACAAGCGCGTGCTGACCTACAAGAAGCCGCGCGTCACCTTCTACTAGGGAGTGAGTCAGAGTCGTAGAATAAGAGTAGGTGTAGGATAGGTAGCCGCCGATGACCCATTCCGGCATGAGTCTCCATGAGTCTTGTACTAAGCTGATGTCATGTTTCTGGCTAGTGTCCAGTGTTGTCATGAGACGTTCAGGTAGACACGTTAGGAGTCACCTCTTTTTTTAAAACATTCACGATGTATTCTTAGCGTGTGAGTTTGGGGTGTTATTTTGAAGGTGTAAGAGTGACCTCGAGATAACACCGGTATCTCCTTGTATTACCTGAATGATGTATGAATGAATGGATTGTATGGATGTTATTGCTTTTTATTCTTGCATCTTTTTGGATGATTGAAATGCTTTGTTCTTGTGTGTATTCTTTTAGCTTGGGTGGTGAGTGACGAAGTTGACTTGAGAGACTTATTATCAACGAAAGATTTCGCAGCAGGCCACTTCTTTTCATGGCGCATGGTCATTGGATTGAAGTGCATGAATTCATTCTGCAAATATTTTGTAGTACAGGATTCCGTGGATCATGCATCTATGGGTTAATGGAGAGGAAATTGCAGAAGCAGTGCACCACCTACCAATAACCTCCCATTGTTAAGGCTTGAAACATTGCCTTGGAGACTTTGTACCATAAGATCTGTCATTGGTAGTCTTAGCTTCTTCCTGTGACCTCTGCCTATGCATCACAGTTAGTAGGAAAGAGACTACATATAGCGTGTCATAGTAGCAGATACATAGTCCGAGCTAGACCAACACATCGTTTCAGTTTGGTACAAGAGAGTTTGGCTGAGAGGAATGAAGTTGTGGTGAGAGAACTATGTACAGGTTATGGTGGTGGCAAGGAAGACGATGCCGTGCATTATCATTAGGAATAGGAGAGATCAGGAAGATCAGGGTCTCCTTCCATCTGAAGTCTAGTACCTCCCTTCTCCTCGGCAGAGCAACCCATTGCCGGCGGTCTCCTGTATCGGCTTGTGGATCCCTGCTGCTTGTGAATGAAAAACGTAGAAAACTTAGCAGCTTGTCAGAGGTCTCCGTGTCTCCGGATCGGCCGCACATGAAGTTGCAAAGGCTAGCTGTTGAGCTGGTGCAGGAAGCCTTGCGTCCTAGCATCGCTGAACGGTCACCTGCGATGCTAGTATTGAAGGACCTCTTGCTCACCGCTCCTAGACCAAACTGGAAGATGCACGCGCGCAGTAAACAAACATTTTCCTTCCTATAGCGTACTGATACGCGCATCGTGAACTTATCCTTGTAACATTTATCCTGCTATTACAGGCACGGGTAACATTCCGATAAAGGCTGTTGAAGGGAAATGTTACGCTGTAAACTTTACTAAATGACTGGTGTTTGCAACCGTTTTTTCCCTGGTGGTCTGCAGTCAAGTGAGTGAACATCTCACCAAGTGCAGATCAGTGCTACTTTATCAGCAGTCAAGCACCAAACAACAGATCGTATCCATGAACTCACTCTCACACGTATCAAGAAAAGATTTCTCTACCCATATAGCTGTACCATTTTAAGGCGTGAATATAGCCCTTGAACTGCATGAGTACCGCCAATCTTTTGTACTACAGGATATGCCGGATCATGCATCTATGGGGGCTTAATGGAGAACAAAGTTCAGTAGCAGTATGTAGGGCACCACCTGCCAACCTCCCTCCCATGGTACTGTTAAAGGCTTGATCGAAGACACTCTTATAAACGACACAGTTCGTTAGCCGTTCTTCCCATGTGTGCCTCTCATTGTTAGTCTTCTTCCTGTGACCTGATGCTCCTATATTATGAGTCTCTCTGTCCCTACTGTGAATAGCCAATAGCTCAAAACGAGTGCAACACGTTGAGCCGGTAGAATGAGAAAGGAATGGCAGACAGGCAGAGGAACCAACAGTCGTTGGATAGCTGAAGCTCGAGACAGTGTTGCGAGTAGGAGACATCCGGAACAACCTCGCGTCGTCGGTGTGTGGCTGGGAGTGGATGCCCCGCTCCAGCTTCCACCGCCGCCGCCTAGTAATCGCAGC
The DNA here is from genome assembly GCF_002211085.1 of Panicum hallii. Classification (NCBI taxonomy): domain Eukaryota; kingdom Viridiplantae; phylum Streptophyta; class Magnoliopsida; order Poales; family Poaceae; genus Panicum; species Panicum hallii. The sequence continues at coordinate 63,146,324 of NC_038044.1, read as the reverse complement.
TTCTCCCTCCGGGGTGTTGGCTCCGGCCGCCGCCGCCGCAGCATCTGCTCCAGGTAGCCGCGCAATGCAAGCCGCCGGTCATCAGGTGCGGGTACAGGCGGCGCATTTCTTCAACCGCCGGGTCGTCGGAACTGCTCCGTGTAACCTGACCCAAATTCGACACGGGGATCGATCCCTTGCTTGAGGATTAACTCGCGTGCTCACAATCCAAAGCATCGTTCCATGGACAAAGCATGTTCCATGGACCATGGCTCCTCCTCGTCTCCCGTCGATGGAGATCAAACACCGGCCGGGCTTGTTGTTTCCGTCTGTCAGAATATAGTGTCTGATGGCATTCGAGCGCCGCTGAATCCTCCCTTCTTTCAGGCGCCTAACGACAGTGCTCTTGGACATCCTCAGACCCCTCGTTCACGACAGTTCTTCGCCCTCTTGTTCACGATGGCATGAACTCCTCCTCCTTTCTGCCCTTCGTTCCAGATCCGCTGCACGCATCTCAGGGAAACACCCATAGCCGAAGACACCTGCAGAGACAAGCCTTCCGGCAGATGGCCTCCCGCTGATCCCTCCAATAGCATCGCGTACACGGCTCGCTTTGTGTCATCGCTGTACTGCTTCCTTGGTCTCCTGAAACCAACTGTACTCTGTACCTGTGTAAATAAAGAAGAAAAAGAGAGAGCTCTGAATTCGCTGCATTGTTCAAGTCTGACAATGAAAAAAAAATCACGTTCGGCAATAGGATTTGTGGGCATTACCGGGCGTTCTATTCAGATCAGGCAGGTGTGCTCCTTCAGTGACAGTGTCAGTGAATGCAGTATGGTTCAGAACAGGCAGCTCGGGCGCTCCATCATCATGAGCTTCGTGCTGTTCATCTGCTTAGTAAACGTCCAGATCAGCGACGACAACAAAAAGAAAAGAAATAGAAACAGAGAAAGAGTTACTAATAATCGAATCACCTCCTGCATTGGCATCCCAGAAAATGGGATCGTTCAAATCGAACACATCTTCCTGAGCATCATCTTCGCCCACCGGATCATTGAGATCAACCTCCAGAACAGGCGCAGCAGCTTCATTCAGATCGAAGCCTCCATCTGGCTGCGGAGCTGGCATGGCTCGAGAGTAAGCACGATGGGAAGAGGAGTGGATATGGGAGGCCACCGGTGTTGGGCAGGACAATTTATTGTAGACACGCACTGCATCCATCTCGGTGAGAAGCTCAAACGGTGAAGTGAGAATACGAGGAGAGGCTTTGAATGGAACCGAGCAGGGATCTGAAGGGCCATGCGAACGTAGTGCCATTGACGAAAGAGATACAAGTACCAAAACATTTGCTTTCTATAAAAGCTTGAGAAATTCCATAGGACTTTTACAGTGCACAATAAAACCATATATTACTGTCTGTAAAGGACTCGTACGTAAATATCGGACGGTCGAGATTTATCTATGCTACTAAAATATTAATTATTAATTAGTAGTATGAGGTAGTATATGTAAGTAGTATAAAGATAATATGGAAAAGATGATATATATCATCATCCCTTTCATTTATTTTTTTTCTTTTTCCTTTCTCTTTCCTTTTCATTTCTTCTCGATCCGTTCCCCCATCTCACGCTGCTCGGCTCGGCGCCTAGGGTTTCCAGGCCCGGCGACGAGTCCCGTTCGCCGTCGTGGAGGAGGCGCGTGCCGCGCCCTACACTTGGCCCCTGGGAGGAGGGCGGGCAGCGGCTCGCCCCCACGGCCGCCGCTCGCCGCCGGGGAGGCATCCGTGGTGGCGGATCCGCGCCCAACGCTCATCCCCGGCAGGTGGCTCACCCCCACAGATTTTATTTCTGCGAATCGTTGATTATTCCTGGTTTTGTGTGCAGTTAAGGAGGACTACAGCAGATTAAGAGCTCTCAGCTACATGGGCGCTGATGTGTTCATCCTGAAGATAAGTTCCCCATCCTGCTGTTTACTTGTTTCCATTGTATGAGATATATGTGACTGTCTATACTTGAGAGTAAACTTCACTGTTGAAGAATTGAAGAGAGAGATTTCTGATCATGATGCAGAGAAATAAGTCTGTTATTCTTCTCGTTTTGTTATCTCTGTAGTCTGATGAACTCTCTGAAGGTGCTCACTCTAGGTTTGTGGCGGCTGCTTTATGTCATCTCCTTTATTTCACTCTGTTTTTTGAAGCGAAAAAAGTTGGACCAATCATTCATATTTGTGCCATTGAGTAGATAGAGCCATTAAGCTTACTGAACGTACTGTCAATTTCTGACATGTACTCCTGTATTCTTTGGTGCTACTGGTTTTCAGGTTCGGAAAGCTGCCTTACTATTGGCTGACTTTGTTTTGCACTAAAGCTTTACATCGTCCATCTTTGATGGTGTTACTGCCATAAGGTTAGTGCTTGAACAGGTGATCTGTCCCTAAGTCAGCAATGTCTGTCAGGTTTTGTAGTGTTGCCTCTAGCTCGAGTTGCTAAAAGGATGTTTGTTACAGGTCCTGCATGCGGAGGTAAAGAAGACTCACAGGACCTGTAGATGTGGCTTGCTTCTTGATATGTACATGCTGTTCTTGTGAAATTATGTACAAACAAGAAATTCAGAACTTGAGCTTTGTGATGCTATGTATAAGTTGACTTACAGTGCTTTGAATATTTGATTGGCTTGGCGGCTGTGAGTTTTCCTCAATTGTTGGTTGTAGATGTGCTGATTTTTCCTCCATCGTTGGCTTGGCAGATCTAACTAGCAGTACCTAGGTAATTAGGGTTTTGTGTCTGGGTGATTCTGGGAGATAGATGAGATGTGGCCGATGTGTGCTGTTTCTTGCGTGAGCTCGGGAAAATAATCCTTCTATCCTTGCGTGGGTACAAGATAAAGATATAGGTGAGTCAAGTTTAATTGTGGATGGTTATCGTTATTGGATTGGAGACAGAAACAACTTACGTATGTATAGAAAAAGGACTCCAATCGAAATCACGTCCGACTCAAATCTGCCAGAGCCGAAGGAATCGATGGCTCTGATCCCTCAGAATCCTTTGAGCTATTAATAATTTGATAGTTAAGTAACAATTACTAGATTACAATCCTTAATGAATGTTAGATCTTCTTTACACCATATACCACCAAGTGGTAGTATCGTGCGCAGTAAAAGATCTCAAATTCTAAGTCAGAAAAAAAAAGGAAGGAGATACAAGGTCCTGAGAGAGACTGCTCGATCGTGTCTGTCAGGCCTCCATTCAGTAAACTTTTTTCTTTCGAGCAACATCCATTCAGTAAACTGAAGGCCTGCTTATGAGTCTGATCCCACTGACATGGTTTTGCTGATGGCCTGGTGCCTGTCTTGACTGTCGAGCAAGCGGACGATCCTATCCTGGCGTGCTTGTGTCAACAACTTGAGATTCGATAGCCACGCTCATATACTCATGGTCTGTGCTACCCGCGTACGTGTGACCCAACCAAGGAATCCATTCGATTTCATCGTCGACGACGCCGGCACCGCGCCGCCGGATCGACCATGTCGTCGGGACCGGCCCCCACGTCGCTGCTGCCGTTCGGGCGGCTCGCTCCCGGGGTGCTGTCCGGCTCGGCGACGCGCGCGCGGCAGGCCACCGGCACGCACCTGCAACGGATCGACGGGTACTCGCTCGTGGACGGGGCGGTGGCCACCGGCACGGCCGTCCGGTCCAGCCGGTTCCTCGTCGGCGGCCACCAGTGGGAGCTCCTCTACTACCCCAACGGCGTCAACTACCTGCACCGCGGCTTCGTCTCCGTCGACCTCGCGCTCGCCGGCTGCGGCGAGCCCACGGCCACGGCCACGGCCTCGTACCGGGTGACCATCCTCGACTACGCCGGCAACGCGGTGCACAGCCGGATCGTGGGGCCGCGCGCCTTCGACCGCCGCGCTTCAACATGGACCGGCGTGGAGGAGCTCGTCGCGACGGAGGAGCTCGCGAAGACGGCGCCGTTCCTCATCAAGGACGACCGCCTCAACGTGCGGTGCGACGTCGCCGTGCTCGTGGTGGAGACGAAGACCCGCAACAAGTGGTTCATGCAACTCGACCGCGCCATCAATGGGTTTCGTTAGATGGCAAAAGCTTGTCCTGTTTCTGGCGAGAAACAGAATACAAAAGTTCCTGTCAAAGCATGGCCTTAGCCATATTGTTGGGTTCAGAATTGTGAAATTGTGATTGCGACACAAAGAATAGGAAATTGCCAAGACTCGATCTTAGATCACTGAAAATGGACAGCTTCTACAGAAAGAAAATATGGGTGGTTGGCACTTGTACCTTTCATTTCATCAATCCTGCTTGACCATTTACGTGTGCGTCTAATCAAAATTTCCAGGCATGCTGCCTGCTTTGTGACGAGATGTTCCTGCTGTAGTGCTGATTGCTGAGCACATGTGTGGGCACGTAGTTGGCTGCTGGAGGATTCGTTCATCGTCTGCCTGTTGAATTTGCTCTTGCATTCCATTCCATTTGACACACAAAAATGATTTTGCTTTACACAATCCTGGTTCAGACTTGAGAGCTTGAGAAATGGTGATCGATCATGGCTGGGTGGGCGCGGCGAGCGGCGTCGCCACGGGGCTGGGCACCGGCGGCGAGCGGCAGACGGGGCACGTCGGGCGCAGCCGCAGCCACCGGTCGACGCACAGCTGGTGGAAGGCGTGCGCGCACTCGGGCAGCACGCGGAGCACGTCCCCGCGGGCGTACTCACCCAGGCACACCGCGCAGCACGGCGCCGCAGGCGCCCCGGCCGCGGCGGCTGCGGTCTTCTTCGCCTTCCCCGCCTCCGCGGCTTCCTCCCCCTCCTCGTCGCCGTACACCACCTTGGGCAGCGCCTTGAGCGCGGCCTCGTCGAGCCCGGCCTCGACGTCCGCCGCGTCTGCCCAGGCGCGCCACTCCCGCGCGCGCGCCGCCGCCGTGGCCATCGCAGGCGCCGCGCTGCGGGAGCACATGCGGAGTAGGAAGGCGACGGTGACGACGGCCATGACGCTGACGACGGCGAGGGCGACCTGCAGCTCCACCATCCTGCCGGCCAAGCTATCTGGCGGAGATGATGCACATGCACTGGTGTTCCATTGCGTGCGTGCAACCTACTCGATCGAATCCATGGATGGAGCTTCTTTTAATTGGTGCAGTTGGAGTAGTCTATTGCGCGGTGAGCTAGCTGATGACTGAGGAGTGGTTGAGGCCGGCTGCATTCAAGCCAAGGTGCCCGGCAAGCAACCGGCTGACGACGACGACTAATCCAAATCTGACTTTTCATGCGCACAGTTGAACTGAGAATGGATGTTTTTGTTGTGGTCTTGGGCCTTTTGAGTTTCAGACAGTCGTGTCCCTTTTGAAAGGACAGACAGTCATGTCTGAATTCTGAAAAGAAGCTCGTTCTTCATGAGCAAGCGTGTCAGTCACGAACCATGGCTTTGTGCGTTTTCTTGACCGGCCTTCACGTCAAATTTTTGCAGTCTTGAATAGTTGAATCGCATAGAAGACGTGTGCAGAAGTCCATTCGCATATCGAGCTGTCAGGTTTACACGACATGATGATGTCTAATTTGTGATCTACTCCCTTCGTTCTTCTAAAATGTACGTAGATCGTTTTGATTTTTCTACATTCATAAATGCATTTAGACATACATTATATATAGATACATAGCAAATATTATAAATCTAAAAATTCTAAAACGATTTACGTTCCAAAGGGAGTACAACCAACGAACTCGCCCAGGGATTGGGGGGTCGAATTGCAATCAGAACTTAGTTTAATTGTTAGAATCTTCAAGACTTCGACGACTGGAGCATTATGGGCAGGATTCTTTTTTTTTCAATGAAAGACGGAAAGAGCGAGGAATGCTCAGAAGAAAGCTAGTGGTCAGACTGTTGGAATTTAGGAAGTGTGCTAGGGTAGAGTGGTTAGCGGGCCGGGAATCCGGGATTTGTGTGCTGGCCAAACTCTCCTCTCTTTTCGACGAAAAGACGGTGGGCCGAAAACAGGCCCAACGAGGTTTGGTACTGTGGTGGGTGGTTCGAACGAGATTTCTTTCCTCCAAACTTTAAAAGCGATTTCATTTCAAGACATGGTTAGATTAAATCAAAGAGGATTAAACGGTGAGGAAAATGAGCACTACTCCTATACTAGATGCATCTTCTCTTTTCTTTGCAGTCTGAACAACATCGTACACGCGCCAATGTCTTTTGCGTGCAGTGCAGCTCCTCGCATGCGTGCCTGTCTCACAAGTCACAAGTGTGTGCTACGATGGAGAAGATGGATCATGGGGAGAGCACAAAAGGAGCAACCATTTCTTTTCTTTTCCTTTTTGTTTTCTTTTCCTTTTGGGAAAGGAAAAGCACAGCCATTTCCAATATGCTGGGAGTGTCCATGATCTATCTACTCTGCACAAGCTATGTACAAGAAAGAAGGTAAAAAAAAGGAGATAATTTTAAAATAATAAAAGAATTTTGTAAGTTTCGCCGCTCTCCGATGATCCTGTCCTCTGCATTGTCCAAGCTATGGCTATACGACGCAAAATGGTCACAACACCAAAGAAACTCTCTTGGCTGCACGCGCTGCCCATGCATCGTCGCACACGCCGCCGGGCCTCACGATCGACCTTATGATCCGGAGGCGACGACGACGGCGGTGCTGCCTGCTGCCTTCCCCGCCGGCGGCGGTGATGCCCGGCAGACCGGGCACGTGGGCCGGCGGCGCAGCCACTGGTCGATGCACCCCCGGTGGAACGCGTGCCGGCAGTCGGGCATCCGCCGGAGCTCGTCGCCGTCCGCGTATTCCGCCAGGCACACCGCGCACCGCGCCGCGTCGGACCCGCCCGGTGCTCCCGCGCCCGCGGCTTCCTCCTCGTCCTTCTCCGGCGACGTCGACGAGTACACCAGCGTCGGGTACCCGGCCAGGACGGCCGCGTCGACCCCGACCACGCCCTGGCCGAGCTCCACGTCCCCCGCCGCGGCGCGCCGCTGCGACGGCGACGGCGCCCGCCGCCGCCGGGAGCACAGGAACGTGGCCGCCGAGATCACGGCCAGCGCCGCCACCGAGGCGAGGATCAGCACGTAGTCTTTGGCCATGGCCGCGCCGCCAACATGGACCCTCGGCGGTGCGCGCTCTCTCCCTCAACACGTCGTCGCCGCCGCTTGGTCCCTCCGTCTCACTCCTCCGTCTCCTCTTATACGCGTCTCCGTGCGCCAAGATTCGTGCTGCCACCTCCGCGCCAGACCGCTCCCGGCCGTCGGTCACGCTTTGACGTCCGTGCAGCACGACGCATGGCGGCGGCAACCCCATCGATCTGGCGCGGTTACATTAGCGTCAACACGCGCTAATGACTGGCTTTACGTGGCTTACTAAAAAATAATTAACTATACTCCCTAATCTTTTTTTTTACCGCTGTTTTGTTCGTTGCTTCCCCGGGGAGCTATTCCTGCAACCACCTGACTCGCCACCGGAATTCTCCGGATTTTATACTCTCTAGTCTCTACGGCCGCTTTTCAGGTTGTCGAATTCGCCTAGGTTTCATCAGTTGTCGAATTATGAATGGAGACACGGCAGCTAGAAGGGTGGCCTCTTGGTCTAGATCGATTATTAGTATTATATGCAATGATGGAAGAACTTGGTGCTTAAGCGGGTGATTAAGGCGGTAAAGCACGCACTTAATTATGCAGGGAATGAGATCTCTGTAGCTTGATCTGACAGGAATGAATATTCTGCTTTTTCTTCTTTTTTAAATCTAGATTCTTGAGAAATTAACAAATCGGTCCGTGTAACCGTCAGCAAAGATAGAGTCCAACTGGTTAGGCCACCTGGGTGACCATGGTTCAAATTCCGTCACCAGCAGACCATGGGTTTAGTATTCACAGCCAAAGTGGGTGGCACACTTGGTCCTCTTGGAACACAAAATTTCATAGGAAACCATCTGAATTTTGTATGGTTCGAAAATATTTGTCTTTCAAACGAGGCCTAAAACTAAAAATAAAATCATTGGAAATTTCTTTTGGCGATACCATGACCTTGGAGCTTTGCTTTGTGGACTATTCAGTCCGAGATAGCCTGTTGCTTGTGCAGATGGGCATACACATAGCTGTTGCTTGTGCGAATGGGCGAAACCGTCCAAAAAAAATTACAAATTGACGTGTATGAACGTGTGATGGACCCGGTATAATACCTGAGGTTGCAGTGGCGAGAAGTTATCTGACTTTTCATTTGACTGAGCGCTGGACCGCACGAGCAAATCTCAAAATTTTATTGAAACTTTGCTTCACTTGTCTGCTTTCTTGTTGGGAAAACAGACCTTCCTTGTGTGTTTCCACGAGCGTGCATTGACAATGACCAGTTATCTGTTTCTTTTTGAAAAGAGTTGTTGATGCAAGGTTGCAGTGTAAACAGGTTTGAATCATTGTTTATACCTGGTGTGTTTGGCAGGTTCAGCTGATCATTCTGATGTGAGGTGTTTGGACTTTGCAGCTCGATGATCTCAGGTGCAGCAGAAATCTGAAAGCTTTTGTAATCATTGCTGCCCAGGATTTTGTTTCGGTGGCTATCAGATGCAACTTGCCATCTAGCAATCAGGAGAAATCCTGACTGGAATGATATTTGCCATGCTAGAAAGGACAGTACAGGACCACTAAAACACAACTTCACAAGTCATAACCGTTGCTCACAATAACCAGATCTCTGATGACATCTGCAGAGGGCATACAGATTCAACCAAATCAATACATGCTATACAAATTATTTGATTTGTAACATGCTATTACTTTTGTCATGTTATGCTGCAAATACTGTTGTTTATGTTGATATTATTTGCTAAGAAACACCAAGTCGGATATCAGTCATTCAGCAAGACATCCTTGACCACCTCAAGCTTACTGATGGCATTGCTGACATGCATTCTTGCTCTGGAGGATTTCTGGGAACATTCCCAACCAACTTGGAGGATCACCTCCATGCACTATCTTTGCAGCTTTGCAGCATCGTTCTTGTCATAAGAAATGGTCCCTTGACTTAAATACTTTTTATTTCAGAAAATCAAAATTACAAACAGGAACAATGTATGCTCTGTACGAGGTACATCTAAGACCAGAAACTTCATGGTAACTTATGCTATCCCATAAGGTTTGCCCTTACATGAAAGCTATCTGAAATGTCCATTTGTAGCTAGGCAGCTGATGCTACAACCTCTGAACATGGGCACACTCCAGGAAAACAAAAACTGGACTACATTCTCTCAAAATGTAGGCAAACACTAGAGCAGTTGCATAAAGATCAGCTCTTGTTTTCAGTAGTCTCTGCTGAAGTAGAAGATGCCGTGGACGCTGTGAGGTCCCTGGCGCATTGTGATACATATGGCTTGAGCTGCAATTATTCGCATAACACATTTATTATAAGCCATAATTGATAAGAACATGCAGGAAAAGATTGTGCCTCAATTCATATTTGCCACATGAGACGATTCATGTGAATGTTATCCATTTCCAGGTAGTTTCCTTCCTAGTACTGAACTCAACTTTGCTACAGTAATAAATTTCATAACACCAACTCACAATTTTGGAAATCTCTATTTTGTGTGGATTGAGTTTGTGTTATCATTATTTTCTTTTCTTTGGTGCTACCTATTTTCACAGATTCACATTTTTCCAGCTACATTGGGCCATTGGTGATCCAAATTTGTCCAGTCAACTAAATTGTGGAGTGAAGATCATTTTGATGCTTCATGTTTAATTTATACATGCTAGCTAAGTCTGTAAAGTGTGAATCAAAAAGTATTATGCCAATTACCTTGAAATCAGTCAAGTCAGGGACTACAAATCTTGGCAATTTCTCATCAACTATCACATATCCACCTGCAAAAGCACGTAACCTTTTAAGATAGTATACAAAAGAACTCAAGTAAAATTCTTTATTCATGCAAATCAGAAAGGATCAAATGGAACTAAAAATTATGTGACTATATAAAACTATTATAATATGGAAACGAATGAAGATGTTGACTTAATCAAGTAAAATCAAGAATGTGTTTGAAAGGATAACTTACAGGATCTCTACAACTACAGTATGGTGGTTACAAACTATGGAAGATCTAGGCTCAATGAGCAATGGCATTGCCATCTATGAGACCATACATCACATATATCGATCTACATATAAAGAAACAGGAGATATCTAACCAGGTGTTGATGGATGAAGAATGAACTTGAAAAACATGATTCAACTATAAAAAATGGAGAATATTTTGCTGATTCCCCTTTTTTTAATGCATATCATCTCCAGTTCACTTAGCTCAAAACAATACTAAGTTTCAGCTGACATTATTTTTTTTTCAGCACAAAGCCTTATGTTTGTCAGGCACTAATTCAATTGCAAACATGTAGCATAATCTTGTACTGTCTAATCAGAAGTTGAATTTGACGCTAGATTATTTGCTATCATTTTTATTGCCTACTAGGCGTTTGAATAAATATTACGAAAAAAACATTTGTGTTATATAGCATTGTTTTGTACAATGTAAAATGAACATGCAATGCGATACAAGATGTCCATGATCGATGACCATAGAGCGCTAAAATCCAAGCCTGAGTGAGAAGGGGGGGGGGATGCATACAATCTGTGTTACACTCTAAAAAACATGGTCCCATAAATATGGGTCTCTCTCTAGTTATCTTGCACCATTGCATATTAATCAATACATTAGTTACAACCGAGCATTGCTACTTGTCCCATTCGTACATGATGGTCCTGAAGAAATTTCTTAATGTTTAATTTATCGGAAACAGAATTACTCAAATGAAGAAACAGTGAGGACAACCGCCACCAATTTAGTTTTCATCTAATTTTAGCCGCCATGTCAAATTACACTGAAAGTAGTTCGTTATCCTGCGAATTCTCATTCCAGTAGATCAATGATCACTACCTTAAGTAGTATGCTAAGACGGATTGACGAATTGCAGTAAAACGCAGACCAAACGACAGGGAATGCGGGAACAGCTGGAGCTGCAGCGAATGGTAATGCTACCTTTGCGGGTGTGGAACCCGGTGGGCTTGCAGTTCTTGCCCTTGTAGTAATCCCGGGGCGCCCGCTTGGAGGAGAGGATGTCGAGCGAGGACAGCCGCTTCCGCCGCATCGCCCGCCCCAGCGAGCTCAGCATCAACCCCAGCGGCATCCTCAAACACCGCCACGAGCGGACAACCCCACCGCCTTCCCCGCAGGTTCCTGCAGAAGCCCAGGGGCGAAAAATCAGCGCGACGTGGAGGAGATCAACGAGGGCGGCTCGAGGAGGAGGAGAAGGGGGGCGTACCGGATCAACGGAGGGCAGCGGAGCCTGGGAGGCGGCAGGCCGGCAGCGACGAAGGGCGGCGGCGCTGTCGCGTTGTAGGGTTTTTCCGGGACAGGGAAAGTCACCTATCGGACAGCCCAGAAAGGCCCAACGCAGCCCACCATGGGAGAGAACAGCCCACGGTTTGATTTTGGGTCTTTTTTTTTTGTTTTTCCTATAAGTACTTGTGATGAGGTTGTAATGTCTAATTAACTCACCTTTGTCTAGATTATATAATGAGTGTCATTTATATGCCTTATTTTTTTGAATATTTAATTCAAAACTTGTCTGAAACCTGATCCATTTGTAATCTTCAGTATTTGTGTAGACTTTCATATGCAACAATCAAACTAACACATACATACCAAAAAAAAACTGATTCATACAGTCAATTTTTTTGTCATTTTGTGTGTGTTTACGTTGCTGAAACACTCCAGCCAGTCTCCTAAGTCATTCAGCAAACCAGCAGGACATCCCTGACCGCCTCAAGTTCTCTGATGGCACTCCTGATATTCATTCTTGCTCTGGAGGATTCCTGGGAGCATTGCAAACCAACTTGAAAGATCGGTGCCATGCACTCTTGCAGCTTCTCAGCATCAAGATCGTCGCTAGAAATGTCCCCTTTGCTCAAACATCCGTTCTGCAGAGGCAGTAGAGTTGGGTCAACTATCTCCATTATCTTGTCAGGATAGCAGGCTGCAACATAGCTTTGGAGAGTTTGGCCTCCCTGGAATGAACCATCTGTAGGTCGCTTTCCAGTGAACAACTCGAGCAGAAGAACCCCGTAGCAGTATACATCACCTTGGCTGGAAACATTGCCATCCATTCCGTACTCTGCAGGTTATAAGAAAATAAATCGTTAGATAGTGTACTTAAGAACCTTTAATTTGGTTAGGAACATCACAGGGAAACTGCCAATATATAAAGCACTAGATCTTGAAGCACCTGGAGGGATGTATCCAATGGTACCCTTGATTCCAATCGAGGTACTGCTTTCTTCTGTTGAGTTCCTCACAGCCTTACGAATGAACCGTGCCAGCCCAAAGTCCGCCACGTGCGCAACCATATCATTATCGAGAAGAACATTGCTTGGTTTCAGATCACAGTGGGCAATGGGCACCTGACCATGATTGTGCAGGTAGTCAAGAGCCTCAGCGACATCGAGCGCAATGCTCACCCTCTGGGACATGGTTAGCCTCCTCCTGGTTTTAGGTGTCTCGTCTTGTGTTGCAAAATTCCGGTGCAGCCACTTGTCAAGGTCCCCGTTCGGCATGAACTCATAGACCAATGCTTTGAAATCGTTACCCTGGTGGTCAATACTCGAGCATGCAGTGACCACCTTGACAAGATTCCGATGCCGAATGCTCCTCAGGGCACGGCACTCAGCCAAGAAACTCTGCTCAGCTCCATGTTGCCGAAGATCAATGACCTTGATTGCAACTTGCTGTGCATCTGGGCTCAGGGTTCCTCTATAAACTGACCCAAAGCTTCCCATGCCTATGAGATTACTTGGGGAGAACTGATTCGTTGCTTTCTGTATCTCCTCAAATGAGACGTGCCAATGTTGATCTTCCGATAAAGGAAGATTTGGGACCTTTTGCCTCTGCCTCATGATCTGTATGAGAAGACCGCATATGAGAAGAATGATAAGCAGAGACATAGCACCAGCAGCAATGCCTATAAGCACTACTCTCCTCGGTCTCTTCTTCTCCACACTTTTCACGGGACATTGGGGCAGCTGTAAACTTGGAATACCCCCACAGACCTTATTACCATCTATGAAGAATGCACTTGCATTACTGAAGACACCTTTTACTGGAACAGAGCCTTCAAAATTATTGTAGGACATATTCAGATACACCAGGTCTGGCCAATCACCAAAAAATACCGGAACAGAGCCAGATAAGTTGTTGCCAGCGAAGTTTAGTTCTTGTATTCCTTGCAAACCACTCAAGGACTGTGGAATGACACCTTGAAGAAGGTTGTCATTCAATTGAAGCTGTACAAGCTCGACGCATTTGCCTAATGCCCTTGGAATATCTCCAGTTAGTTTATTTACTGATAGGTCCAGTAATACCAGATTCGTCAATTTGCCTACCTCTGATGGGATTTGACCAGAGAGAAAGTTGTATGACAGACCAAGATAACTGGTTAAAGAGGAGAGGCTAATGACTTCAACCGGTATTGTGCCATTAAGCTGGTTAAATGACAAGACGAAACTAGCAATGTTTTGCAAGTTCCCTAAGCTTGTGGGTATAGATCCCTGTAAGTTGTTCTGGAAGAGGTAAAGCATGGAAAGGCCTGTTAGGTTACCCAGCGTAGGTGGAATTTCCCCAGAAATGTTGTTTTGGGACAAGTCTAAAGCCCCTAACTTGTAAAGGTCCCCAATTCTTGGTGGTATGCTACCACTTAAGAAGTTACCTCGGAGACTAAGTATAGCAAGATTCGAAAGTTTCCAAATATCTGAAGAAATTGATCCATGGAATTTGTTGTGCGCTAGATGAAGCTTTTGCATCGTGTTGGAGAGATTGACGATAGAAGGTGGCAACACGCCTTGGAAGTTGTTAGAATCAAGAGAAAGAGAAAAAAGCTTACTACAGTTGGAAAGTGAGGCCATCAACTCCCAATCACTTCCCCATTCATCAGCCAGTTGATTGTTTCCCAGTGTTAACACCTCAAGATCCCTCAGATTGCCTACTTCCAATGGCACAGTTCCTTCAAGCTCATTGTCATCAAGTTGTACATATCTGAGCAGCGATGCGTTCCCTATGGAGCGTGGAATTCGACCACTCAACTGGCAGTCATTCAGGATCAGATTTCGCAGATTTGGGAGAGTGACACCTATATCAAAAGGGAGGACACCTGAAAGAGCATTATTGCCGGACAATTCAAACGTAGCAACTGATGAGATGTTAAATAGGCTTGCTGGGATGGTGCCACTCAGCTGGTTGTAAGCTAAATCAAGAGACTTGAGCTTCGTCAACCGTCCCAAGGAGTCTGGTATTTGGCCACTGAGCTTGTTAGTGTCTGCAAATAAATCCACAAGCGATGAGAGATTACCGAGAGATGCCGGAACGCCTCCTGATAAATTGTTCAAGTACAACCCCAGGTATGTGAGCTTGGAGAGTGAACCGAGTGACGGTGGGATTCTACCGGACAGCTGGTTTGAGCCAACATCCAAGACCTCCAGCTCCTGCAGATTGCTCAGGTTGGCCGGGATCGTCCCCACAAGACTGTTGTACTCCAGCTGCAATATCTGGAGCTTGGAGGCACGAGCAAGGGAGCCTGGGATCATGCCTTGAAAGGAGTTGTGCCGCAGATCCAGGTACAAGAGGTGAGGTAGAAAGCCAAGCTCCCATGGGATACTGCCCGAGAAGGAGTTGTGCGAGAGGTTGAGCGTGCGGAGGAATGTCAGGTTAGAGAGGAATGGGGAGATGGTACCGGTCAGGTTGGAGGACCACAGCTCCAGCGAGGTGACACGGTCAGGGTGCCGACGGGAGTGGCAACCCACGCCTCTCCAGCTGCAGACGCCGGTGGTCGTATTGGCAGCAGTGCGTCCATTGCCAGCAGTCCATGAGATGAGCACCCTATGAGGATCGCGGGTGACGAGAGCCCTGAAGGAGAGCAGAGCGTGCTCATCCATGGCGATCTGCGCCGCAGGTGGGGAAGAGGTGGGAGCAACATGTGTGGTATGATCAGTGCTCAGAAGAATACCAACGAGGAGTAAAGGTAGTATGCTCATGGGTTTGCTGGCCGTGGCGAATGGACATGTGATGATTTGCCAAGTTCTTGCTCCCTCCATTCTTGCGTGATGTTCAGGCATGCCCTGTCTCCCTGATCCTCGAACTGCACCATCAGAGTTGTTAAAACTTCCAAAAATCTTGTGCTGTGTTATATTATATACACAGAGCTACATGTGGCGTGAATGGAATCGCTATCTCGATGTCGGCGGAGTTCAACGCTCAACAGCAATAGATAGCTGGGTCAGTGGCGTCTGCGTCACTGGTGACCTGGTCCTGCACAAACGAGGAAGAAGAGTAATCCACACTTGAATACAAAAAATATTGCTTTGTTGATTAATGTTGGTAACTGTAACTGACCAACGACACAAGTCAGAATTGGAACCAGAAGCAGGCCCATCTGCACCAAGTCATGGTCCTTGCGTTGTTACCATCACTACTTGTCTGTCTGTATTCCATTGCTAGAACTTTTTTTTTCTACCGAGAAAAACGCCAAAAAAGAAAAAGAAAGTACCGTGATCGAGAAAGAGGAGCTCAGGTTGAAGAACAACGAAATTGAAACACAAAGTGAAAATATCTAGCAGGAAACAATCGACGATCGAGAAGAATTTCTGAATCAAACTAGTGGGTTACCGGACACACGGGCAACCTGCTCTGCCGCTTGGGTGCTGTGGCGGCGAGCAAGGGAGCGAGGGACCGGCTGGTAGTGCTGGCGTACCCGTCGTGTTTCCGCTCGGTAGCCAAGCGCCGCCGCCGGAACCTGCTGAGGTCCGGCAGCCACCTCCACGGGGGTGGCAGCTGGGGCGTCGTCGATGTGAAGAGGGGCATGGGATCCGTCGCCGCCTCCAGCCAGGGTAAGGCGGCTGCTTTCAGCTCCATCCGCTTCATCACGTCACTTATCAGGCGCACGCCACGTCGCGCCTACCAAAACCATCCGTTTCTTGTCCCCTTGACACACTGATTAAATACCGATTGCAATTGTCAACCACCCTTTTAGACTTTTACACAAGGTCACTCTCAAACTGAACAGCATAATGTTCACACTATATTTGTGCAGATCAAGAAATTCTGATTAATTATTTCTGGTGCATATGCTCTCTTTTGCTCAGGCTATGCTTTCATCATTCCACAGACATGCCTACTAAAGCATAGCACCCAAGACAATGTAAATGTGTTGTACAACAATTTGAGCAGGTATACATGCAGCTAGCTAGTAGCTACCTTCTCTAATCTCATCCCTCACAGCAATTAGCTCTCTGATGGCATCTCTAGTGATCAGCCTTGCTCTCGGTGATTGCTCCGTGCATCGCAATGCGACTCGGAACACTGACAGCATGCACTCCTCTAAACTTCCATCATCCATGTTATTCTCATTGTGATGAACAAGCGTTGGATCAGCAGCTTCCATGACTCTCCCAGGGTAAGCTGCTGCAACATAGCTGCGGATGCTTTGGCCTCCCTGAAACAAAGGGTCGGTTGGCCGCTTCGCAGTGAACATCTCGAGAAGGAGAATCCCGTAGCTGTAGACATCGCCTTCCACCGAAATTTCACCACCCATTCCATACTCTGAAATATTAATGGCGTAAAGATCAACAAATGGCATGATGTCATGTGATTTATGTGTTACTGAGAAATTGTAGAACAAATTCAGAGCCCCTAGTTACCTGGAGGAATGTATCCAATGGTACCCTTGATTCCAGCTGTACTACTAGTGTTTTGGAATGAGTTGCTGTTTGCTCCCTGAACAAAACGTGACAGACCAAAGTCTCCTACATGGGCAACCATGTCGTTGTCGAGAAGGACATTGCTCGGTTTCAGATCACAGTGGACAATTGGTACATGGCCATGGTGGTGGAGATAGTCAAGAGCCTCAGCAACGTCGAGGGCAATGCTCACTCTTTCACCCATGGTTAGTGTCCGAGAGGAACTCTCACTATCCCCAATGAATGGACGAAGCCATTTGTCCAGGTCTCTGTTAGGCATGAACTCATACACCAAAGCTTTAAAATCATTCCCACTGTGATCCATGGTTGAACAGGCTGTGATGACCTTTACTAGATTGCGGTGTCGGATACTTCTCAGCGCCTCACATTCAGCTAGGAAACTCCGCTCAGCGCCATGCTGTAGGAGGTTCAGTACTTTTATTGCGACTTCCTGCCCTTCATTACCTAGTGTTCCTCTGTACACTGAGCCAAAGCTTCCAACACCAATGAGATTAGCTACAGAAAACCCATCGGTAGACCTGTGCAGTTCAGCATAGGACAATTTCCAGTGCTGCTCTATCAACTTTGGCACATGAGATGTCTCGTTACTCTGCACAAGCTGCTGATTCAGTCGCTTTGCATACATCACAAACGTGCATGTGATGAGGATTAGGGCCAAGAAAGATCCTATGGTAATAATCAGGATCAGTACAGTTCTTGATTTGTATAACCTCTTACCAGAGTTATCAGTACCAGAACATTTCGGCAGCTGCAACTCTGAAACACCACCACAAACTCTGTTCCCAGCAGCAAAGAAGTTTCTTGAATCATTGAATACTCCTTTTGTCGGCACTGGTCCATCAAACTGGTTGTAGGACAGGTTTAGGTAACGCAAGTACTGCAATGTCGATAAGAAATCAGGGACTGAACCGGACAAGTTATTCTGTGACATGTCCAAGTATTCAAGCCCTTTCAGGGAGCTGAGTGATTGGGGAATCCTACCAACAAGCTGATTTCCCTGCAGAAATAAGTGCTCCATCGCTTGGCATTGCGAGAGCGCCTGTGGTATCTCTCCTGAGAGCCTATTGTTTGACAAGTCCAAAATCCCAAGGCTGGTCAATCTACCTACTTCTGAAGGTATTGGACCTGAGAAGATGTTGCGAGACAGGTTAAGGAACAGGGTTAGAGAGGAGAGACTGAGAACCTGTTTTGGTATCATGCCACTAAACTGATTGTACGACAAGTCTAGGATTGCAATATTTCTCATAGTTCCAAGGCTCTCGGGTATGCTTCCATGCAATTTGTTCTGTGACAGATCCAGGAAATAAAGTTGAGTAAGGTTTGCAACAAGCATAGGTGGGATCTCTCCAGATAAGTTGTTGCCAGAGACATCTAGCCCAGTCATGTTGCAAAGACCACCAATGGTGTCTGGAATGGTACCAGTCAAGGCATTGTCAGCGAGCGCAAGAACACGGAGTTTACTGAATCTGCCAATCTCTTGGGGCATCGAACCACTTATCCTGTTTCCATTCATTAAGATTTGTTGTATGCCAATGGTGAGGTTGAGAAGAGAAGGGGGAAGCACACCTTGAAACCTGTTACTAGAAAGGCTCAGCCCAAACAGCCTACTGCAATTCCCTAGTGCTTGTATCAGAGGCCAGTCCCTGTCCCATTTGTCCTCAAGCTGGTTAGACTCCAGGTTCAGCACCTTAAGATCCTTCAGCCTGCCAATGTCAGGTGGCACACTACCCTGCAGTCTGTTAATGTGAAGCTGGATCAGATACAGTCCTGTCATGTTGCCTATTGACGGCGGGATGCGCCCTTTGAGCCCGCAGTTGTACAAAGAAAGGAATTCAATTCGTCGTAGAGTGGAACCAATGTCATCAGGCAGCACACCAGATAGATCATTGTTTCCCAAGTCAAGTACCCTAAGGGATGATATGTTAAACAGCGAGGTTGGGATTTTGCCTCCAAGGCCAGCAGAAGCTAGCCTCAGAAAGTTCAGTTTGGTTAGTCTCACTAGCATGTCTGGTATGCTACCACCCAAATTAAAATTCTCACTGGCGTCAAATACCAGGAGTGATGAGAGGTTACACAACGACGGGGGAATGCCGCCGGTGAGGTTGCTACGATGAAGCCCAAAGAACTCAAGCTTCGACAGTGACCCAAAGGATGGAGGAATACCACCCGACAAGGTGTTCACACTGACATTGAAAACCCGGAGCTCCCTGCAGTAGCTCAAGTTCACTGGGATCTCACCATGCAACCCATTCCGTTGCAACTCCAAATGGGTGAGACGGGCACAATTGGTGAGAGATGTTGGTATCTCACCAGTGAGGAAATTCCCTCCGAGGCTGATGACTTGGAGGCGCCGCAGAAGGCCAAGCTCCGAGGGGATGCTGCCAGAGAGGCGGTTGCTAGAGAGGTTGAGTGTGTGGAGGAAGGGGAGGTTGGACAGGCTTGGGCTGATTACACCCGTCAGGTTAGATGACATGAGCTCCAGTGCTGTGACACGGCCAGGGTGCCGTTGGGAGCGGCATGACACACCGCTCCACCGGCACATACTATCCGTGGCATTCAACCTGCCATTGGAGGGTGTCCATGCGGCAAGCACTCCATTCGGATCACCAGAGATTCCGGCCTTGAATGCAAGCAGTGCTTGCTCATCAGAAGGATGAGCTATGCACATAGGAAGGACATGAACAGCATAAATGAGACAACTGGTGATGAGCATGTATCTGGAACTCACAATTCCAAAGAGGCCATGCCTCTTGCTACTGCCGCCCATGGTTGCTTGCTATTCAACTTTGTGTTTGAGGCTTTTGTGTGACAATTAAGGACTTAAGGTGATATAAATAGAGTGGAATTCGACTAGAGCTAGGTTAGTCGTTCCAAATTTGCTATTCCTACTGTAGCTTTCAGGAGGTGTGAAACTGATGTCCTTTAGAGAACTAATACATGGCCGAGGAAGTCGTGGAGGACGTCATGGCGCAGTCAATCGGACGGGGGGAGGCGGCTTCCTCGCGGGGGCGGCGCGGCTTCCTGGTGGAGAGGCGGCGTGGCTCCCTGGCAGCGGCGGCGCGCGACCTGAAGCGGCGCGAGTACCGGGCGGCGGCGCGAGCAAGGCGCGCGGCAGTGCGGTAGGGCGCGGCGCGGACGTAGCAGGCGGCCGGGAAGGGCGACGCTGCTACGGGACGGCGGCCGGACGGGAGTCAGGCGGCCAGGCGATGCGGCGGCGTGACGAGGGGGGAGGGCGCACGGGCAGAGGAGAAGTAGCTACCAGCTATGGCCTAATTTGAATCTTTTTTTTAGGGCAGCCTTATTTGAATCTTGACAAAGATTTATACAACACGAAAAGGCTCCGTGTTCTCTCACGATGCAGGCAAATTAGCTGCAAGCCAGCTAAGTTTTTTTTCCCCTCTTAAAAAGGGGATAACCAGGAGGAGGATGCTAATTTTCGCTACAAGGAAGGCATGCAATGGTCAGCTGAGACTAAGTATTGAAAATTTGGTTTGATAATGATTACACGGTGTATAACCAATCAAACTGCATATTGGCTCATTCCTGCTTTATTCCTTTTTTCTATACATGGAAAAGAAATTTTGAAACTTGCAACTAAATTGAAATATTTGACCAAACCTACCGATCACCCAACTACAACCAATCAGCACGAGTAGGCTGTAAACATAACAGGCAAGTGAGAACAGAATTGTGTTCTTTTAAAAACCTAAGGCGGCGAGCAAGGCTCCCATCAGTACACACCATTGCCAACAGATGTGATTTTTGGAGCCTTACAAAATGATGTGGTAAGAAAGAATATGCTCTTAGTTTCAAACAACAATCATCCAACAGTCAAAGGCCTTATTCGTCATGATATCTTGATGATGCGCTTACCTATGACCACCACTATTCTTTGATTTTGTACACAAAAGAAAAGATTGCATGAGCAACAGCAATAAAGTAGCCAACAATGTACCAGAACATGTCATGTACACGTTGGAAGCACCCAGTGAAACTTGAAAAGTATGGTCATGTCCTTGTTCCCACTTAGCAAAGAAGCAAAAACATGGGTTAGTTGGAACCCCACCCCCACCCACCCCACCCCAAATCAACTGTGTTCTCATGTGGTCCTTATTACCTACTCAACTAAGAGGCAGGAGCCCTCTTTGGACTCCGACAGAAAGTGTTTTCTGTTTCCCCGTATTATTTGCCGGCATTATGAGATGCACTCCCATCCAATTCTAAACAAAGTAAAAGCAGATAGCCTTGGTGTGTGGTTTCAGACTCATCTAACCAAAGTCAAAACTAAATTTCTATTCATACAGGATAGCATAGATTATCTGTCGTGCCAAGCAAAACTAAGGAAACAGCCTGTGCAGACAGGCTTCGAGCACGCAGATCGTGTCAGCACCAAATGTCATTTTCTAAACGTGCCCCCGCTGTCTTTATGTTCAACTGATAGCCTGATATCATATTCATATTACCATGTGATCGAACTACTCACGCAGGAAAATTCCTGGAAAGGAATCGTCGCAGACCCTACTGCTGGGACATAATCTTCAGTTGCAAACAG
Organism: Panicum hallii; assembly: GCF_002211085.1. Lineage (NCBI taxonomy): Eukaryota > Viridiplantae > Streptophyta > Magnoliopsida > Poales > Poaceae > Panicum > Panicum hallii. The sequence goes on along the minus strand of NC_038044.1, from coordinate 63,124,998 downwards.
CCAAACACACCGTACAAATGTGTGCGTGTGTTTTTCAAATAGAGCACTTCAGCCCCTGATTGTGGTCAGATTCAGGCCTGCATTTTCTCCAGTGAATTGCAAAGGTTCTGGGGTTACTGTGTCAGGGACACTGGGACAGGGAGGGGGCGGCGGGGGGCACTCACCGGGTGGTGGGTGCAGGTTGCCGGGCCAGAAAGGAAGACTGGCGCCACGTTCAAAGAGAAAACCCGCGTGGCCGAAGAACCACGGAAGCTGGGCATTGTATCCGCTGCGCACGAGGGCTCGTTGCTCAGATGCGCATATTAAATATCACATGTCCATCTCTTATCCAACGGTGGGTTACGCTTTTTCGTTTTAGCCCTCCCGCACACAGGGACCGAACCAAAACTCTGGGGCTTCTCGTCTCCCGCGAAGCATGTGGGCGAGCAGGCGCGGCGGCGGGCGAGCAGGCGCGGCGCCGGCGGGCGAGCGGCGCGCCGGCGGCGGGCGAGCGCGAGCGGCACGGCGCGCCGGGCGGACGGCGGGGGGGCGGCGGGCGGACTGCGCGGCTGCGGAAAGAGCGGCGCGCCGGCGGGGGGGGGGGGGGGGGGGCGGGTAGACGGGGCGGCGGGCGGACGGCGGACGGCGCGGCGGACGGTGGGGGAGGGCGGGCGGACGGCGCGGCGGGCGGACGGCGGACGGCGGGGCGGACGGCGGGCGACGGTGGGGGGCCGAGCGCGAGCGGACGGCGGGCGGTCGGCGCGGCCGGCGGGGCGCGAGCGCAAGCGGACGGCGCGGACGGCGGACGGCGCGGCGGGCAGTCGGCGCGGCCGGCGGGGGGCGAACGCGAGCGGACGGCGCCGACGGCGGACGCGCGCGGCGGGCGGTCGGCGGGGCGGACGGCGGGCGGCGGCGGCTCTGTTGCTAGGCGGCGGCACTGGGCATCAGGGGCGGTCTGCAAGGGGAGGGCGTGGCGCGGCTAGCAGACTCGAGCGGCCGCGGCCCTGCTTGCTCGGCCGCGGCCCTGCTTGCTCGGCCGCGGCCGCGCCGTTGCTCGGCCGCCGCCGCGCCGTTGCTCGGCCGCCGCCACGCCGTTGCTGGGCCGCCGCCGTGTCGCGCCGTTGCTCGGCCGCGGCCGCGCCGCGGCCGCTGGGCCGCCGCCGCGCCGCGCCTGCTCGCCCACATGCTTCGCGGGAGACGAGAAGCCCCAGAGTTTTGGTTCGGTCCCTGTGTGCGGGAGGGCTAAAACGAAAAAGCGTAACCCACCGTTGGATGAGAGATGGACGCGTGATATTTAATATGCGCATCTGAGCAACGAGCGCTCGTGCGCAGCGGATACAATGCCCGGAAGCTGGCCCCTCGCCGCTGCCGCCGCCGCCGCGGTCACCGTCCACAGCGAAGAGGCCGCAGAGCGGGGAGGCTCCTCCCACGCATCAAAAGAGTGACACGTGCGTAAGGAAACGGCGCAGGAACAGAGCAAGTGATTCGGGTCGTCATCTCGCCGCGGCGGAGGAGGCGGTCGCCGTCCGGCGAGAGGCGGTGACCTCCGCCGCGGCGAAACGAGGGGTTTCGCTCGCCGACGGAGGACTCACGAAGAAAAACTCGGCAGGGAGTTCAATAAGAAATGACTTGGGCCTCCTGCAGCCGTTGGATCCAGCATAGGCGGCCAGGATCGCGAGAAGGATAAACCCGTGCAGGGAAAGTTTCCCAAAAAACCCTCCGTAAATATTTCCCTTCAAAACAGATCCCCATTCGGATGGAAAAAAGTTCATTTTACTCACTTCAACTATTCACTTTATCCGCTTAACCTATGAGAAAATTTTAAATTTAATTTACTCCTCAATATTATGAATTAGCACAATCTACCGCCTAATGCTATTTTTCTTTTTTGTTCTCGTATAAATTGAGTTTAAGTTCAAATTTTATGAGTGGACAGAGAATATGATGCCCTGTATTAAAAATATATATTAAGAATTTTTCATAATTATTTTTATAAGTTGAAAATTTTTAACACAAAATTTATCAAAAAATACAATTCTGCATAAAAAAATATTTATAAAAACTATAATGTATTTTTCTAGCATAAGGCATTATATTTTAAGTTACATTTAAAATTTCAAGTTCAAATTCTATTTGTATGCGGAGAAATAAAAGATAAAAATCTTATTAGGAGATAGATTAGACCAACTGAAATAGTTTAGGAAGTAAATTATGTTTAAATTTTATTTAGAGGGTTAAATAGATAAAATGAATCATCGAGGGAATAAAGTGAACTTTTCCCGTTCGGATCGCGATTACTAATGCAATCCAAAACCTGGGGTCCACGAGAACCGTTGGATCCAATCTCCGCGGCCCGGATCGATCCCACGAGCCACGGGATGGTGCATTTTTTCATAAAACCCCCTTATCGGCAGAGACTGCGTCAAAATATTCTTAGAATAACCCGCCCGTGCAAAAGAAAAGGACGACGGGGACCGTTCCGTAAAAGCGGTTCTGCCACCTGCAACAGCTTTTGTTTTGTACCCCGAAAGAAATTCGTCGCGAAGTACAATCCAAAAGGCCGGAGTTGGAGCTCAATCAATCCAAAGCGGAGGCGAAAGCGAGGGGGAGTGGAGGCAGCGGTCGGCTGGTCGGGCCGGCGGCGACGGTGACGCCTCGCTCGCCGCGGCCCTACGCATTCCGCTCAGGTTGAGCTCCTCCTCCCGATTCGTTTTGCTTCGGTGCGAGCTGAGGAGTTTCTTGGAGCGCAGGCGGTGTGAGTTCGATGGGATTGCGGATTGCTGAGCATAGGATGCTTGCTTTTGTTGCTCTTGGGCGGCGGTTACTGCCGCTGTGATCCGCGGTTGGGTTGGCTCGGGCTCGGGCTTGCCTCAGGCTTCCCGATCCGTGGTCCTGTTTGTGAATTTAGCTCGCATTTCGCCCGAGATTCTGCCTCCCCTTCGATTCCGCGGAATTTTGCTCGTTTGCGCGAGCGTTCTGAATATACGGGTTCTGTAGCTGCGATTTTTCTCTCTGTGTCTACCTTACTGCAAAAGTTCAGGTTTGGAGATTTGGGTATCGGTTGGTTTGCAATGTTGGCTCCCTTTTTTTTCCACCAGAAGTTCATGACGTTTGCAAGACTGTATATTTGTTAGCTGACCGTGCTTTTCCATGCTATCTTCGGTATTTAGATTAGGACGAATTTCAACTTGCGCATTTGCTTCTGGCTATTGGAGCAACAATTGATGTGTGTTCGGCAAGGTCACTTACATTGCGCAACAATTTTGCAGGTGCTAGCTGTTGAGCTCACAGGAAAAAAAGGGCTATCATGGGGATTTCAGCTAAGTGGATAAAATCACTTGTTGGGCTAAGAAAGCATGAAAAGGGGCGAAATGCTGAAAGCAGCGTCGGGGTAAGTCACTGTGCAGCTGTCTGTAGTTTGAGATTTAGGCCGCGTTCCCATGGGATACTTTACTTATCTTAACGCAGATGTTTTACCAGAACTATCTGAAGTTGGAACCACTTTTATTGTTGACATGTCCTTGTCTTCTGAAGTTCTGATATCCAATACTGGTTGTTGTCCCACTATATTTTTACATTTTTGAGCAGTAGGTCAAGTATATTCTAGCATTCTTCAAGGCCATCACAGCACATGCCATGCGTTGATGTTGCATATGTGTCTTCATTTCTGATAATGTGTTGATGTTGTCAAGACTGGTAATTCTTCCATCCTCTTATCCAATATATGACAGAAAAAAAAAACAGAGCTGGCCCAACTACTCAGTTGCACCATTCAATTTGAAACACTCTAGTTTATATTTATTCCTAATTGTTATGCTGATATGATTAAACTCAATTTACTCAAACAGTTAGCTGGTTCATCAAGTGGATACCATAGTCTGGTTCTGTATCTTTTCTTTCTATTACTTATTCACATCCGTTCCATGAAATGAGCAACACCTAAAGGATCAAGCATAGATCAACCCAAGATGTTCTATGCTGACGTTGACAGAATTGCACTGCTGTATTTTTGGCTGCCACATCCAAATTTCTCACCACTTCCCATCCTCACTGACACTATGCTGCACATAATTCTGTTAGTCATTCTTTGCTCTTCTTTTTTAATTATGGTTGATCGACTATGTTGCTTCAAGATTATATTTTCTGAAAATTGTAGAGGAGCTCTGGTGCCCAGTTGCTGCACAAACAGGATCATTCTGTAGATACAGAAGGTGCTCTTGCAGCTGAAGAACTCAGAGTACAAGCTGCTGAAGCAAACATAGAGACAATATCAAATTCCACTTCCTCACCAAGCACATCTTTTCAAGTTTCTCAGACTGAACGTGGTACAAAGGAGTATCAGGCTGCTATAGTTATTCAGTCCGCCTTTCGAGCGTTCCTGGTATTATAAGAATAGTTTAATTTTCACATTTTTACCAAAACTATGAAAAATGTAGAACATATTGCATTCTGTTATGCAAAGAAGTCTAGCTTTCCAACTCAGGTTCTGGTTGAGCAAAACTATAAAAAAAAACATAAACTGTTGTGAACTCTATAAGGGCTTAGATGAGATAATGTTATGGTTGGTCCCTCACTTTTTAAGATAAGGCTACTGCTAACCAATCAAATAGACATATGGAAAGATTTAAAAGTCATGTTTTTTTTGTCATTTTGTTCATTATTAGTAGTGTACAGCACAAAAGTAGGCTGATATTCTTGCATGTTAATATTTACCAGGCTAGACGTGCTTTACGGGCGTTAAAAGGACTAGTTAGACTCCAGGCACTTGTAAGAGGTCATGCAGTAAGAAAGCAAGCAGCAGAAACACTTCAGTGCATGCAAGCGCTGGTGAGAGCTCAAGCTCGTGTGAGAGCAAGACGAGTCCGTGTTTCTTTAGAAAGCCAAGGGACCCAAAAGAAACATCCTGAAAAGAATGTTCATGAGGACCATGTTCGAGATATTGAGGTGAGAAACAGCATTCCTTTAGATATGTGCTGTCATACTGTCATGTAATCATTCATATCATCACTTGCTTAGGATATATATCATGCCAATTAAAAGTTGAACATATCCCTACTAAATGACTTAATCTGTATATGCCTGGTTGCATAAATCAGACCTGGGCAGTGATTTATCATCAAGGAAAAGAGAAACCAATAGCCAGTTCTGTTCTGGTTTCACTATAACTCTATAAGATCATCCATGTTGTCATTCAATGACCAGGTTGTATTGTTGGCATGATCCAGACAGTTCCATGTAAACTGTTGACATTTTTCTGTTTCTGAGAGCATATGCTGCCAATAGTTTAAGAAACTAAGAAGCTCAAGCTCGATCTGTAAAGGCATGCACAAAAAAATCAGCTATCCCCTACCTTAGTTGAAAATAATGGTAACAGAACCAACTACATCTTAGGCAACATTCAAGTATTTGTGTGTTTAATCAAGCATGACTTGAATAATTTATTGTGTTTACTGACCTTTTGCCAATTTCCCCTGAGCAATGAACAATCCGGGTTATGTTTATTCAAGTAAATGTTCGTTGTTGAAAAACTTATTGTCTATTGGTGATATGCAGGAAGACTGGTGTGGTGGTATAGGTTCAGTAGAAGAAATGAAAGCTAAGGCATTAAAAAGGCAAGAAGCTGCGGCTAAGCGGGAAAGGGCGATGGCGTATGCTTTAACCCATCAGGTAATTTCAAATAATACTGTTCTATCGGAAATTTGTGAATGATTAGCTTTGCGTCGATGCTTGAAAGACCAAGATATATCTAGGATAAAGCTCTGCAGAGTGTATTGTTACAGACTTGCAATCAACAAGGATATTTTTTACTTTTGTCTTGTGGGTGTGTGGATCTCATTGCATGACTTGGCTGAATAGTCATTCTGCTGTCGTATTCAATATTGCATATTTGATTTCCACAAGAGGGAGGCTAGACCGTGGGAATAGCACCTTGGTCTTCATCAAAATTAGCAAATGGCTGTGGGTAGACTGTTTTGAATGTTCTACTGGTGACCTTGATAGGTATTCTGGGTTCACCAGGTTAAAGGGATTCTGGTTGCTGGGCACTTAGACTAGTGCACCAGCTTGACAAACATGAAAAGGTCACACTTCAGTTTCCTTTGTGGCCTATCCTTTTTATCTAGAGAAAGAACTTGCTGTTCTTTCCTTCTTGGGTCTGAGCTCACTGTTCTCTTCACTGGCAGAAAAATGGCAGTCATAATGCACTACGTTTGCTAATTCGTGTTTTCCTCTGGCAGTGGCAAACAGGTTCGAGGAAACAGAAAGTAGCGAGCCTCCAAGACCAAGGACTTGCAGGGGATGAGAATCAGTGGGGGCGGAACTGGTTAGAGAGGTGGATGGCTGCACGCCCATGGGAGAACAGGTTACTTGACAGTAATGCCAAAGAAAGTGTCACAGTTGGTGATGACAAACCGGCTGAGGAAGACAAGGCTAAAGCTCTGAACAAACCAAAAGGAAAAGTACCTGTTTCAACCACACAATCAAATGGATCGCGGCAGAAGAAAGGCACAGGCGACAAGAAGTCACATTCTGATGTAAGTGGCTCTTCATCGGGGCAGTCTGCAAGTGTGCAACCAACTGCTTCTTTGGAGTCATCCAAGATAAAAGAGAAGCCATCAGACGAAATCACTGATGAAGTCAGCTCTCAACCTTCGAAATTGGCTTCCCGATCCACGAGCAATCCAAAAGAAAGGCCAGCACAAGTCAATGCACCAGCGAAGAAGCAATTATCCCTTCCTAACAATGGTAAATCATCTGTCTCTGTATGTTATTGCCATCACATTTCCTAAACACTCCTTCAGAAAACTGTTTGTACCAGAACTCAAGAAGTTTTATGTCCTGCAATAAGTTGTAGCTACATATTTGGGTCGATATGTTGACCTGCGCTTGAGCAAGACATCAGCAGTTGAAGCTTTAAAAGTAATTGATGTTTGCCACTTGTGCAGCAACAGCCAATGGGGGTGTAGGAAAGCGCCCTGCCAACAGTAGCCAGACCACCCAGGCCATGAGATCGAAGAATGCAGTGAAAGGACCCTCCAAATCTGAATCAAGAGAGCAGCCGAAGCCTTCTAGCACAACCGTGAAGCCAGTCGAGGCACAAGCCTGAGACCAAACCACTTCCATTTCATTCAGACCATTGGTGATATGCCCCTTTGTCATGCGTGCTGTTGTGTTTGTGACTTTGTGTACATAAAACTGAAAAACAAATCCAGCATCTGAACACTGAACTGGTGCCATGTTGTATTCTACAATTGTCCGAGATTGTTAGCGCTGTCTTAGAGTGATGTACATCGTCGACCGCTGTGTATGCTCCTTTCAGATTGCTCGGCGTATGAAAAATTCGAAAACCATCGTTCTAAATGTCATGATGTTGTTGTAGTCTTTCAGCACAAGTGGTGGTTGGTGGCATGGATATTGTACAGTGCTACATGTTCTCATTGCCTATTCCTTTCCCCAAGCTTCCTCCATCATGTAAAGTCCATCCAGATTCTTCCTGATGGGGCACACAAGATTTCATACAAGGACAATGTGTCCCCAAATTGTTCCACGCCTGTGTATTCTGTATGATAAAGTGGTGCATTGTGTTAGTGCGTTTGCAAAGCAGGTCGATATGATGGACCTTCAAGAGCAATCATGCAGACCAGAGCGGCCGGCCCTTCTTTGCAGGGCCCCAACAGAAAGGTGAGGCCTCCTTGTGTGCCACCTGCTAGGAACCTGCTTATCTCTTTGACCGTGCAGGTGTCTGGGCTCTGCTGTGCTGACCCTATGTGTTGCATGCATCTGTTCAAGCCGTGTGAAAGCATATATGCTAGCTAGCATAAAAAATATTGATTACCATAATTAATTAATTAATTAATTAATTGGCTGCCATGATCTTTTTAAGTGAGACTAAATTGCTGCCAAGATTCCCTTTTGGTTTAGTGGTCGCTGGAAAGTCAATGTAGGAGGAGGAGGAGGATAACACGGAGGAGAAGGGGCAGATCAGCCAATAACTAGGTGCTATGGAAATGCAAGCTAAGCTGGACTTGGACAGGTCCACACCACAGGTAATGTTCCCGGCATCATCCAATATTTGTTCAGCAGACACGTGGGCCCATGACACATAAATGTCCACATCGCCCAACCAAACTCGTCCTAGTGCACTTTTTGCCAAGGATTTTTGAACATGTATGTAGCCTTGCACTGCATGAGAGGGGAAATGCCCACGTAATCTCATACTCTGATGCTGAAGGCGCACCAGATACGATGTGAAGTGTGGTTTGGTAATCATTTTTTCACTTTACACGGCTGGTTTTACTCACAGGAATCAGAATGAAACACTTTTTTTACAAAAAAAAAGTCCGATGTTTTAGCTTATTTTGTCGATAGGGCTAGCTTTGCCTGTATCACAATACTGTCCAATTTTGTTCGAAAAAGAAAAGAATATTGTCCAAAGAAAACTCGATCTCGTATCGAGACATTTTGGAACAATCATTCCGCACGCTTTGCTTTTTCTTCTTCTCGTTGCAATAGTGGTTCGGTCGACCAGCAGCCTGATGATCATCTTGTTGTGAGCCGAAAGATTCAGATAATTGTCACTGATTTTCTTCCAGACAACACGGGGGAAACAGAAGCTAATGTGCTTAGCATGCGTGAGTGTTGACCAGTTGACCGCAGATGAATGAGTGAATCATACTAGAGCGACAATATAGTTTTTTGTGGATTTCTCTCCGGTTTAGGGCCTGTTCGGATGAATGGGAAAGAGAAAGAGAAAGTGCAAAACTTTTGCTCTTTTGCACTTTTTTTGCACTTTTGGATCCAAACACCCCAAAGTGCAAAAGGGCAAATGCTACCGTAATTTTGCTAATTATGGATTAATTAGGCTTAATAGATTCGTCTCATCATTTAGTCCTCATCTATATAATTAGTTTTTTAATTAAACTATATTTAATACTTCTAATTAGCGTCCAAACATCTGATGTGATAGGAGCAAAAATTTTACCATTTGCCATTTTACCATTTGGGGGTGAATCCAAACAGACCCTTAGATCGCCGTGTTTGGTTCCTGGCCTGACAGGACCGTACCTACATGCAGCATACGCCAGGAACAAGCTGGGCTGACCTACCTGCACTTGCCGGCTTAGAGAATATCTCGAAGCTAGTGAGAAATAAGGTTTATCTATCATTGACTAGCGAAAAATACGGAATAGAGGATGATCATATTTAGATAACCATCTAAAAAAGTTATTAGAAAGTATTTATTTTTCCATCAAAATGTCTATTTCTAATAATGATGAAAAATATAGAGAATCTCGTGGAATTGCTCTAGGTTGAGTCGATCCACTTCACAGTTGAGACGGTTAGCGGATTTTTTTTTCTTTTCCTTCATGAAAAGCAAGCAAGAGACTCAAATGAATGACTTGTTTTTTCCCAAGATGGTGAAAGGGCACCGCATATGATGCGAAGTTTTTTTTGGTGCCATGCAACCGTAGAGAATCTCTTGAAACCAATGCTCGAATTCGCAAAGCAGATTCACTCTGCACGTTTTCCATCTGCTGCTTCCCTGACATTGTGCGTCTTGGATCCAAGGTGGCACAGACGAAAAGGTGGTTAATCGTATACCTCGATGAATGATCTGAGGAGGTCGATCGGATCCCATCATCCCAATCCCATGCCATGCCCTCATGGCAGCACTGAAATGGGTGCAGGGACTGAGACGACTGGGCTCGATGAAGGAAAGCTGTCAGCTTATCCTGAGAGGCAGCAGGAGGAGGAAGACGACGACGAGGAGGCAGGCAGCAGAGCACTGGCCCCCAGCTCTGCTGCGTGCTGAGTGGGCGAGCCGATGCTTCTGGTCTGTGGATGGATTACAGATTACTCTTCCTGCACTAGCAGCACACTAGCAGAGCAGCAGTGGATGGATTATCACGGACAAGGTGACGCGCAGAGAGAGAGAGAAATATATTATAGATCTCCGGACTAATAATTTTTAATCCTATCATATTAGCTATTTGATACAAATTAGAAGCGTTGAATTGAATATAGATCGTCGTCCCTCCCCTGCAAGAAGCGACTCAGGGGACCGGACAATCCTAGTAATAATCCTTTACTTCTTTTAGAAATCGGAAAGAAAAGCAACTTTTTTCTCGGCTCCGTGTAAGTACGTGCCAAATAAAAATGGAGGCTCATCTTCCTTCTCTTCTTATTTCTTCCGATTTTTTCCCTCCACTTCTTTTCTTCATCCTTTGTTCCGAAAATGGAAGGGAAGGTAGGGGTCTTGAAAACAGAATTATGTTTTTGAAAGGAAAATCAAAAGGCAAATTCTTGTCAAAACAGAAACAAGAGCAAAAAGTTTAAGGCACAGCCTCACCGTTCTTTGTGGATTTTTGTAGCCGTACGCACACGAGGCACGCAGGGAGATTGATGGATTCCATTTCCCTTGGCGATCGATTGCAGCAGGTGTGGTGTGTAGGCGGGACAGGCGCCACGTACGCTGCCTAATCCGCTGAGTCACACGCGACGTTGACGCCTCTGGTATTTACAACTCATTATTATACATATAAAAACTATAGCAGCAGCACTGAATAGAAAAAGTTGTGAGCTCCCTGATTTATTATTCATTTCCCCCGCTGAATAGAAAAAGGAATTCCGGTCAGAAATTGTCGAGAGCAGGCAGCCGCATGCCCCGGCGCTGCCGACGGCAGGCGCGGGCGGGCCCACGTGTCAGCCTCGCGCTCACCAACATCAAGTATCAGAAAAGGAAAACGGGTGTGAGCTGATGAAACCATTAGCAATTAATTAAATTGATGATGGGCAACAGCCGACGATCTTGATCTTGGTTGAGTGATCAGACGCCCGAGAGGCCCCCGAAGCTAGGTGAACATATTACATCGGATATTCGGATACTAATTAAATATGAGCTACGTAATTGCATAAATGCATATTAATTCATAAGACGAGCTTATTAAATCTAATTAATTTATTATTAGCATATATATAATCATTATTAGCATATATTACTGAGCACAGCATTGCCAAATTATGAACTAATTAGATTCACCAAATTCGTCTCGCGAATTTAATTTTATAATTAATCTATATTTAATATTTTTAATCAGTGTCCAGCCTTCTAAGGAACTGAACTTCAGTTAGGGAGTCCGGAGGGAAACAAACGAGGCCCTCCGAGGTCCCAAGCAGCTTTGATACAACGGAACAATGCTCCGTGTGCACGCTTCTCCTAGTCCATCTTTTGCCTGCGCGTCATCAGTCCCTTTTCGGAAAACTTTAAAGTTACAAATTACCTTTTATAATCAATCAAAATTGGAAACAGTATGAAAGGATTCGTCTTTGAAAATAATTCCATACTGCTATGCTTTTTTTTATACGTCTTGTGATAGCATGTCGAACCGAGATCTATCAACAAGTTGTTCCTTCCTACAGTGTCCACCTCCTAAAACATCACTTGCATAAAGTGATGATAAAAGGTTTCTGATGAAACAAGTGATCAAAGGTACAGGTTCAAGTATTCTTCTTCCAAAAAGAAAAAAGAGGATACAAATTCAAATCATTTGGTTTGGATGTAAACGACCGTCCCCAAGTGGTTGATAAAAATTCAAAACACACATGTGAGCATATTTGGAATGAAACACCAGGGATGTGTTCTTTTAGGGGATTTGTGATGAAACCATTTCAATTTTGGCATGTGTCGAAATGGAAAATTATTTTGCGGCCTAATTCAACGGCCATCATCCAATTAAGAAATTATTAATCTGGGGGATTAGCCCTCCCATAAAGGCAGCGCCCTCACTCCCCTCTCTTTCCCCAACCCCTGCTCCGCTCCTTCTTCTCCACTCCTCCCGCCCCCGCCGCCCCAGCCGCGCGATTGGCCCGCCGGGCTGCGCCGGATCCGCCGCACGCCTCGCCATTTCCTCCTCCGCTCCACCGCGCGCCTGCCGCGGTCTGGCTCCCGCTTCTCCTTCCGTTCTTGATCCTGCCCTGCTCCGCAAGTTCCCAAATTTACCACCCCCGGCTTCCTCCGATTAATGCCCGCGGGCGCCGTCGCGGCGGGATCCGATCCCCGCAGGGACAGAAACCCCTCCTGAATCGCGGGGATTTTTTCCTTTATTTTTGGTTTTTTTTGTCCGGGATTGAGCGTTCCTTCCACTCCCTTGGTTCTTGCCGGTTGATCGGGGTCCGGGGATCGCTGCGCTTCCGGGCGGGTGGCTGAGAGATGGCGTCGCCGTACGCCGCCTCGCCGTACGTGCTGTCGCTCCTGCTGCTGCTCTCCATCCCGGCCGTCTTCCTCCTCGCGCCGCGCCTCATCCCGCCGCGGACGCTCCCGACCATCCCGGACGCCGACGAGACCGAGGACCTCGCGCTCTTCCGCCGCGCCGTCCTCCTCTCCGCCGCGCCCGCCTCGCCCAAGCCCGCCGACACCGCCGCCGGCGCCAAAACCACCTCCTTCTTCGGCGCCGGCAGTGGCTTCCGGAAGAAGAGGAAGCAGCAGCCCAAGGTGGCGTTCCTCTTCCTCACCAACTCCGACCTCGTCTTCGCCCCGCTCTGGGAGAAGTTCTTCGCGGGACACCACGGCCTCCTCAACGTCTACGTCCACGCCGACCCCGCGTCGGCGCTCACCCTGCCCCCGACGCCCTCCTTCCGGGGCCGGATCATCCCCGGCAAGGCCACCCAGCGCGCCTCCGCCACGCTCATCTCCGCCGCGCGCCGCCTCCTCGCCAACGCGCTGCTCGACGACCCGGCCAACCACTTCTTCGCGCTGCTGTCCCAGTCCTGCGTCCCGCTCCACCCGTTCCCGGCCCTGTACCGCACGCTCACCAGCGACATTGCCGGACCCAAGGGCCGCCACCGCAGCTTCATCGAGATCCTAGACGCCGAGCCCACGCTGCACGACCGCTACTACGCCCGCGGCGACGACGTCATGCTCCCGGAGGTGCCATACGACAGCTTCCGCGTGGGCTCCCAGTTCTTCGTGCTCACCAGGAGGCACGCCGTCATGGTGGTCAGGGACCGGAGGCTCTGGAACAAGTTCAAGCTGCCCTGCCTCGTCAAGAGGAAGTACTCGTGCTACCCGGAGGAGCACTACTTCCCGACGCTGCTGGACATGCAGGACCCCGGCGGATCCACCAAGTTCACGCTCACCAGGGTCAACTGGACTGATTCCTTCGACGGCCATCCGCACACCTACCAGCCGGAGGAGGTGTCCGGGGAGCTCATCAGGGATCTGAGGAAGTCCAACGGCACCTACTCGCACATGTTTGCGCGCAAATTCGCGCCCGAGTGCCTTGGGCCGCTGATGAAGATCGCCGACTCCGTCATCCTGCGTGATTAGGCTTGCTGTGTCTGTTTGCAGAGCTGAAAGCAGTCAAAGCACCGAGGTAATCAAATATTTCTTGCTGCCCCATTGTTTCAGTTTCTAGTGTGCCAAGTTTCTTTAGGCTGCATCAGAAACATAGAGCAAGAATAAGGAATTGATCATAATCAGTGGGCATTTCATATTAGATTCTATTTGATTCAAAACTTCTGGGTTTATAGTTCTTTCCGCATAGCATTGTGAAACCATGTGCAACTGACTATGTTATTATGATTATTACCTCACCTAGTAAGACAATTGAACATTGTTACCACCTTTCCATTCACAAACTTGCAGCTGTTAATTTGCAAAAGTAATAGTTTAATTGTATCCAGTGGGCATGTCATATTAGGTTGCATTTGATTCGAAATAGGCCACTTTATTTTTTTAGATTAAGGATAATTCCGGCCTCAGCATTCACAGGTTTGAATGCTCACAGCCAAGGCGGCTTTATATTTGTTTTTGGATAGAATTGAGAATCACTGGGTCATTGACTATTTTATCAATATCGAATTTTGACAATACCTAAACAGATATTTTCATAATACCTACATGAAAAAATTGGAAGTGCTACCTGGTAAAAGAACAAGGGACTGTTGTAATTCTGTTAATATGCAGAAGATTGCAAGATCATGCTCGCTGTTGTAAATACTTCCCCCTTCTCTGTCCTGGTGACACTCATGGATTCTATTGAAGAATTGAATTTGATGAAAATTCTCTATTTCTCCTGCAGGGTTGTGATGTGATGAACAAGCGTAAGCTGATCCATCCATTCCCTTTGGAATTCTTCAGATAGGAGCAACCAGCACCAGACTTTGCTTTGTTCCTGCTGTTGCTCTTTGGCAAAAGATGTTGCCACGCTTCGGAGACAGAGAGTATGATGGTGGTGTTGGTGGCGAAAGGGCCCCTGCTGCCTCTTGTGAGTATTTTTCTTTTGTGCGTCTTGTTTCTTTTTTTTCCCAGTGTGAACTGCGTGGTGGCAGATGATGAGGGTGAAGTTGTTGGTACGTCATAGGTTGTAGTTAGCATGATCATCCTGTGTATTAGCATGGTAAAGAGCTGTGGATACATGCAGTGATGGTTTGTAGTATCTGTTACATATATATATATATATACATATGTCAATATCACGCCTTCTCAAAATGTATCATTTGTGCCATGGCACCATTGGCTTGCCTTTGAAGTCATAGGCTTGCTTTTCAAGTCATCTGTCACTATGTCGTTAAGGTCTTACATCTTCACACCTGTCTTTGCATGCCCTTTTTTAGAGCCTGAAGATTAAAAAGTGCAATGCCAATACTGACAAAACAACTAAATCAAGGAAGCATTAGGCAACCCATTACACTCAAAGTATCATTTTTTACGTTGGATGCATCCAGGAGTTCTGAATTCTTATCTGTTGCGACAAATTTTAAATCTCCCGTTAGTTATATCTACTCGGAAGCACACAAATCTTAAATCTTTAGTTAGTTATATCTACTTGGAACTTGGAAGCAGCCAGTATAATGGTCCATAAGCTGTACCATAGATTTAGGCCAAAGAAAAGTGGGTTCCTGCACTTTTCCATGTTTTCCTCCTGTTCCCTTTGGTTTTCTTGTCTTTTTGGTTGCTTCTTGGTAGGGAGGTGGGTGCATGGAAAGGGACACTGGGCCAGCATTTGCATACTATCATATATGCTGATGTGCTCAATCAACAACCATAAAGCCAGCGACTTTGTCCTTGGGAGGAGATTTTGTGCACTCATTCATGACAGCAGCATGATCAGAATGAAGTCTAAGCATCTCAGCAGATTACTCATTCCTCTCATTAATACTAAAAACTGTCCTTTTAATAATGGAAGGTGCTCGGAAGCTGCTCCAGCAGATTACCAATTTCATCGCTAATACCAAAATATTTTTGTGATCGCCAAAACATACCTTCCTCTTGCTCAAATGTAGAGGATTCCGCCCTTCACCCTATCCATTGATTCATTGAGTAATCTGCTGTAGCACTGACTATTAAAAATAAAAAAGTGTTATTGGCAATGGAGAGAGAATATTAAAAATAAAAAAGTGTTATTGGCAATGGAGAGAGAAAATATATAGGGTATGAGAGATGAGCTGGAGATGCTTTCGTAATGTGAAGGTAGGTTTCCTGTCTCTGTTGAATTGGTACTGAAGAGATGTTTGGGAGTGATGTGGTGTATGAAGATTCATCGATGCAATGTAGCCTTCCATGCTTCCAGCTGCAATCTGTATATGATATGCAGTATTTTGACTGCACCAGGTATGTAACACGGAATTTTGAGTTCCAATATCAGAACACTTCCATTTGTACAGATGTGCCTGAACTGGTAGGTATGAATTTGACAGAATCAGTAGTCATCCAAGAAATCATCTGGACCTAAGTATTTTGTGGAAAGCTTTATGTGTTGCATACTTGCATGGTGTGAAAATTGTGGTCTCATCTCATGCCGTTCAAATTTTGTCAGAGGAATTTGAAAGAAATATTGCCAAATTTGCCAGAGGAACCTTTTAAGGGTTGTTATCATGACAGATTGACAGAGGTGTGGTAGGGAAATGTTGCAGGACTGTCGGAGATGCTGAACAGTGGGTCGTGCAGTGGGTAGTTTAAAGTATGGTTATGGCTCGCATTGCCCTATCTCGTGGGGGAAAAAAGGCCGGCTCAAAAAAACAAAGAAAAGAGAAAAAAATTCTTTGCTTCATGTTTTAGTTAACATCTTTTATTTTGCTGATCAAGACTTTGACGAACCTCGCGAACCAAGAGGACATGACGAACACCGAAAGGCCATCTACTTATTATATTCTGCAACAGATAATACTATTTAGTTAGTTCAAGCACTATTAAATGCAAATAAAAAATACAAATAAAAATAGAATGATGCCACTAGCTGGAGTGTCCTCTCAAACAGTCTGGTGGCCTGTCAGCCTCAAACCTTTCAAACATCCTGGAATTTCGGCACGATTTTTGAACTGAAAATCACTCGATGTTGATGTCCGATCGAAACTCCAACGAGCGAAGTGAAACATGGGCCGCCAGCCCAGCACTCCAGTCGAAGAATGCAAACTAATTCTTGAGATCTAACGGCCCATAAATCGATGATCCATACGGCCCAGAGAAGTCCGGCCCACAGTAGGAGAATCCGCCCATTTAAAGCCTACATGAAATCCACTGATCCCTGGAGAACCAAAGGCAAATCCAATTCTAACATATAAGAAAACAGGAAGAGGGTATCATTATTTTTAGTTTGAATCTTTCATTGTTTGAAATGAAAATTTCATTTTTTGAACTGCGTTCTCTAAAGGGAATTTCATGCATGGCGAGCCATTGCAGTGTTCTACCCGGATATCTCCAAATGTTCACTTCTCTTTCAAACCAGTGTGATCTGTGAGAATCTTTCTGATTGCAATTTGTTCAGTATTATATGATGTCTACATGTTGATGACCAAACAGTAATCACTAAGAATAGTTGGGAAAATTATATTGTAATTAATGTGCAGCTACAAGGTGAAGAGTTAGTTGACTTTGTTGGCAAAAAGCTATTCTTTTTTGCTGTCTCCATTCCAGCAACAACCTTGTTGCATTTGGCTGCGTAAACAAACGGGGATATGACTGACGACTTGGAATCTTGGGATCAGAATATACTTGAACCTTAGACGTTGACTTACTATTTTTTCTTGTGTTGGATCATGTGCCTGTTGCTTTAGTTGGATATACATAACTTACTAGTTTGTATTGTCATCCTGTTGTTCATCGTCCCCTCTTTTAAATTCACTCAATCATTAAGAGTAGGATTAGCATTTTTTTCTACATATTTGCAAAATTTCCTAGTTGTACGAAACGTAGGAGATATATAGGCTAAGGTGTTGCAGGCTGAACCTGAATATGAGTTGGATGAAGTTTCAGAGTTCGGACTTTGGACCTTATGATACATGTTCCTGAAGTTGTACATGGGAGCAAAAGAATGCTTATATGAAATGGATCCAACTTTTGAGTGCCCTCTGAAAAGTCAATCCAGGGTTAACAAAAGGCACTGGAATTAAAGAAGCAACAAAAGAGTGTGGAAAAAAAAGGGGGAGGAGATAAAGGATTTCTTTTTTCAGAAAGAAGGAGAAGATGAGAACAAGTTGGGTGTAGAAAAGTTGGAGAGGAGAAAGAGGGGCAGCCACTACACTGCGCACCAGAAGTACACTGTAAAACTTCACATGCTTCCTTCTTCAAGATACAGCAGCCACATGCTTCTTTTCAACCACCATTACAAACTATTAGTTTTGGGGTTTGCATCTTTGAATTATCAGTCCAATATATCAAATCATATGAAAAATAGTTCTTTTTTTAGTACTCAAGAAAGTTGCTCATGAGTTTATATAAAAAAAAACTCGACCTGCGGGGGTAAGACAGTCCCTGGGCAACGAGTATAAAAAAAATCCATGAAGCATGTGTGCTATAGGGATTAGACCGACCTTCCAGACAATAATTACTTTGCTAAATTAGTTGTGGTATTTCAAAATAATCATGTCGATAATATCCGAATGGCTATCCTTATTTTCTTTCCTTTTTGTTTGAGGAAATGTGGTTGGAGCTCTCCAATTAATCAATTAAGGGGGAACAATGACGAAGAACGAAGATGACTCCAAGCAAGAGCGAAATGGAAACGAACGTGGTGCAGAGATTAACGTAAGAGCTTATGTATGCAGAAAAGCCTTACGCTTGTATTCTAATACTTTTGACTACTTTTACTTCTATTCTCGTGTTATTACAGGACACGTGTGGCTACTTATCTGTATTCTATACTCAATGCACTCTGAATAATGTGATGGGCCAAGTGGCCACATCCAGCAACTTTTGGATGCAAAGAACTCATAACCCTCCACTAAGCATAATCTACATAGAGCTCATAGCTGGAGGCTAGCTGCAGGTTTAAACAAGCCAAAAGATTGCTTTCAAGATGCATTTGGGCAAAAGACTAGGTTACTTGTCTACATTACTGGGCCATACTGCTTTGTTCACTGGAGATCACAATATGAAATTTGCTATATACAGTACATGTACTCTTCCTGGAAAGGCTAGCTAGGCAGAACTGGATTCTGCTGCAAATGTGGTAGATATGTTCCGGTACCAGTCTAAGTAGCTAGTTGCCTCTCCACTAATGAACTAGCTTTCCGGATCACCTTTTTTGGTGGGTGGTCTCCTGGTAATTTTTTTAAACACTTTGTTTTTTATTTTCCTTTTGTCTTGAAAAGTAAGTTGGGTTTGTGGATAGGGTTCTCTGAAACTGAACCCATTTTGAGGCATTCAGTGCCTTGATCTTTAGGGGCTGCAAAAGGCATATATATGACCTGAAATAATTGAAGACAGAAGACTGACACCAAGATGAAGCTGTTGCTTCATGCATTCCGATTCGTTTATGGAAGTAAAACTGTTTTAGTTTGTTACAAATGGTTTACAAATTTGCATGGATATAATGTACATAGAGGAGAATTCCAAATATTGTATAACATAGAGCTGATGTCACGTACTTGCTCATTTTTAGATGGAAACTTCCTATATATTTTTGTAAGGACGAAGTGAAGTTCACATGCCAGCTCAAAGTGATGTGGACTCCAACACAGCATCGGCACTACTATAGAACCTAAATTGACCCTCATTAGTTATCCTTAATCCCCTTTTATCCTTTATGAAACTTTACTTATCTTTCATTCCGATTTCACTTGTTTCATTATTAGCTTAAATTACCAAGTGGAGCCGACGAGCCTCTACCTTGTGCATGCACTAACTAGCTCAAAGAGCAATCCTACTCCTGAAGCACTAACCTTGATTATAAATACTACTCCCTCCGTTCCAAATGTAGTTTGTTTTGGTAAATCTAGATACATATTTTTTATTATGCATCTAGATAAATATTATGTCTAGACGTATAGCAGAAATTATGTATCTAAATTTACCAAAGCGATCTACATTTTGGAACGGAGGGAGTACGTGGATAACACACCTGCCTTTCATGATAACAATTGAGTACTAGTGACTTGATCGCCTATTTTGTTTGTTAGAGCATCTTTAAGAGGCTAAGTAAAATATTATCTAAATTTACAGACTTTACCTCCTTTATAAAAATAGAAACCTCCCTAAAACACTAGGCTATCCAATGGACTAGGTATTATCTTGACTCTCCATGTTCAAAACCTTCCACATCCGTTCGTATCCTTTTCTTTTCCCCGAAACGCCGAGCTCCGGGGAGGACCCGAATGGCAACGCCAGCTCGGCGATCTTGGGCAGCAGCTCCCACGCCTCCATCAGCTGGTCCATGGCCACCGTCTCCGCGCACCGGAGCAGGAGGCTGAGCAGCCGCAGACCCCGCGTCTCCAGCCCCTCCGCCGCCACTGCTGCCGCGGCGGAGCCGAGCCCAAGTAGCTGCTGCCGCTTCCCCTGCGCCGGGCACCCTTCCCCATCGTCCTCTTCGTCGGGGCCTCGAGGGAAGCCGGCGCCCGCTTGGCCTTCAATGCAGCTGCTGCCGGCGTGTCGGTGACGGGCGTGCGGGACAGTACACCTTGGAGTATTGCGCCGCCGGGGGGGGGGGGGGGGGAGCGGAGGGGACGGGCCGCGCCGGTGGGGAGGGAGCACGCGGGGACGAGCAACGTGGGCAGGTAGCGCACGGACCGCACGGGAGGAGGAGATGGCGAGGCGACGGGGCTCGGCAAAGATGGCTAGCGGAGTGCCGTGGATGGCTAATGAAATAGCGAGGATCTGAAAATAGAGAGGCTGTTGGATCTGTTTTTACTCCAGTTTAGCTATTTTACCTATCCAACTCGTTTTACAGAGACTGTTGTAGATACTCTGCTGCATGCTGCCCAAGGTTAAACAGTCGACCGACTCTGCTGAAAGCAGGGTCGAGGATGAAACACATGCCTGCCTTTAGTATTTGCTTGATGACCAGTGCATAGCAATTTTGAAGCGGGTGTATGTGTGTAGGAATTTTCGACCCCTAATAAAGACAGTGTAGTTTCCCGTGCATGCAGAGACTTCAAGTACGGCGTGCCATTAAACTCATGCATGCATGCATGGGTAATACCGTAGTAGTAATAGTGAATACGTACACTAGTACACTCGGCCAGCTAGCTTTTGGCGTATTCCTAGGGGTATCGCCAAAACTACCTCCTGCATAGTACTGTACCTGTACGTACGTACAAGCGTATAGAACGAACGAACTGTATACCAGAGGCATTCAATGCAATGGTCCGAGGTAACTAATCTCATCAGTAGCGTACGTATAAAACAAAATACTGCAGCAGCAGCAGCAGCAGCGACCAAGGGTGGAAAAGTCAAGTCAGGGAGGAGCCTGACTGACTGCCTCGCCTGAGAGGCACGTGCTCGCACAGTCAGGTCAACCGGGTTCTGTACAGTAACACATGCACGGTGAAAATGACGAGCTGGAGGTTACTTCCTACTGGGAGTAGTAAAAAAAAAAAGGAATGATCTGTACAGAAGGCTACTCCTGCTGCTAGGTCACTGTAGCATAGCGATGGAAGTTGTCGATGCTCCACTTCCGCTCCATAGGTGTAGCCATGTAGGCTAGGCGCGGCACCTAGCTAGGGTTCTGTCCACGCGGCGCCACGTGTGCCGGCGAACAACTCTGCTCGACGGCGGCAGGCATCTCCGGCGCCTTGCCGCTTGTTCATGCGCCCGTCTCTGCAGCCTCGTCGAGAAGATCTCGCGCGCGGCCATGAATTGGTAGAACGACAAGGAGCTTGTTGTAATGTCGTTCAACCATCGGGCATCGGCTAGCTCGTGCTCGCAGTCGACGGGCGGGGCGGCGGCTGGTGTTGGCAGGCACGGCGGGTACGAGACCCACAGGATCCCGGCGTTGAAGAGGCGATCCAGCGGCCAGGCCGTAGGTAGGGCCGGCCGCAAGTGCCATGTCCTCCTCCCATCAATGGCGGCGTCCGGCACCGGCAGCTGGATCTATGTATCATCTATGGTAGCCTGCGGTTGGCCACTACTCTACTCGCAGCTACTGTTCCTGCCACTTGCCGGAACCGCAACCACTGTTCCTGCCTCGCCAATGGAGGTGGAGTGAGAGGTCATCAGCTCCGTAACTCGCCACTGTCCTTGCTCGTTGATTCTGCCCTTGCCCAGATTAGCAGTAGTAGTACTTTCCTGTCACTTGACACCATGATTAGATTAGCGCGCTTTAATCGCCCCCACCACCTGCGCGCCGGAGGCAATTATCCTACCCCAGCCTGCAGGCGACGGGGATGATAGGTATGGTGGGTCTGGGAAAGGGAGCCCGCCTCCCCTTCCATTTGGGGAGTAGAAAATAGGAGCCCACGAGCCGAGCTCCCTCTCTGCTCATCATCGCATCGCATCGAGGAGAGAGCGGCGCCCGTGCCAATCCCCTCGCCGCCGTGGCGCCCAACTCGCTCGCTGCCTCCTTGGCTTTTCTCTCTCGGTGTCAGTGCTGCCGCCGATTTATACGCGCCTCCCCTCCCCCGTCCCGTCTCCTCCCCTCTCTCCTTCGCCCCCTTCTCTCTACCTCTCTGCTGCTGCAGTGGCCCAGTGAGTGGGTCTCCTTGCTCCTGCGCTGTTCATCCCATTGGATATTTGGATCCTTCCGGTTTGGTGCCTACTTGCCCCCACGGAGATTCTTGCTACCTCTGCTGCTGCTTCTGCTGCTGTTCATGCATGGCCTCCCCTTCCTGATAAACTTCTTCTTGGTTCCTCACCCAGCTCCGGCTGGGAATCCTGCTCGCTTGTGCTCTGGCGGCATCTGGATGCTGGGGGTACCAACAATCTTGCATTTTCCCTAACTGATTTGGTTTCGAGTTCTATGGTGATTCTGTTTTTCTTTCCCATCTTTGTTTTCTGAAAATATATCACCTTTTCCCGGCTTCTTCTCGATTCGGTTCTTGGAAAGGCTGGTCTCCTCGGTTCTTGAGCTGCTTCATTTCCCCTGCCTTTTCTTTATGTTTTTGTTGCGGAAGACTCTTCTTCCTCAGTTCTTTACTGTTCATCTGCCCACCGATTTATTTTACAGTTCTCAAATTTCACCTCTCTTCCTGCATCTTACCACCACTGCTGCCACCTGATCTGTTGCTTAATCAGCCCACTTGTTTGTGCTGCTCATGATTGCAGTTGGTGGTTCGGTTAGGTGCTTAACTACATCCACCCCGGAGAACATCGGACGGAGCATTTGAGGTCGTTGCCTGCCCAACCAAGCTCTCTCAGCAGCTCCGGCCTCTGACTTTCTCGGGAGGAGGAGCAGGAGGAGGCGAACCAGCGCGGGCACGATGATGAGCTTCAGGAGCCACGAGGGGTTCGGGCAGGTCCACGCCGGCGCCAGCTCCAACGGAGCTCAGCTGCCGTGGTGGGCGCCGGCGCCTCAGCTGCTGCTGTACGGCGAGGCGCTGGGCCAGGGGAAGGTGCCGCCGGAGGCGGCGCCGTGCCGGGAGGCCCGGTTCCAGGTCGTGCCGGGAGCGCAGGCGCCGCTGGGTCCTCCGGTGCCGCCGCCGCCGCCAGCGAAGGCTGCTGCCGAGAGGGGCCTCCCTGAAGTCCTCAAGTTCTCCGTGGCGCAAGGTGAGGATCCTTCCGTGCTTGTGCGTGTTTGTCAGTAGGATGTGCCAAGAACATGGCTGGGACTAGTTTAGTCTGCAGGAAAAGATTTGGGAGGGATACGACGCATGTGTAGGATCCAGATGGCAATAATCTGAGCTCGAGTACAAATCTGGCAGGATTTGTTTGTATTCCTTATTTCAGAGTCAGGGATAGTGTAATCTGCACAGAGGTTTAGCACTAAGTGTTTGTGGAATTAGTTACCCTTCTAATGCCTTTTCAGATGCCATGCACCGTTTGTACCCTGGAGCTCTTTCCTCACACCGGTACACAAATCAATGAAGCATAATAAGGGCGATATAGTGTTAATGTTTACTAAAGATGACCTTTAGTTTGTGTCAAAAAAAAGATGACCTTTAGTTGACTGGAAGCAGTTTTTTGTAACAGTGTGGCAAAATTTCTTATTTATACATGTATGCCATATTTATGACACTTGGCCACTGCCTAAGAAGCTAGGACAAGAGGGAGTCAGTAGCAAATAGAAAGTTTCCATGATTTCATCTATCTATGGTACCTGGTACACATGTACTTCCTGTTTGTTTCTAAATTTGACCTGTCCCCTGGATAGCATTTGCTGGGATTCGAAAAGTCGCTCTTCTCCGTTGGTCATGATATAGCCCATTTAGAATTTCTCCACAGACAATAGTATATATATATATATATATATAATGGGTTCGATTCAATGAAGTAATATAGCTTATGTAAGTTTGTTGGTACCTTCTTCATACCTATCTGGAGTAGGTAGTTCCTATTATTTGACAGGCACCTGATATAAGATCTAAGTCTTTGATATGTGCCAGAGAAATATTGAATTTTATGTTGTTAAGTACGTTTTCTCATTCAGAGCTGGCGTGACCCCAGAAACAACCATACAACAACAAAGCCATTTAGTCCCAAGCAAGTTGGGGTAGGCTTACCACACAGATCCACTAGGGTGGGGCATGTTTAAATTTTTTTATCTTTTTTTGTTTAAACTGTCTGGGGATCAAATGACTGTTCATCTACATTTATCCTTGGAAGCTCAGGCAGCTTGTAGTCCAAAGAATTCCATTCCACGATGTACTTGGGATAGTAGTCATTGAGTTGAAACCCAACATGAGTCACCAACAAAAGGGGAAAAGATAGAGAAAAAGAAAATAAACATTTATAATGCATTAAACAAGGATTAAATTTATACCACAAAAAAGGGTACTGGCAGTTGCTACATGAACTTGATCATTTTTAGACTTGCACATATAGTGTTTCCAATCAGTTAGATGAGCCAAGAACATGGCAGGGAATAAAAGATGTTCTTTTCATGTGTACTGTCATTTTACCATGTTGACAGTTTCTTTTCATCGTTATCCAAAGTTAAAGTTGTTCGCGATTAGCTTCTTGGCTCAAGCCAGTTGAATCAAGGACCTTTCCTGAGTGCTTCTATGTTTTGTGGAATTTGGTTTCAGGTAAAGGGGAGAAAGGTTCTGAGCACTCTGCCACTGTTGCTTTGCCATCCCCATTTGTGATCTACAATGGTCATTTTGAGCTGGGCCTTGGTCAATCTACGGTACGGCTGTCCATTTACTTTATTTATGCATATGCATGGAGGCAAACTTTTTTTGTGATTAAAGTTGTAGTGCATTTTGCCTGCCTTCACAATTTAAATGCATCTTCATTCTCTGCTGCTGACTGCTGACTGATTTTTGTGGTGTTAGGTTTCTGCTAATAATCCTTATGCTGACCAACACTGTGGCCTGCTTTCTCCCTATCCAGTGGGAGCAACGGTATGTTCTATTAGTTTCGGGCCAGTCATGTATGAAATTTCTCTGATTGAATCTGCTGTTGTGGTAACATATCACAAAACCAAGACATTTGTAAAAAATAAAAAATATTTTAGTGGTCAACTAAACTCCACATTTTCAGCAATTTATGTATGTTTCTTTTTTAAAGTTTCTCAAACTGTTTTTAATGTTGATGAACATGGAACTCATCTTTGCATAAGCTTGTGGAACTGTAAACCCCATCCTTTTAGTGCCTATATGTTTCATCAATAAATAAAAGCAGATCGGCTAATATAATATTTTACCATGAATAAAATAAAAGAAAGACAAAGTAGTACAGGGAATAAATATACCGACGATCGATTAACAGGTGTATTAGGTATAGTATGGTGATATTTTCTTTTATAAATGTTGGGCTGAAGCCATATCTTTCTTTGGAATTGGCATTCTAGTGAGAATGCAAAAACGAAATATCTTTATTTGACGCTGTTGTTTGTCAAGTAGGAAATCTGTAGAAAATTTATTGAGTCTGCTCTTATCTTCCACCATTTATATTTGTGGATACAGCCTGGAGGGTGCATGCGTATACCATTGAATATGCCAACAGAAGCACCAATTTATGTGAATGCAAAGCAATATGAAGGCATTCTTCGTCGACGCCGTGCCCGTGCCAAAGCAGAGAGGGAAAATAGGCTGGTGAAAGCCAGGAAGGTATCTTGCACATCTCAAACTATTAATTGAGCTTCTTAATTGTCACCTTTGAATGTTTCTATCTCACCATGCCATGCAACACATCTTCTGTTGTCTTCTACCATTGATGCCAGTGCATTTGATGATGCAGCCATATCTGCATGAGTCACAATCTCCACATCTCAAACTATTAATTTAACTCCTTAATTGTCACCTTTGGCTGATCGATACTATATCACCATGCCATGCAGCATATCTTCTGTTGCCTGCTAGCACTTATGTCAAGTATATTTGATGACGCAGCCATATCTCCACGAGTCTCGCCATCTGCATGCACTGCGTCGCGCAAGAGGCTCTGGTGGGCGTTTTCTGAACACAAAGAAAGAGTCCAACGCGAAGGATGCTGGTGGAGATGGCAAGGCAATGGTCAGCAACTCGCTTATGCGCCAGGTGGCATCTCCAAGTTCAGAGATCCAGCAGTCAGACCTGGGCAACCCGAGCAGTGTCTCCAGTCTGTCGGGCTCAGAGGTGTCAAGCATATATGATCATGAAGATGTGGATCACTACCACAGCTTTGATCACCTCCGCACTCCGTTTTTTACCCCGCTCCCGAGTATCATGGACAGTGAGCATGGTGTCGGTAACCCCTTCAAGTGGCCAACAGCCTCTGAAGGCTGTTGTGACCTCCTCAGAGCATGACTAGAGGGGTTACCAGACAGCCGAATGCTACGAACTGGCGACAACCGGCAGATGCTGCCAGATGTTACCAGCTCCGGGTCAGGGATTGTCCCTCCCATCGTTTGGCTGTCAGTAGGCAATTCATTCTTGGCTGAAGGCATTGTGGTTGTTTCCGCTCATCGCCTAATTGTCCTAGAAATTCTATTTCTGGGATCTTGTGATGAGTGGAGCACCCTTGCCCCCAAAAATGCTGGTAGTACTAGCTTCCAGCATCAAACTCGTTTTGGTGTAGTTTTCTGAATAAAGCCTGAAACTTCGAACTCGTCTGAAGATTCAGAGGTACTGGAAGTGGCGTATGTTTGAAGTCTGATTGTGTCAAGACTATGGCTTTGTTAGTGATGAATTGTGGTGTGCCTGAAACTTGTGTGAACTTGATTTGTAATATGTGGTGTGCTGAAAGCTCGTACTCGGTAATGTACTAATGTATTTGACTACTGAAACTTTGGGCTTCGTCTGTACTTTGTGCTCCATGTCTCAATGCTATGGCTTCGGAGGTATTTTGGTTTGCAAGAAAGATTGTTGCTTGAAGCTTGCATATGCTTGGATAAGTCTAATCTGCAAGAAGGCATCACCCATGTCAGCATGTGGAATCATACTGAGCTCCAGAATCTATTTGTGGCTGATCTGTGCAGATTAAATTTTCTTTAATCCAAACTTTTGAACCAAATTGACTGGAAACACAACGACAATTTTGCTTGTTCGATTGTTCCATTGACCGGCGTGGGCTGCCGTCGAGGACAATCACAGCGATCTCACTCGCCGGGGCGGGAGCCAATGGGCGTGCGATCACGACGCAGGAAAGGCGCGGCGAAGGTGCCGGAGAAGACGACGGCCATACCCGTGCAGAGCTAATCCGCTGAGTGGCGCACGTGCCTCCGGCGGCGCGGGGCGGACAGGCCGGGCGGCGGCGGCCAGCTCTGTCCGGCTCCACGCAGCGCCGCCAGATCCAACGGCGATGGCACACGAGGAAACCACGACGAGAGCGCGCGAGGAAACCACGGCGAGGACATTGTGGAGGCGACGGCGAGCCGCAGCTGCCCGACGGGCGGGAGCCAGAGAGCCGCCTGTCGTGGAGGGCTATTGTGTGAAAGCTTCGGTCAAAAATAGGGACTGATCTGCAAGGTAGGGGGTTAGGTGAAAATATTCGGATCGCTATTCATAATCGCTATCCGAACTAGGGGGCTAAGTGAAAAATAATTGGGGACTAGTTTGCAAAATTGACCGCCACAGATCCTCCAGCAGGCCTCGACTCGGTCCGCCGTCCGCGCGCTCTGCCGCGCCGCCTCGTCGTCTCCGCCTCCATCCACCTCCCCGCGAGCGCCGAGCCCGCGCTATGGCCTAGGGCTTTGCGCTCCGCCTCCACCGCCAATGCTGGGGCAGAGCCTTCCGCTCCCGTGCTCGAGGCGGCGGCCGGAGGCTAGGAATGGTGTGCGTGGGTGGGCCGCGCGCTGATCAGGCGGCGGAAGGAGCACGGCGGGCCAGCCGATACGGAAAGGAGGCGGGCGCTCCTCACCTTCCCGCTGCTGCTATTTTGCTCTTGAGCGGACGGCGGCGCGGGCACGATGCTGAGCTAGGTCCGGAGGTTCCCACCGGCGCCAGCTCCAACGGAGCCGCGCTGCTGTGGTGGGCGCCGGCGCCTAAGCTGCTGCTGTACGGCCAGGCGCTGGGCCAGGGGAAGGTGCCGGCGGCGGCGGCGGCGTGCCGGGAGGCCCGGTTCCAGGTCGTGCCTGGTGTCCTCCGGTGCCGCCGCCGCCGCCGCCAGCGAAGGCTGCTGCCTGCTGCTGAGAGGGGCCTCCCTGAAGTCCGTCCTCAAGTACTCCGTAGCGCAAGGTGAGGATGCTTTTGTGCTTGTGCGTCTTGGTCAGGAAGATGAGCCAAGTACATGGCAGGGTCAAAAAAATGATGTTCTTTTCATGCGTCTGTTTGATCAGTTTATTTTCATAGTTATCCAAATTTTGAGTTGTGCGCAACTAGATTTCTGGCTCAAGCAACTTGAATGTTGGATGGATGGCTACTTTGCTTCCACTTTGATATAGGAATCAAGGACCTTTCCTGAGTGCCTCTGTATTTTGTGGCATTTGGTTTCAGGTAAGGAGGAGAAAGGTTCTGAGCACTCTGCCACTGTTGCTTTTCCAAGAGCATTCGCAATCTACAATGATCGTTTTGAGCTGGTCCTTGGTCAATCAATGGTACGTCTATCCATTTATCTTATTTATGCAGACTTTATTTATGCATATGCATGGAGGTGAACTTTTCCGTGATCAAAATTGTAGCGCATTTTGCATGACTTGACAGTTTAAATGCATCTTCATTCTCTGCTGCTGATTCATGACTGATTTTTGTGGTGTTAGGTTTATGCTACTAATCCTTATGCTGACCAACACTATTGCTTGCTTTTCTCCTTCTCCAGTGTGACCACCCGTATGTTCTATTAGTTTCGGGCCAGTCATATTTGAAATTTCTCTGATTGAAGCTGCAGTTGAGGTAACATATCACAAAACCTAGACATACACGTAAAAAAGAAAAATATTTTAGTGGTCAACCAAATTCCACATTTTCAGCAATTTATGTATGGTTCTTTTCGGTTTCTTTTTTTCTCACACTGTTTTTAATGTTGATGAACATGAAATTCATCTTTTCCTCTACATGTGAGCTGTAAACCCCACCGTTTTAGCGCTTATATGTTTCATCAATAAATAAAAGCAGATTGGCTAATATAATATTTTACCAAGAAATATTTAAAAGAAAGACAAAGTAATCCAGGGAATAAATGTATTGGTGATGGATGAGCAGGGGTATTAGGTGTAGCACGGTGATATTTTCTTTTATAAATGTTGGGCAGAAGCCATATCTTTTCTGTGGAATCGGCATTCCAGTGAAAATACAGAAAGGAAATATATTTATTTGATGTGTTGTTTAAGTAGGAAATCTGTAGAATATTTATGAGTCTGCTCTTATCTTCCACCATTTGTATCTGTGGATGCAGCCTGGAGGGTGTATGCGTGTACCGCTGAATATGCCAACAGAAACACCAATTTTTGTGAATGCTATGCAATATGAAGGCATTCTTCATCGACGCTGTGCCCGTGCCAAAGCAGAGAGGGGAAATAGGCTGGCAAAAGCCAGATAGGTATTTTACGCATCTCAAACTATTAATTGAACTCCTTAAGTGTCACCTTTGAATGTTTCAATATCACAATGCCATGCAACACATCTTCTGTTGTCTTCTACCGTTGTTGCCAGTGCATTTGATGATGCAGCCATATCTGTATGAGTCAAACTCTACATATCTCAAACTATTAATTGAACTGCTTAACTGTCACCTTTGGCTGACCAATACTATATCACCTTGCCATGCAATATATCTTCTGTTGCCTGCTAGCATTCATGTCATTGTCAAGAATCTTTGATGATGCAGCCATATCTCCATGAGTCACGCCATGTGCATGCACTACGGCACGCAAGAGGCAATGGTGGACGTTTCCTCAACATGAAGAAAGAGTCCAACGTGAAGGATGCTGGTGGAGATGGCAAGGCAATGATCAGTAACCCGCTTATGCGCGTGGTGGTGTCTCCAAGTTCAGGATCCAGCAGTCAGACGTGGGCAACCCAAGCAGCATCTCCAGTCTATTGGGATCATGTGATGAGTGGAACACCATTGCCCCCAAAATCTGGTAGTACTAGCTACCAGCATCAAACTCGTTCCGCCTTAGCAGGTTTCAGTGTTGTTTTCTGAATAAAGCCTGAAACTTGGGAGTCCTCTGAAGTTTCGGAGGTACTGGAAGTGGAGTATATTTGGAGTCTGATTGTATGTCAAGACTATGGCTTTGTTAGTGATGATATGTGGTGTGCTTGAAGCTTGTGCGGACTTGGTTTGTAATATGTGGTGTGTTAAAAGCTTTAATTCGGTAGTGTAATCATGTGTTGACTACTGAGACTTTGGACTACTTTGTTGTGCTGCATGTCTCTATGCTATGCTTGGACATGCCAAATCTACGAGAAGGCATTAAGTTTTCCTTCATCCAAACTGTTGAACCAAATTGACCAGAAACTCAAAGCTAAAA
This sequence comes from Panicum hallii, assembly GCF_002211085.1. Lineage (NCBI taxonomy): Eukaryota > Viridiplantae > Streptophyta > Magnoliopsida > Poales > Poaceae > Panicum > Panicum hallii. The sequence goes on along the minus strand of NC_038044.1, from coordinate 63,094,819 downwards.
CTGAATGACTTTTGCTTGATTTGCGGTGGAAATCTAGTCATTTGACCATTTCAGGCTTTACGCACAAAGAAGATCTAGGTAGAACACTACTTGCCCAATCCCTGCCGTGCGAGCATTTGGTTTGCTTGTTCCATTCCATGGCGCCGACCCGCGTGGACCATCGCCGTCGCCGAGGACCCATCGCGGAGACAACGACGCAGCAAAGGCACCACGGAGTTGCCGGAGAAGACGACGATACGATACCCGTGCAGAGCTGATCCTCGGCGTGGCGGACGTGGCTCCGGCGGCGCGGGACGGAGAGGGCGGGCGGCGGCCTAACTCTATCGGTCCCCTCGCAGCGCCGCGGTATAATGGCGAGGCGCGGAAACTAGGCGATGGCTTGGGCTTCCATCGGCGATTGCAAGTCCGTCTTCACGACGAGCCGCCGCCGGCGGACCACGAGCGGGAGCCAGAGAGCCGCCGTGTAATGCAGGACCAATGTGTGAAACTTCCGGTCAATATAGGGACTGATATAAAAATATTCGGATCGTGACTATTAATCACGATCCGAATAACGGGGGTAAATGAAAATATTCAGATCGCGATCCGATTCAGGGGCGTAAATAAAAATACTCGTATCGCGGTTAGTAATCGCGATCTGATTCAGGGGTTAAATGCAAATACTTGGATCACGATTAATAATCGCGATCCAAACTAGAGAGTTATATGAAAATAAACAGGGGCTATTTGGCTATTTTGCAAATAGTTGGATCGCCATTTTGCAACAGTTACCGCCACCAGATCCACCGGCCGGCCTCGCCTTGGTCCGCCGTCGGCTCGCTCAGCCGGGCACCGCCTCGTCGTCTCCGTCTCCACCCACCTCCCCGTGAGCGCCGAGCCCGAGCTAGGCTTCGCGCTCCGTCTCCGCCGCCAATGCTGGGGGCGGAGCCTTCCGCGGCGGCCGGAGGCGACGAATGGTGTGCGTGGGTGGGCCGCGCGCTGGTCAGGCGGCGGAAGGAGCACGGCGGGCAGCAGCCGATACGGAGAGGGGACGGGCCCTCCTCACCTTCCCGCCGCTGCTATTTTGCTCCTGAGCGGACGGCGGCGTAAGCATCCCGCTTCACTGGTGCCTGAACTGATGGCCTTGGAATGGGGATCGGATCTGCTGGGCGCTGCGGTAGTGGACATGGAGGAGGAAGGAGAGGGCTAGTTGCCGCGGGTCGACCGGCATCCTTGGTACAGAGCAGTTCACTTGTGATCGTCTGTTTCATATTGTGAATCATTTCACATTGTTGGACGATAGGATCATCGAGGTGGTTGCTTGCAGGCTGTCTGCCATGGAATGCCTGGATGGTCACCGAGTAGATTGGCACCACCAAATGGTGATCGTGCCACGATTTTTTTTACCGCATTTTGCATTTTTTTGGCATCATTTTTGCTTTTGAGTGGTACTGGTTTCTTTGTAACTCTTGAGAACTGAAAAAGATGTACTGGTTTCTTTGTAACATGACAGGACCAGAGTAATTTCCCAGTTGTCAACAAAGAGGCAAAATGTCTTGTTTAAATGTACAACAGGGAGCGCTGTGCTGTGAGAGCCAACACAGTTTAAGTTGAGAAAACCTCACGAGAAGGAGAACGGCACTATGGCAGGAATGAGGAATTCTGCAAAGAAAAACACAATACCTACCTTTTCCACAAGAAAACAAGCAATTTAGAAGCTATATCGTGCCTCGATAAAATACCAGCCTGAGGAACATTGCGGTTGCGGTTGTGGTAGTGGTCGCAAACAAGCAAAGATGTCTTGTCAGTGGTCATTTAGCGGAGGAAGATTGGAATGGTTTAGAGTAAATCAGCAATAAATCACCTAAATTCAGGTGCATCCTTAAGTGTGGTTGTAGGAGTTTTGAGTGAGGCAGAGGAGAAGGTATTCCCTAAATTTTTGTAACCGACCAGAATCCAAGATACCAACTTTCTTTGCAATTTTCTCCAATAGAAAAAAAGGATTCGCTTTAGGTGGATAAAACCATAAAATAAAATAATATATATTCATGCCTTTTGAATCGCAAAAATGGACTTCAATTTGCATCATGATTAAGTGAAAGTAGATAATTGGTTACCAAAGGTTCCGTACAAGTTACAAATAAGTCAGAAACTTGTTGCTTCACTGAACCTCAAACACAGATGTCCAAATAAGTATCGTGTCATGTTGCATGGTCATCCAAGTTTGAATAATAGACTTGCATTCTTTTACCTTGGCATGTAATTAATGATTGCAAAATCCAGCTCACAATTTGATTGTATGACATCTTGTTCACACAGCCAGAATATCTGGATTTTCTGGACCTTTGTTGAATTTATTAGGTATGGAGCATGCAGATACTAGTTTACAAATTTACATGAAACAGAATGGTAACATTGAGTTCCACTGTAATATTATCTGCAGCAATGCAATGTACTCACATTCACATAGCACCAATGGACCTAAGCTAAAGTTAACTGTGAGTGATGCCAGTAGACGGTATCTAAAACTTAATGACAGCGCAGCAACTATTCAACAGAGCATGTACATTACGGCAATCCAAAAGTTTACTTAAGAATATTAGACAAGTCAACTGGTAACATTATACAGTCAGTATGTCCCATCTTTCTGGCTCGTTAAAATTGGGAACTCTTATTTTGAGGTTTTGAAATTAAACCAACTGCCATATGAAATACTTAATTCAACGTATCCAATTCAGTTCGGTGTGATTTTAGCAGTGTAGATTGAAGACGCCATTGTCATTCTTGTTTTAATATTTTCCATTTGTCGTATGCGTATCTTCTATCTCTAGCATTTAATCAGTCACACAGAAACTTCTATTGCCAGTGTCATTCTAACCGTCGCATTAATATACTATTGATATTTTGGTGTTCTACCTGTCCCATTTATATACTGAAGATATGATAGTGTTCTTGAGCATTAACGAGCGGCTCTGCAATATATTTTTGTAGATCTTATTTGAGAAGGTGAACGTTACCATTCCTAGGCTATCGCTGGCTATATATACGCAGCACACCAGTGTCCTCGCTGTCTCAACCCACCCATAATCTCTGTGTTGCTTCTTTACCAGTAGCGGTATTTTCTTTCTTAACCTCCTTTTGCATGTCTTGGATATCTTCTGTTACTATTTTTGTGGTTATCATTACAAATATCATGCATAGCTTGGCCGTATTTTACATTATTCGTAACTAATATCATGCAGTATCCTGAATTTTTTAATACATCTCTTTTTTCATACCGCTTCTCTGACCATGTACTGTATGATGTTTCTTTTTTTGCATTCTCGTGATTATGCAACTCAGATGGTGAGCTTCATGGGCCGGATTTGAAGCTGTTACTCTATCATGGTCCCAAGGTGAGGATCCTCTAGTCTCTATCTTTAATACATATTTATACTTTATACATAGACCATGGGTAGGTGGGTACAGTTAGGTAGCTGGAATTAGGAGTGAAACGAGAGGGACGATTTTTGTCTGACCCAATAGTAGAAATAAGAAAAATCTGCATGGGATGTGTTTCCAAAACGATGATTAGTGTGCGGTATGTCGTGTATTCATCTGTGGCATTTATGGGATATGGGTCAAGTTGTGGGTGAGCAATGTCTACTCTATTTGTATTCAGTAGCCAATAAATTTAAAAGTTGGATATTCTATAGAGCGTTAAGGATCTGTGAAATTATTGATTCATTGTAATGTGACCTTGGTGAATGTTTACTTGTTGGTGTTAATTATCATCATTCTAGCACATTATAAAACTGTTAACTTCATTGTGAAGTTCTATCCTTTCTTTATGCATGTACAATCCATTATCCACTCTGTGGCCGCTTCAAATCTGACCTATATGGCTATATCCACTCTGAGTCCATGTCCTAAGTGACCTGCAGTTACATTTATGGTAGGAATTGATGTATTTAACTGTCGAGAATTTTCTGCAATTCAAATAGGCCCTGATCTAACACAATAGATCTTATGTCAGAATTGAATTCAATCAATCTGTTGTAGAATTTCCTAATGTGATGATGCTTTTGTAACCAAGAAAACAAAACGAGAAAATCCAGGACCTTTATCGAAGTGTCCTTGTTGTGTTTCATGAATAGATTTGACTGGCTAGACTATAATGAATCTAGGTACATGCACAAGGCAATACTACTGATGGTCATCTACATTCTAAATAATGAATTTCTTTTAGTTGTCTCGGTATATTTTGTAGGAAAGTTAAGTAGAGGTTTGGTGGAAACAATCTCTACGAAAAGCACCAAATAGATTCATATAACTGACCTGATCAGAGATTTTGGAAAGCTTTCTTTTTCGTGGTGGCTATTTGGATTTTTTTGTTATGCATGGATGGATCTTTGGTCTGTATCTACTTAGATATTCATTGATGTCTTAGTTCACCTCCTTTTCCAGTAAGGACCCTTGATGGGATTTATGGATACTGAACTGTAACAGTAGCTGCTCTGGCATTTTGAACCAGGGAACACGGCAAAGGCATCCGAGTGCTCTGCTCCTGCAATACCGAACATGTCTGTGGAGAATAATGGTTCGTCTGAGATGGGTGCTGGTCAGCCAATGGTAAGTTATTCTGTCAACCTTGTTTCTTGAAAAGGACAAAGTCAACTACATTTGGACCACAAGCATAATGTCATTCCTTTCTGAATGTCCATTTTTTACTGAGTTAACGGTTCATGGTTCTAACAACTATCCTAATGCTGATAAGCAATATGGCCTATTTTCTCATCGAATGAGATGATTATTAAGTTCCTTTTAGTGAACATGTAATTTAAGTCAATTATGAATTATGATGTAATCACCTTTAATGTACATGTTATTTGGCTTGATTCTTGACTTATGTGCAGTAGTAGCATGTAAAATACATTAAAAGTAAGGTCGCTGAAGTTTTCTTAAATTTAGTTTATGTGAACTTCTTTCAATATTAGATGTCTTTCAATAAGCTTACTTTAGCACAAATTTGGATTTTAAATTGCAGACATCTCATAATGATTCTTCCAAATTATTTCAAAACTTGGAAACTTCATTCAGTGTTGATACATGTCTCATTTTATATAATGTGCAGTTAGGTTCATTGATGGCTTTAATCTTTGTTTAGGTCACCCCTTTTTCTTTTAGGAGTGGCATGACTTGCCAATAACATAAGATAAAGGGATGACCTCCAGTGATATCCTGCCATGAGTACTTTCAAAAATTGATATTATGAGAGCAGAGTAGGAATATTAGTTGGAGGTTTTATCTGTCAAAGTGATGTATTTCTTGCTAATAATCCTTTGATGTTTGTTGGTTTCTCTTTTTGAAATGTAGGCTGTTGGCTGGAAGCTGCTTCCACCTATTACACCTGGTGGTGCACCAGTTTTTGTGAGGGAAAAGCAGTATGATGCTATCATTAGGCTGCGTGAACGTCGCCATCTTGTCAAAGAAGCAAGGAAGAGAAGGGCACTCAGAGTTAAGGTACGTCCCACTTAACTCTGAATATGATCCTGATTTGCCCACAGTGAAGTATCAATTTTGTCCCCATCTTTCTTGTCTTTCTATTGTTTCTGTAACTGCAATCTGTTGATGCAGAAGCACATTCCAAGATGTCCTAAAGGCCACTTTGTCAGGACCAAGGGCAACCAGAAAGGTACCAATGGAGGCATCATGGTGCCATTCCGCGCCGCCCTAAGAGACTGTTGCCTGCCCTTCATTGTAGCCAATGGCTACCAGGAAGTGACCACTGTAGGCAGCGAGTTGCAAAGCAGCACCCCTGCAATAGGCTTCAATTGGCCCTTCAATGCAACCAATGGAGGTGGTGAACATGTTGGTGAGGTCATGTATTTGCCCTTGATCGCAACCAATGTAGGCGATGCAAATGCTGGTGAGGTCTCCTATGACATTGAGGCGCCAAGCAACACCCCAGGAATTGGCCTTTGTTGGCCCTTCGCCGAAACCAGTGAATACTATGAGAACATCGCTGAGGCCACCTCTGGTAGCACGGTGTCAATCAGCAACCCCACAGGAGACTTCTATTGGCCTGTTGTGGCGACCAACGAGGAGGAAAACGTCAGCGATGTCGCCTACAGCAGCATCCTGAACCTGGAGTCGCCCAATCCCACCACGGTCCTCAGGATCATGATGGGGAACGGGTACAACACCGACCAGGTCTCGGAGCAGTTCCAGAACGTGGCGCGCCTCCAGGCTCCTGAATTCACCACCCTCCTGACTGTGATGAACAACGCTGGTTATGATGAGGCTGCAGACGACGGCCACTATGACGTGCACAAAGTAATGACGAAGTTAGAAGGGTGGTAACCAGCAGCAGTAGGTCGCGCTTAGGCCTGCCCCTGCCATCGTTTTTCAGCTTTATGTGTACGCTTGCCTAGTTCTCTGGTTGATGGCTATCTATCTGTTCTCTTTTGCTCGTGTCCTGACTCCAGATTCTCGGATTGCCTGGTGGTCAGCTCTGAAGGTTCCTGAACCTGTTTGGTTAATAAGGCTGTGTACTGAGCCTAGCTCCTAGGTTATGGACTCGGACCTGAGTGTCTATTTCAGAACTTCTTCTTATTTACAATGCTACCTAGTTGCTTGTAATTTGGTCAAGTTTTCTCTCTGTTTTTGTATTCTTGAGATGGTGGTCAAGTTTTCTTAGTAAGGGCCAATACCGTACTGGAGGTATGCTTAAACTGAATGGTTGTATGGACCTGGTTTGTGTATGGTATTAAATCTTGGATTTATTAATTTGGTTGGCATGCGGATTGGAGGTTTTAATTATGTGCAAAAAGTTTTTCATGCAAGGAATTGCCAGTGCAGCACAGGCCTGCATCATTCTTGTGAGATTGCTCAAACCAGAGTCAGATGCTGCCGCTGAGACTCTGGTGTGAGAACTCACATGAATTTGAATGGATTCATTTTTAACTGAATTTGATTGGATTCTGACCGGTATATTTTGAAGAGTTGATTCGTGGGGGGCATGGGAACAGGTCAACTGGATGGCTGGCCGCGCCACCGCACGCGTCATCCCGAGAGGTGGGCCCTAGCGTCAGTGACACACTCGGTGGAGAAAACGAACTCGTTACTCCTCCAAGTCCCCCACCCACTCGTCGCGTCGTCTCCTTCCTCCTCCGCCTCGCAGCAAAAACCCTAGCCACCGCTCCCTCCGCCTCCACGGTTCTCTCTCCGAAGGCAAGGGGTTTTGGTGCGGGCTCGAGGCGATGGCGGGCGGCGGGAAGAAGGAGAAGGGGGAGGCGCTGGGCCGCGCGCTGATCCGGCAGCGGAACAAGGCGGCGGCGGCCGCCAAGGAGCGCGGCGAGGCGCTGGCCTTCGCGCGCCGCCGAGCGATGCCGCTCGAGTCCGTCATCGACGTCAGCGACATCGACGCCGTGCTTCAGCGGGCCGCGGAGGCCGACCAGCTCGCCGAGGCCGCGTCCGTCTCCTCCGACTCCGACCTCGTCATCGACCTGTGAGTGCCCGCCCCGTCTCCTCCGCCTCCGTGGGGGGAAATGAAATCCGTGTTTCGTTCCGTTGGTGTTGCGAGATTTGCGTGTGTTCGCCTGCTGTGGGTTCTGATGGATTGGGTTGGTTTGGCGCAGGGACGCGACGGGGGAGACAGTCGAGGAGAGGCGGCGGCTGCGGAAGGAGCAGGAGGCCCTGCACGCCAGCAGCCTCAGGGTTCCCCGGCGGTGAGCACTTTATTGATGATGTTGCTGTTATATGTGCGCGGTTTTAGGATTGTTCCTTTTCTGATTGTGGCTCCTTTGTGCGTGATTGCAGTCCACCGTGGCATAATCAGATGACGGTAGAGGAGCTTGATGCGAATGAGAGGCGGGCGTTCCTGGTGTGGCGCAGGAATCTTGCGAGGTTGGTTCTGAGTTGTACTGTCTACTCCGTCAATCATGCTTAGAACTGTTTTGTGGGATGGAGCGATATTTTCTTGTAAGGTTACATATTCAGGGACTGCACTATGACTACTGATTTTTTTTATCGACAATTGCATAAGATTAGTGACCTTATGAGCTTTATATTGCACCTTTACTTGTTATTGTGTAAACTATTAGATTAGTTTTTGGACCATTTTTGTTACATATGTAGTTCATGATAACCTAAATGGCTAAATATGCGGCTTAAAGGCAGACAGTATGTGTTAATTGTAGAAATGTACCTTGAGTTATTAATGCATCTTTGGGCATCATCTTTCCAATTAAATGCTTTGAGTAGTTTGTTGATGAGAGCAATCTAATCTGTAGATTGGAAGAGAATGACAAGCTTGTCCTGACACCCTTTGAGAAGAATATTGACATCTGGAGACAGCTCTGGAGAGTGCTTGAACGCAGTGATTTGGTGAGTTATCCTCCTTAATGGTCAAATGTGGTTGATTGCTTTTACTAATTTGTCTTTCTGTCTGAGTGCTCATACTGGACCATTTGTTAAACTACTAAAGGAAAGTAACACACAGATGTAGGTGCCCCTTGCAAACTGTAGTCTGTATGTTGACGCTGATTTATCTTCTGCTGTGTTATTTTATATGATTTACTTGGATTGCACTGGTGTGCTGACTTCATCATGCTCATGCTATTTCGATTGAAGAGTAATGCTCTGTGATGTGTGTTTTTTCTATGCAAATTACTGACTGTTTTCTTTTCTGCCATGAAGCTGGTTATGGTGGTTGATGCTCGAGATCCCTTATTCTACCGCTGCCCTGACCTAGAGGTACTGCTTATCGTGGTTTTCGTTTAAATTTTTTAACTACCAATGGAATAGCTTGTAAGCCAACCAAAATGGTGTTAGTTAATCCCTGCTTAAAGTCTGCTCAATTTTGCACGTTGTGCACAACTGCAAAGTATTTGTAATATTTCTCCAGAAGTCCCGGCCATGGATTTTTCATAGTTCTGTCTTCATCAGTATTGTTATCCATGTTTTGGCAATCGCTACCCAACTGGATGGCTATGATTTTCCCTGTATTTCTGACAGAAGCAAGCCAGTTTTTTTGTCATGAGAAAAATAAGTGAAATTAACCTGTCGCAGCAAATGAGTAGGCAGTAGCTGTCTTGAGTCTTGACATTGTTTTTCCTTGTTCTACATTAGAACAATACTTGCCATGACTTCTGTTCTCTAGAAATGTAAATTGTGTATTTCTGGAACATTGTTGTGCTTTCTTGAAAGAAATTCACACTATTTCAAAGTTTCACACCTTATGTTCTTCGTTGGTGGTTGTGCTATCTCACTTTTGACTTGTAACATGGCTTTTTCTGTACTAGGCATACGCAAAGGAAATTGATGAACACAAGAGAACAATGCTTCTTGTTAACAAGGCTGATCTGTTGCCGTTAAATATCCGGTTCGTACCTTTTCCGTGTGATTTGATTGTATGCTACCTTTATGGGTAATTTCCTTAAAACTGACATCATTTGCACTATTGTTTAATGCAGGAAGAGATGGGCTGACTATTTTAAGGCACATGATATTCTCTTTGTTTTCTGGTCAGCTAAAGCTGCTACTGCCACACTTGAAGGCAAAAAGTTAAGTGGATACTCTGAAGAAGAATCTGCTTCACTTGATTTGGATACCAAGATATATGGCAGGGATGAACTCTTGATGAGGCTGCAAGCTGAAGCAGAATCTATTGTAGCACAAAGGAGGACCTCAACTGCTGAAGAGGATCATGATGTCAGTTCTTCAGATTCTGCTTCATCAGTGGCTAAGCATGTAGTTGTTGGGTTTGTTGGTTATCCAAATGTTGGAAAGAGTTCCACTATAAATGCTTTGGTTGGTGAGAAGAGGACTGGTGTTACTCACACACCTGGCAAGACTAAACATTTCCAGACACTGATAATCTCTGAAGAGCTCACTCTCTGTGATTGCCCTGGACTGGTCTTCCCATCTTTCTCAAGCTCAAGGCATGAGATGGTGGCATGTGGTGTCTTGCCGATTGACAGGATGACAAAGCACCGGGAAGCTATTCAGGTGGTGGCAGATCGTGTCCCGAGAAATATACTTGAGCAGATTTACAAAATCACCTTGCCGAAGCCGAAGCCTTACGAATCGCAGTCTCGGCCACCAACTGCCGCTGAGCTGTTGCGGGCCTACTGTGCATCCAGGGGGCATGTCAGCCATGCTGGGCTGCCTGACGAGACCAGGGCTGCTCGACAAATACTGAAGGATTACATTGATGGTAAAATCCCGCACTTTGAACTCCCTCCTGGTGTAGCAGACGTCGAAGCAGAATGTGAAGTAATCACCAGATCAGAAGGTCCAGCTACTTCATCAGCAGCTAATGAATCAGATGCTGATGATTTGGATGAAGAGGATGAGGACGCAGTTGATCCAGCAGAGCCAGACATGAAAGATGTACTGGATGACCTGGAATCTTTCGACTTGGCCAATGAAGGATCTAAAACCGCCGCAAAGAAGAAGAAAGAGGCATCCCACAAGCACCACAAGAAGCCCCAGCGGAAGAAGGATCGGTCCTGGAGGGTTGGCAACGATGGTGGGGATGGAACGGCAGTTGTAAGGGTGTTCCAGAAGCCCGCTGTCAATGTGAGCGGCAGGGTCTAATACCTCAACTTTCTGCTTTGCACAACCACACAACACATGGCGGGGCACTGAGCCTCCTACTGTCCGCTGATGGCTGAAGCTTCTTCAGTGGAAGGGACAAGCGGAACGTTGTGGTTTTGCATGACAGCTTGTAAAACCCTGATAGTCGTTACCAGAAACTAGTGTTGCCCTTGCGGCCTTCCATATGCAGTGAGTTGTAGCGCGATAGATACATACGGTGGTGTGTACTGTTTGTTTTTTTCCATGTCTTCCATAGCAACACATATGTGAAGGTACTATTCAGATGGTTGATACGTGCTATGGTAGGACTCTGTTCCAAACCCTTTTCTTTGATGTATTGATCGGCATTCTTAATACAAATGTCAAAAAAAAAATGGAGAGCATGCAACTGCAAGAAGCTGTATAACGAGCAGTCGGTGTGTAAGAATGTGCAACTCTATAATATTGTTTGGCGTGGTAACGTACGTGACAGACCAAACCGTAACGGATCGTGACTCGCGTGTAACAAATTACCGTATGTTTCGTAGATCCGTAGGATTGTTACCAGCTTCGAATACTCGATTGATATTCCTCTCACCGTCCACTGCCCAGCGGAAGCGATCGACGCCATGATGGCTTCACCGTGCAAGAAGACGAGGTTGTCGCCGGCGCCACCGTGCCGCCAAGATCTCCCAGACGAGATCATCGAGGACATCTTCGCACGCATGCCGCCCAAGTCGGTGCTCCGGTGCCGCTGCCTTTCCCGAGCCTGGGCCGCCGCGCTCTCCTTGGACGCCTACGTCGACAGGCACCTCGACCTCGCGAACCGCCGCCACCGGGAGGTTCTTCCTAGGCCCTGCCTCCTGCCGGACTCCGTCGCCGCGTCCACGGTGTACGCGTGGTCGTCGCCGGAGCTCGGGAAGGAGGGCGTCTTCACGCCGCTCATGCACGTCCCGCACAACACGCGCAACGGCACCCTCGCCGCGGAAACCCGCCCGTGCCGCGGCGTCATCCTCCTGCGATCCGCCGCCGCCAGGCGGTACTACCTCTGCAACCCCTCCATCGGGCAGATCGCCGCGCTCCCCGACGGCCGCATGGCGGACCGCCCGTTCCCGGGCTGCGCGACTACGCGAGCTACGGCCTCGGCTACGACGCGCGCGCCAGGGCCCACAAGGTGGTGCGCCTCCTGTACCACGACGGCCAGCCCGCCGGCTGCGACGTCTACGACGTGGGCGCCGCCGGGCACTGGAGGCCGGAGGCGAGCGGGGAGCTCCCGCCGGAACGCGTCCGGATGAACCAGGCGGGCGTGTTCGCCCACGGCCACGTGCACCGGATCACCATTGAGTACGGCCGCGAGGGCGGCCGGGCCATCGTCTCGTTCTCCGTGGCGGCGGAGGAGTTTGGGTACGTCGTCGCGCCGCCGCCTCGCACGGACGTGGACGCCTTCGGACTGACGGAGCTCGCCGGATGCTTGTGCCTCATCTCGTCCCCCGATCATCCGGAGACTCCCAACAATTATATTTAAACAAATTATATATTTTTTAATTTAGCTTGATTTGGACCTCACGCAATACTATTATTATTATTAACGATACTATTTTTAAGAATCTGAATGTACATTTTTGAAAATTTAGGAATCTAAATAGGATCATATTTTCCGTTTCAGATCTCCATCAACAATGCCTTCCGCCACCTCCTAGAGTTCTCGTCAACCTCACTAGGCGTGCAACAAGACGGACGGGCTTTGCCTTCCCCAGCATCTCCTAGAATTTTATCAAAATGGTTTCTAGTGGTGGAGCTCTGTAGAATGTACATCTGGTGGTTCCCCGCTAGCTCTAGCATTCACCGCCAAGCCACTCGAGGTGAGATGGGAAGATGGGGGCACACCGCAAGCTCTTCGAATAATTTATGTATAAAGAATAAGTATTTACCTATAATTATTTCAGCAGAATACAATTATACCGTAATCTTAAGGGGGAAAAGATTATTTTTGACCATCAAACTATTAACGGAGTGAGATTAATTTTGGCCATTGTATTTGAAAACTAGATATCTTTGACCATAGAGCTACGGGAGCCGGATAATTTTAGCCCTCTAAATCTAAAGAGTTTTACGTTTTCAGTAAAATCAATTTTTTATCTTTTCTTTATATATAACCAAGGACCAAAATGAAAAATCCGACCAGACAAAACCAGCTCAGTACAAAAATCGTCTCACACTAGACTAGACGTCGCCTTCTCCCTGTCCGTCGTCTCCGCCTCCTCTTCGCCCCGAGCTTTTCCACTCGAGTCCTCGACCTCCCCCGCATTCCCACTCCCATTTCCAGCCGAGCCCACACGGCCACACCACTCGCCCCGCGCAATTCTCAAGTCTCCCAGGGGCCTCTCCGCTTACCTCCCCTCCTCGCGATCCCATCGCCTCCCCTCGACCCGACCCCAGACTCGACTCGTCGCGGAGCGCCACCACCACGACCACGACCACCACCACGCCACGCCGCCGCCGGCGAGCGGTGAAGCCTAGGGTTAGCTCGGGGTTATGGCGGCCGCGCCGCCCGCCGCCAGCTCGACCGTCTCCTAAGGCGGCGATTATCCGAGGCTGAGCTCGTGCGCGCGCGTGGGGGGGATCCCCGTGCACAGCTCGCGAAACCCTAGGGGGGCAGCAGGAGGCGGGGCGGGCGGCGATGGACGTGGACGCGCGCATGGCGACGGAGTCGGACTCCGACTCCGACGCGCGGAGCGGCGGCGGCGGCGGCGGCGGGTCAGGGTCCGGGAGCGAGACCCCCTCGGTGTCCCCTTCGACGCCCGGGACGCCCACGGCTGCAGCCGCGGCAGCGTCACCGGCCCCGGTGGCGGGGCCCAGGCCGGCGCCGGGGTACACGGTGGTGGACGCGGCGATGGACAAGAAGGAGGACGGGCCGGGGTGCCGGTGCGGGCACACGCTCACGGCGGTGCCGGCCGTCGGAGAGGAGGGCTCGCCGGGGTACGTGGGCCCGCGGCTCATACTCTTCGGCGGTGCCACCGCGCTCGAGGGCAACTCCGCGACGCCCCCCTCGTCGGCTGGGAGCGCCGGGATCCGTACGCCCCCCTTCAACCTGAACTTCTCTCGTTTCAGATTGTTTCATGTATTGTTTAAGGTGCTACTTTGTAGTTTCTTTAGAGCTAAAGTTTGAAGCAAATAGAAAGGAGACAGCAAGTAACGATTTTGATTGTTAATCTCGCTCTGGAGTAGGAGCAGGGGAAAACTGATTTTGGGATAAAATGTTTTACTGCAAATACTGGAGCAGATTGTGGCTTTAGTGCTTCAGTGTCTCATTTTATGGTGGTTTTCAGTGTATTAGCTATTGGGTGGGCTTGCACGTTTTGGCGGGATTAGGTTAAAAACAAAAACTAACTGGGAATTTGAACTGCTTCCTGATTTGGAGAGTAATTATTAGTAGGATGTCGATATACTACATTGTTATGTAACTCACGTGTGCAGGCTGTTACTTGGGGGGCCGAGTATGGTGCTTTTGTATGATTTGAAGTGCCAAATTTAGTTCATCAACAATAATACTCTAAATACTTTTTTTTTATTGCAGTTACCTATCAACATAGAAATTTTATTACAGTTGCGGGACATACTTTTGTATTTAGAATAAGCAGGACATTAATGGTTCTCTTTAATGCCTATTTGTGTTGCCATATTTTTTTACTTTACAATGATGATTGTGTGCTAAAAGAAATATTCAATGCCCCATGTTGGAGGCTTATACTCCCTCCATTCCAAATTGTAGGTCGTTTTGGCAAATTTAGATACATAGTTTTTGCTATGTATTTAGACATAGTGTATATCTAGATGCGTAGCAAAATTTATGTATCTAGATTTTCCAAAACGACCTACAATTTGGAACGGAGGGAGTATTTAATTTTGATGTGGTTGGACATTATGGAGGTCTATTGAACACCCTAGTGCAAGTTTGAAGCATTTACTAACTAGATAAACTGTACTGCTTCAAAAGCTAAACCTAAACTGAGATCAAATGTCTTCAAGTTCTCAGAGGCATAAGCATACCTTAGAGGGTTACACCTTTTGTTGTACCAAGCACCGATATGAATCACTCAAAAGCCAAATTGGAAATGGTGCAGGGCCTTAGCAAGTGTCGAAATAGAATTTTAACTCCTTTAAGTGCAAAAGTCGACAAAAGTCTTACCATAACCTTGTTTTCTTTATGGATCTCCTTGATCATAGGTCTTGCTGGTGCCACCGCAGATGTCCACTGTTACGACGTGTTATCAAATAAGTGGACCAGGTATAGTGTTTCAGAAATTGTCTTAATTCCGTGCAATGTGGTGCTTAGACTCTATGTTTTTGTCATTTTCTTTTCCTAAGTTTGTTAGGTCCTATGCCCATTTCTGGTAGCATGATGTTCGTCTTTGTAGCACATATTAGTTCTATTTGACCAAAACACAATGTTGCCAGGCTTACTCCACTTGGTGAACCCCCTTCACCAAGGGCTGCACATGTAGCCACTGCTGTGGGAACCATGGTGGTTATTCAGGTACCTAGCTTAGCTGTGTCAGTTTTGTTGTCAGATGAGTGCTAAACTGCTGATGCAACAGTGAATATCATCTATTCCTTGGTGTTTTGTTCTCATTTAGGGTGGAATAGGCCCTGCTGGCTTATCTGCTGAGGACCTTCATGTTCTGGATCTCACACAACAACGACCACGATGGCACAGGTGGTTGCTATTCTACTGTGATTTACCTTTGGAATTTTAATTTCACTATCTGCTGAGGATTCAATGTCTTGTGCACAGAGTGGTGGTTCAAGGCCCCGGTCCTGGTCCACGGTACGGACATGTGATGGCCTTGGTTGGGCAGCGATTCTTATTGACAATTGGTGGCAATGATGGTAGGAAATTGCTTATGTGTTTCGGTGTTTGCCATGGCTAGATTATAGCTCCCTGCAGATAATTCCAGATAACTGATGTTGATAGCAAGACTGCACCGATGTTTCAGGAAAGCGGCCCCTGGCAGATGTATGGGCCCTTGATACTGCAGCTAAGCCCTATGAATGGAGAAAACTTGAGCCGGAAGGTGAAGGGCCACCACCGTGCATGTAAGTGCCCCAATAATAATGGGGAAACATTCGCCCTTTTGGACTCTAGTTAAATCAATGGGGTTTAAACACTTCCGACGTTGACTTCAAACATTGCAATGCTTTCTTGGCATGCTGCTGCTGCATGGACCAATGAGTTGCTTTTTATTCATGCTACTTGCTTCATACTTTGTAGTAAAGCTCTCACTGATTTACTTTTCCTTTTTATTCTATCATTCTATGTCATATGCAGCAGCCTGTTCCAGATAATTAGGCCTAGTTTAGTACTGGAGTGCTCTTGGCAATCATGGAAAATCTTGCTGCCATACAGCTGATATTATTGTTAATGTCCTATAAAGCTGTGCCCAAATTACAAAGAATGTTTTGTATAGTCTATCTGTTTGACAAACACCACAAATCTGACTAGACGGAACCTTTTGCTACCTACTATACTGCACATCTAGTTGTTTGATGTAGTGAGGTAATGTTCTTGAACTAAACTTTTCTAGTAAGTTGCTGAATGTAAATATGTTTTTACCTATATTAAGTTTCCATTAACTGTATTACTTGGTGATGCTCAGGTATGCAACTGCAAGTGCCCGTTCTGATGGCCTTCTTTTGCTTTGTGGTGGAAGGGATGCCAATAGTGTGGTAAGTGCCAGATATTTTTTTTGTAATTAGATGAATATCGTTAGAAGCATTGTATGTTATCTTGTTACATCCTTGTCTTTGTGACATTGGAATGATTGGATGAGTGCTTTTGTCTTGATCCTCAAGGGGTATGGATTCCATAATGGTATGCTTGAGTCGATTCGCTTGAAAAATAGTATCCTGTAGATCTTTGGATCAGTCCGGAAAATCCTGTTCACGTGGCCTGTAAGCTGAATCTGGATCCACTTGATTAACATGCTACTGGATTTTGGAGCCACACTGGCCCCTATGTCTAATTTCCTTTATGATTTTACTCGAAGCATGCTTAGTTGTAGATATGATATTCTTGTCTTTTTTTTTTCTTTTGACTTTGATCATCAGCCCCTATCAAGTGCATATGGGCTTGCAAAACATAGAGATGGGCGCTGGGAGTGGGCAATTGCCCCTGGTGTGTCTCCATCACCGAGATATCAACATGCAGCTGTAAGTTGTCAACATATTTATTCCCTAAGTTTCACTTTATTTATTTAATGTTGAGATTGATCCAGTTGTATTGTTAGTGTAACCACATTTCCTTCTGTTGTGTTAGGTTTTTGTCAATGCACGGCTTCATGTCTCAGGAGGGGCTCTTGGAGGTGGTCGCATGGTAGAAGATTCCTCAAGCGTTGCAGGTTCCATCTTTAAAACTTCCTTTGGTCAGCGCATTTTTGTGGTGTTGAATAGAGAATTGTACCACTTGTGTTACAGGCAAACATATAGATCTCTGTTTCTTGGAAGGTTTCTATCAGGAAAGTAATTTAGAAATAGTTGCTATCTTTTACTAAGCTCAACAAATCAACATTGTATTCTTTATTGTTTGTAAATTGCTCATTTATTACTACAATTGATCAATAAGTAACAGTATTTACACCATTACTGCCTACTTTTAATGCAAATAACCTTGTTATTAAATTGCATATGGTTTTGTAAAATACCAGAACATGGTCAGTACTTTCAGCATTGATATCTCAATATTTTTTGTTATTATGTAAGAGTATATTTCTATCTCCATGTTTACCTACTTTCTTAGTTTCCGTGCCATGCTGCCTTTTCAGTATTGGACACTGCTGCTGGAGTTTGGTGTGATACCAAATCAGTAGTTACAACTCCAAGGACAGGAAGATATAGTGCAGATGCAGCAGGAGGTGATGCTTCTGTAGAGCTTACACGAAGGTGCAGGCATGCAGCTGCTGCAGTTGGTGATTTGATATTTGTTTATGGAGGTTTACGGGGAGGTAAACATTCCAGTCTCTTAGCTCCCCCTTCTTTTTTTCACCATGTCATTCCTGTTTTCTTTTACTGGACCTGTTCTATTTTTGTTTAAGAAAAAAAATGGTTTTCTCTTGTTTGCATTAATATGATTACTGAGTTTGATTGCACAAATTTACCTAGAGCAAATTTGTGGAAGAATCAATGTTTGTCATAGATTCAAGCAGATAAACAAATTAGGGTAATCATCTGGAACTGCCCTTGCATTATATTTTTCAACTTCAGTGGAGTGGCCATTGTGGTACAGGCTACACAAATATAGACATAAGTCTATTCGAATGCTATCCTCTTCTTGTTTCATGCAGATATCTTCATTAGTAACTTTTTGGGCAACTGAAGTTATTGATTAATGTTATGCAAGAGATATTGGTTGGTTACAGTGCCAGACATTTACTTAGTGTTTTTTGTTACTTACAAAATTTGATACTAAGATTTTAAGACAACAGAAGGTTAGCTTTGACTTAATTTTCTGTAATTATTCCATGTTTGTATTGTTGAGTAACTATGCCTCTCAGATTGCATTGATTATTCCGCTGACATGGATCCTTGGCAGTAATAGTAATTTTTTAAATCATCCCATGCACTTGACACTGATTCCACTGTTCAATGATACATGTTTTGTATGGTTTGTTTTCCACTGTGACTTGATTTATTTTGATCACGTTAGTGATGTTCTTGTGCATGAAGCTTAAGAAATTGCCATGCTCCATTGTTCCTGTGAGTTGTCAAATACATGTACTTCCTTTAAATGTTATGCATTCCTTTTAATCTTTTTCTTCTTTGCATAGCAATTAGGAATTTAGGACACCAAGTGATTAGCACAAACAATTATAATTCGAATATGTTTGCCACTCTGCAAACTCCTCAGAGTTAAGCTGCTAAATTGTAGTCTTGTACTCTTGTGGAACTGCAGCTCTGACATTTCTCGTCTCAGATACATAGGTTGTTAGAAATTTGTCTTTATCAATTGATGCCAAATTTAACACAATTGTTCCACAGGTGTGCTGCTAGATGACCTTCTGGTTGCTGAAGATCTTGCTGCTGCTGAAACAACCAGCGCTGCTAATCAAGCAGCTGCTGTTGCTGCATCCGGAAACGTACAAAGAGAACCTGGTAGATATGCCTACAGCGATGAACAATCAGGACAAACAGTTACAGTTTCAAGTCCTGATGGAGCCGTTGTTCTTGGAACTCCAGTTGCTCCTCCTGTCAATGGGGACATGTATACTGATAATAGTCCCGAGAATGCTATTATCCAGGGACAGAGGTTTGGATCATTTATCTCCTGTGACCTTAACTGAGTTATCTTTGAAGCTGCTATGCATTGAGATTTGTGTTCCAAACTTACTTTTGCGCAGGAGATTGAGCAAAGGTGTTGATTATTTGGTTGAAGCATCAGCTGCGGAGGCTGAGGCAATCAGTGCTACCTTAGCTGCTGTAAAGGCTAGGCAAGTTAATGGTGAGATGGAGCATTCACCTGACAGGGAGCAGTCTCCAGATGCTGCATCGAGTGGCAAGCAAACTTCAAGCCTCATAAAACCAGATCCTGCTCTTTTGAATAATTCAACACCACCTCCTGGGGTTCGGTTGCACCATAGAGCAGTAAGATGCAAATGCAGTTAAAATTTTGCTGCTTGTTGTTTGAATGAATTATTATTATTCTATTCTTGTTTAGACATTCAATTTGATATGTTTATCTTAGAACCCATCTTGCAAAAGCAGCTCTATTTGTTTTTACAACAGTTGAACATCTTTTGGTCTTGTAGGTGGTGGTAGCAGCAGAAACTGGAGGTGCCTTAGGTGGCATGGTTAGGCAGCTCTCAATTGACCAGTTTGAGAATGAAGGAAGAAGAGTCATTTATGGCACCCCTGAGAATGCAACTGCAGCAAGGAAATTACTAGATCGACAAATGTCTATTAATAGTGTGCCCAAAAAGGTATTCTAATATGCATAAGGTTATCTGTTCAAAGCATTACATGCTAGAAATACTTACTTGAAGCTCAAGAGTTATTACCGTAAAATATTCATGGCTTGTGCTAATAAACAAGCACTTCACATGATGATGTTTCTTAAAGGTGAAGATATCTATATATTGTTTTGGTGATTACTCACATGATTATATTTTGTGGCCCAATCATCCAGGTAATTGCATCTCTGCTGAAACCTCGTGGTTGGAAGCCCCCTGTGCGAAGGCAGTTCTTTCTTGACTGCAATGAGATTGCAGATCTATGTGATAGTGCTGAAAGAATATTTTCAAGTGAACCAAGTGTCTTACAGCTTAAAGCTCCCATTAAGATATTTGGTGATCTGCACGGTCAATTTGGTGACCTCATGCGCTTATTTGATGAGTACGGTGCTCCTTCAACAGCTGGAGACATTGCGTGAGTATTTTGGTGATTTTGAATTTATCTGATTCGGTTCTTTTTTGTCTTTCATGGATTTGATTCGACTGATATTGTTTTGGATTCCAAAACTCATTAAAAATATTTAATAGGAAACTTGAGGTTTAGACATTTAGTTGAAGTTCATTTATTATGTGATAAACTCTCCTGATATTTATGTAGCTGGCATCCCTGACTTTGTATGTACTTTCTTTAAATAAAAATGCAGCTACATTGATTATCTCTTCTTGGGAGATTATGTGGATCGTGGTCAGCATAGTCTGGAGACAATCACTCTTCTTCTTGCACTGAAGGTAGTATTACTAGGCTGCAAATATGCATTGAAGCAGCACTTTTTCGTCAGGTGTTATTTCTTTCTAAAAAACTAAAGTCATGCTCACTGTATAATTCAGGTTGAATATCCTCATAATGTACATTTAATTCGAGGGAATCATGAGGCAGCAGATATCAATGCTCTGTTTGGGTTCCGAATAGAGTGCATAGAGCGAATGGTAATGACTTTGTGGTTCAATGTTGCTTTCCTCTGCATGCCTGTGCCCTATCTTTTGTTTACGTATGTCGTATGTTGTTATTTTATTTGCAATTAAAGGGTGAGCGCGATGGAATCTGGACCTGGCATCGTGTGAACAGGTTATTTAATTGGCTCCCTTTGGCTGCACTAATAGAAAAGAAAATAATTTGTATGCATGGTGGTATTGGTCGGTCCATCAACCATGTCGAGCAAATTGAGAATCTTCAAAGGCCAATTACAATGGAAGCAGGCTCAGTTGTTCTGATGGATCTTCTATGGTCAGCATTTCAACTGCTCCTGTTGTCAGATTATTATTGCAAGATCCTTGTTTATCATTTGTTGATGTCATGGGCTCATGATTTATCTTTTTGATGCTTATTAAAGGTCTGACCCAACTGAGAATGATAGCGTAGAAGGACTCAGACCAAATGCACGGGGCCCTGGTCTTGTTACCTTTGGGGTCAGTATTATCTGTTCTTCAGCCTGTTTTGAACAGCCTTTTTTTCTTGCTGGTTTCTATGGTTTATGAGACTAACGTGCATTGTTGCCACAGCCTGATAGAGTTATGGAGTTCTGCAACAACAATGACCTGCAGTTGATTGTACGAGCACATGAGTGTGTGATGGATGGCTTTGAGCGTTTTGCTCAAGGTCACCTGATCACTCTTTTCTCAGCAACAAATTACTGCGGTAAGTATACACTTTTCAGATGTGACTCATTTCCGGTCTTCTCAGGCACCTGGATTGTTCAGTTATTTAGCATGGTATGCGCACAGGTACGGCAAACAACGCAGGTGCAATCTTAGTTCTTGGAAGGGATCTGGTGGTTGTTCCAAAACTCATCCATCCTTTGCCACCTGCCATCACATCACCTGAGACCTCTCCGGAGCATCATATTGAGGACACATGGATGCAGGTAATGTTAGTTTAGCATATTAGATACTGGTGTATTCGTATTATATGTTACTGCTTTCTGTCCGCTTCTGACACCATCTTGGATTAAAAATCAGGAGTTGAATGCCAACAGACCGCCAACACCAACAAGGGGCCGCCCTCAAGTGCCCAACAATGACCGAGGCTCTCTTGCCTGGATATAGCAGCCTGGCCATATTCTGAAACAATCGATTTCTAGTCTCTAGTGGCTCGAGGCTATATATATCCATCCATTCTGCACACAGGCAGGTGGTCTGTACTGAGAGCACATGCTAGCCCAAAAGCAACGGCGAAAGCCCGAAAGGAAACTGTTCAGGGAGCGAAACCAAGCGCTCAGAGGATGAAGGCCAGAGAAGATTCACCAATCACCACCGACAGCGCTGTCCAAAACCTTTCCCCAAACATGAGAATTGAGAAGTAGAACAACAGAACCGAGTGTTGATTAACCGGAGGGTCTTGCCTGCGATCGCGCCTGTACATACTCAGATGCCAGCAGATAAGCCGGGTTCGTGTATGTGTTTTTTGGTTGAGCGTCGAAAGGGATAGTGTGTCAATTGTACTAGGTATTCTTTTTGCTGTAGATTTCTCATGTTGCAGAGTTTACTGGAATGGGAAAAGCGGTAAAATTATGTGGCGGTGGCCCGTCGTCTGTCAGGTCCTGTATAATAGTGTTTGTCGCCTGTTGATCCTAGCAGCCAGCCAGCACACCTCGCACCTCCCACCTGTTGTAATTTCCGTCACCGGTGCTGATGTGTACAATATATTTTTCTTTCTTGTCCAAAAGTTTTGGGTTGTGAACGGGGTTGGTGATTTGATTTGATTTGATTTATTGGTGCAGCATTATAAGCTTTCATTTTTGAGCTTTATACGTTCCCTTGGAATGTGACAAATGTGCGCAACCCAACTTATTTGAATTCTAAGATTGGATGATATTTTGCTCTTGCCGTTTCTTACTATTTAATTAATTTACAGTGCATCGTCAAAACTGTATATTGCTACCCCAAGTTCAACTTCTGCGTTCTTCCTCTTTTCTAAATGTAATCTTTTATAATGTAAGATGCAAGACATTTTAGTTTTATCCTAACTCAAAATTTTCTATAATTGATTAAGCCTTTAAAAGATATATCAATATCTACAAGTTTCAAATAAATTTACAGGTTTGAAATTTTGTAGATGTTGATGTAGTCTCGAGGACTCGTCAAAACGCCTGAAAACGGAGGGTGCAGAACTGCACAAGTAGTGCTAGGCTCGGAAGCGTACTGGCAAGGAGCAAGCAAGAGAGCTGGTGGTGGGGGTGAGTTGGGGGCGGTGACGGCGACGTCGGCGGCAGCGCGGTGGACAGGGAGTCAGGGAGAGGCGGACGAGCGCCCGCGCGGCGCACCGCCCGCCTCAACACCTTATCTCCGTAGTCCGAGCACGCCGCCTCCCTCCCTCCCCAGCCAGATAAAAACCACGCGCCCGCGCGCGGCGCCTGGACGCGACACGGCCCCGCCCAGCTCCTCGCCCTCCGGTCGGGTCCTCGTACCCCGACGAGCCGCTCTCCTCCGGGTAGCTCTCCGGTGGCACGCACGCGCACCGCCCGCCTTGGCGCCATGGCGGCTGCCGCGTCGGCGGCGGCGCTGGCGCGGCACCACGCCCTCCTCCCCGCGCCGCCTCCCTCCTCCGCACGGAGCGGTGCGTCGGTCTGCTGCGCCCTGCGCCCGCGCCGGCGCCGCGCGGCGCCCGCGCGGCTCGTGGCGGCGGGGAGGAGGTGGAGGGGGAGCGGGGACGGTGGTTCCCGCTTCCGGTTCCGGGCGCCGCGCGCGGGGATGGACATGGACCTCGCCAGCGGCGCCGTGGAGGTGATCAACGACCTGGGCTTCGACATTCTCACCTTCCTCGGCGTCACGGTGCTCGTCGTCCCCGCCTTCCGCGTCGTCAGGGCCAGCCCAGTGAAGTATCTCTCCCCCGTCCCGCCTCGCCTCTTCGCCTCCTTCCCTTGCTTCCCCCCGGGCTCACACGTCAAAACCCAAATGCCGCCGCAGATTCTCGGCTTCTTCTGCGCCGGCGTCGTGCTCAACCAGTTCGGCCTCATCAGGAACCTCACCGACGTCAAGCTCCTGTCCGAGTGGGGGATCCTTTTCCTGGTAAGGTTTCTGGTTCAAATTCCCATTTCGTGATGATTGATTGATGCGGAGGGTCTGATACGCTGGCGTGGCTGATTGGTCGCCGTGCTTCCGCAGTTGTTTGAGATGGGGCTGGAGCTCTCCCTGTCTCGCCTCAAGGCTCTCGCGAGGTTTGCTTTCGGGATGGGCTTGCCTCAGGTACACGCTAATTCATCCTTTGCTACTTGATTACGTACATACATGGCCTGTTGATTTGTGATAACGAATTATGATGCATATGATGTGATGTGAAGAACCTAGTTCAGTTCATTTCGGCATCTTGACTGATGCTAAAAACTATAGGCCATCATTAGAGTAATGTTCTCTAAATTTGTTATGTGCCTTGCACGATGTTGCCTCGTTTAGTCGATCATTTGGTTTCCATATGGAATTTTGGAAAGCTTATTTGCTACACCTTTCAATGCCCCGAAGGTTCTTTTGTCAACCCTTGCTTTCACGGCGTTCGAGCTTCCTCCTAATGGTGCCATAGGAACAAAAATCCTGCAGTTCCTATTCAATTCAAGACCTGATCTGGTAAGTTGTATTGTAAATTGAAAATGAAGCATGCTCTTCTGTAGTCCATTCCGATGTTTGATGTAAAATTGTCAGGATTGACTCAGTTGCTCGAATTTGATCTGCAGGTGAACATCAGAAGCATTGACGAAGCAATAGTAATTGGAGCTGCCCTATCACTATCTTCGTCAGCTTTTGTTCTTCAGGTGTGCATTCTATTCAGGAACTACTGAAAGTTTCACACGTGTTTTGACAATTCTACTTCAGTAACCATTCTTTAAAAGTATCCAGTTTCTCCATGCTTCCACATTTGTAACTAGTAATTGCTTGGCTCATGACATACACACTAACAACTATGCATTCAGCGGCATTTTAGTTATGCAAATGGTTAAAGCAACTTGTCATGCTTATAATTGTTACATTTTGTTTCTTTTTTACTTTTTGCACATGACACTGATGTGAAGTGCTTGTGAATGTTGCCTGCAGCTTCTTGCTGAGAAAGGTGAACTTCCAACAAGATTTGGTTCAGCTACACTGGGAATCCTCCTCCTGCAGGTGTTCGATTGAATCTCTATATCCTTTCTATGTCTCTAATGTTGCCCTTATTCATGAATCTTCCAAGGAGAGTAAGGTGTATTGATTCCAGGATGTATTCTGCTGATACTCGCAGGACATTGCAGTTGTCCCCCTGTTGGTTATACTCCCTGTGCTAGAGAGTCAGGTACGCAAAAGGTTAGCACTTAGTTTAACAAACTGCATGAAAGCTCTTCTGCAAGCAAAATAAGCACCTATATACCTTCTCGTTATGCTACAATACAACTTTAAGGATTAGCACTAATTTCACTAAATAATATGTGTAGTTATAGAATTTAGAGTAAAAAAGGTATGTTTGCAAATTTGTGTAAAAGGTTGATACTGTAAACAAACGAATAGTCACTATCATATTACTGAATCCTACTTATTCAACTAATGCATAGGTTCCTAAGCATTAGCGTGCAGCACTGTCTTCACATTACATAAGAGTCATAAAGTAACATTTACTCTCGTTGTTATAGAACATCGTGGAGCAAAGTGTGTGGCCAATTTTACTAGCTGAAAGCTTAAAGGCACTGGGAGGACTTGGCTTACTTTCACTTGGTGGGAAATACCTCATGAGACGTGTCTTTGAGGTTTGTTACTTTCTTTTTACATTTTGTTTAATAAACTCTCGGTTTATTATACAACAGAAAAACTGAATTACTCTTCCGGCAGTTTGTTGCAGAGTCAAGGAGTTCGGAGGCATTTGTTGCACTCTGTCTTCTAACCGTTGCAGGGACATCACTTATCACCCAACATTTAGGGTTTAGTGATACAGTATGTCCTTTTTGAAAATTCAATTCAAAATTCAGATCACGCTCTTTCAGTTTTTCTGTTTACTAATTGCTACGTTCTCATTGCATCCTATGTAGTTAGGTGCATTTCTGGCTGGAGCCATTCTCGCAGAAACAAATTTCCGTACACAAATTGAAGCTGACATAAGGCCATTCAGAGGCCTGTTGCTTGGGTTGTTCTTTGTGACTACAGGGACTTCCATTGACATGCAGGTACCAACTGGTTCTGTTTTTTTTTCAATGAGGTTGAATGACCAAGTCACACTCTGTATTCATGAACATTAATTCATGTCTTTCACTAGGCAATTTATATGGGTTTACATGCCTTCATTTCCATTTCCATTCACTGGACAGTTGCTGAGTAATATTTAAAGTGGCCTTGCTTTGCATTTTTTGTTCGTTAGTTAGATCCTTATTATCCATCTTGACCTTTTTCATGACATGTAGCTTCTCATCCGGGAGTGGCCTAATGTTCTATCACTGTTGGGAGGTCTTATTGCAATCAAGACATTGATAATTACCGCAATTGGGCCAAGAGTTGGACTGACTCTTCAAGAAAGTGTAAGGATAGGATTGCTACTTTCTCAAGGAGGCGAGTTTGGTTTTGTGGTGTTTTCTTTGGCAAACAGGCTCGGTGTCCTACCACTTGAGTTAAACAAACTGCTCATAATTGTCGTTGTGCTGTCAATGGCATTAACTCCACTACTCAATGAAGTTGGAAGACGAGTGGCAGGGATCATTGATGAAAGTGCTGAAGAAAAAGAAGTATGTAACTGCAATGATTTTGACATTCACATTGAGCATCAGTAGTTCTCCTGTGAACTCTAAGATTCTCTTTTGTAGAAACCTGCCGAGATGGTGAATTATGGCGCCACTGAACCTATTGTAATTCTTGGTTTTGGAGAGATGGGACAGGTATCTTACATGATATTTTTGTTACTTCATTGCGAGTACAGATTACATATTATCATATTTGTGCAGGTCCTTGCAAAATTTTTATCTGCACCATTATCGTTTGGGTTTGACCAAGATGCAGAAGGATGGCCATACGTTGCATTTGATCTAAATCCTGCTGTTGTAAAGGTCAGGAATAAGAAGCGTTTTGGTAGAGCAGTTGATGTGTCTTCCCTTCTTTCTGAAAAAGTGGATTGATGTGTATTCATGTGTTTAACTCAGCTTATTTGTTCTCTCCTACCAGTCAGCTAGAAAATCAGGATTTCCTGTGCTATACGGAGATGGTTCACGCCCTGCGGTTCTGCAATCTGCCGGCATAACATTTCCAAAAGCTATCATGGTTATGTATACAGGAAAGGAAAAAACTATTGAGGCTGTAAACAGACTGCGGCAAGCTTTCACTGCGGTAAGAATCTCCAATATGGAAGAAACACTGTTTGTTAGAGTTAGGATGGGGAGACCCCATGATTTCTGATATAGAAACCAAGAGAAACTTGCAGAGAAGACTGTTGACATTATATTTTGTTTTAACAGGTTCCAATATATGCTAGGGCCCAAGACCTCTCACATTTGTTAGATCTTAAGAAATCAGGTGCAACAGATGTTGTCCTAGAAAATGCTGAGGTAATTTTTGAAACAAGTTTTGTGTTTACCGAGCAGCACAGAAGAATTCATTTGGTCATTTTTCTCTTGTCAATATTTCTGTGCAGACTAGCTTGCAGCTAGGTTCAATACTTTTAAGAGGATTGGGCGTCATGTCTGATGATGTATCCTTCTTGAGTAAGCTTGTGAGAAATTCAATGGAGGTACAAGCTCAAGAAGCACTAAAAGACATTGGGGACAAGAAAGTTGATATCATGAAGCCTCTTCAGGTTCTTGAAATCTTAAAATCAATATCAAATTCATAGAATTTTCATTTCCCATATGAATTAAGTTCCTTCTTGCAGGTAAGAGTAACAGACTTAGTAGACAGCAATGGGAACGGTTCAAGAATGATAGCCCAGGAGCAGTCACTAAGCTTAAGTAGTCGCCCAGATTTGAAAGTAATAAACCCGCCTGTGGCGAATCGGACACCTGATATGAAGGTGGAAAAGGACCAGCAAGGATATGACTTTGACGGAATAGATTCTGCAGATGGTGTGGCATATTGTCTATTGGAATCTGATGACGGAAGTGATGAAGCCTCGGGTGCAAGCAAGGAAATGATTGATCAATCTGCGTAATGGTAAGGAATATGTCGGGATGAAGATAGGAAGATAGCCAATTTGAACTGCTAGGATCAAGTTCATAGTTAACTCCTAGGCCGATCAGAAGCAGCACGTTCTTGTGGCTTCATCCATCACACCAAAGATTTTGTGATTATATGGATCTCCATTCATTGACACAGTCAAGGATGGGGATCACTTCTCAAGGCTGAAGTACTGAATTTATTTTGCGACATATGGGAGTACCAATCATGAACTCATTACAGATTAAGACCGCTGTGCGGTTCCCATGGAGCCTGCTAATGCAGTTGAGCACTTGGACTCTGGCAAATGTCAGAATGGATTATGGATGTTTCATAATTCAGAATAGAATTTTGCACAGGACAATTATTTGTGCAGATCCAATTACATTTATGATACACCACGATGTATAGGCACATTCTTGTAACCACATTTGCACCTCAATACTTGTGTATACTAGGCCGTACATTCCTGTAGCAGTTTCTATGCACACAAAAAAGAAGAAGAAAGAAATTGAATGAACTATATAAACCTCTGTTTTCTGCCAGGTCCAGCTATCTATCCTGTATAAACTAGGAATCATGCAAGTCATGATCGAGTTTAACACTGACAGGTTCCATGATGAATCTCAAGTTTCTCCTATGCATTTTTGTTTATTATCCCTGCACATCATTCAGCAGTTGCAGGATTGTGCCACTGTCAGGTTCCATGATTGGAGTACCAATCTTTTGGTTTCAGACTTTCAGTTGTATAATAACTAAAAAAAGAAAACTTACTGGTAATAATAATCTGACGAGCGACGATGCTCAGTAGTCCATGGATCCGAAGTCCGGCTCTGGCGGCTTGGGCAGCATGATGAGGCTGTCTGCCCTGACGGATCGCTGCCGCTGCACGCCGCGCATGGCGTTCTTGGCGAAGCGCGACACGAGGAGGGTGGTCTTGAAGCGGCTGGTGGAGGCCCCCGACGCGTCCGCCTCGTCGGCCTCCATCTCCTCCTCCTCCCGCCGGCGCTGCTCCGCCGCCTTCCGCTTGAGGTGCCTCCTCCAGGCGGCCTGTATGAAGCAGGACGCCCAGGTCCGCCACTGCTGAGAGTAGAACCGGAAGGTCTGCTGCAGCTGCTTGCTGTGCAGGCGCCGGAACTGGCCGGCGACGAACTTGAGCTCCTCGGCGCGGAGGGCGAAGGCCTCGACCTCGGAGATGGCCCTGACGGTGCGCGTGGAGAGCGGGAAGTTGGCGGCGGCCTTTGGGTCGAGCGCCCACGTGAGCAGCTCCTCGCCGCAGAAGTCCCCCTCCTTGAGCAGGCCCCGGTTGTAGAACCCCATCCGGCCGCCGTCGGTGGTGGAGCTCTCGAGCCTGCCCCGGATGATGAAGAGCATCTCGTCGACGGGGTCCCCCTCCCGCACGATGTAGGTGGACTCGGTGCAGAGGCTGGGCTTGAGGCGCTCGCAGATGGCGTCGAGGAGGCGCTCGTCCATGTTGGCGAAGAGCGGGACGCGGCGGACGAGGCGGAGGCAGAGGTGGCGCTTGACGTCGCGGCGGAGGTCCTTGGGCAGGCCGCGGACGAGGCTGTCCTCGTCGACGCCGCGGGTCTCGAGCCACTTGTACTGGTTGTGGCGCCAGACGCGGTCGCGGAGGTCGTCGGGGAGGACGCGGTGGTGCATCCACTGCTCCGAGTCCCGGCGCTTGAGGCGCATCTCCTCGAGGCGGAGCGTCATGGACTGGAGGTAGGTCTGCATGTTGCCGATGAGCAGCGCCATGAGGATGAGGCCGACGAGCGCGAGGGTGATGGAGAAGAGCTGCTCCCCCTTGTAGTGCGTCGTCTCCAGGCCCTGCCCGATGGTGCTCAGGTTCTGCAGGCCCCACCACAGGCAGAAGAGGATCTTGGCGGTGAGGTTCTCGGTGGAGTAGACGCCGGACTGGATCGCCGTCGTGTAGATGCCGTAGGGGAACCCCGTGCCGGTCCGGTCGACGGGGGCGCACTCCTGCTGCAGCACCTGCCGGATCATGGTGCGCCACTCGAGGAACCCCGACTGCCCCTGGCTGCCGCCGCCGCAGTACATGTAGGTCCGGCACTGGTGGAAGTTGAGGTTCAGGCACTTGTCCCGCCAGCAGTCGTCCAGCCGCTCGATCGCCAGCAGGTACCAGAACGCCCCGACCATCTATCCGAATGGAGGGAGAGTCAGTGGAGAGAATCAATGGCGAGAATTGCAACTGATCCATGCATAGATGGATGACGGACGTGGCTGGCCAGCATGTAGAGGAGGAGGTAGAAGGCGGCGCCGCCGAAGGCCGTCTCGGCGAAGACGCCGGCGGTGCGCTTGAGCTCGGAGGTGATGGGGTAGAAGCGCACCAGCCGGGGCACGTACTGCGCCAGCACCGTGAAGAGCAGCGCGTTCTTGGTGGGCAGCAGGTCGGCGCCCTTGGGCCGGTTGAGGAAGTTCCAGATGGAGACCTGCGGCAGCGGCAGCACGGCGAGGAGGTCGACGGCGAAGAAGCGGCGGAGGTAGCGTCGCGCGATGGCGGCCGAGTCGATCACCAGCTCGCCGCGCCCGAACACTCGCGACGACGGCGCGATGTAGGCCGTCCGGAACTGCAGCGCGATGCGGGAGAGGTAGAAGGCGTCCACGGCGGTGCGCACCACGGTGGCCACCGTGGCCAGGTTGCGGTCGAAGCCGATGCAGGTGTTCTTGTCCGTGTACTTGACGGCGAGCAGGTAGAGGAAGAGCGGGTCGATGGCGACGGAGACGATGCAGGCGAAGACGAAGGCGCGGTTCATGCGCGCCAGGAACGCGTCCTGCGGGTCGAACACCTTCTGGGACATCTTCCGGAAGTCCTCCTGGAACACCAGCCCGATGCTCTTGAGCCGCTCCGACCGGTTCATCACGCCCGCCGCCACGCGCACCGACCGCGCACGGAACTTGGCCGCCGCCGCGGCAGGGTTGCCGGAGAAGTAGCTGTCCATGTGGAACCCGCCGCCGTGGCCGTGACCGTGGTGGTCCATTGTGGCCCGCGCGGGGAGGCTCGCCGGCGCTGCCTCCTCCTCCTCCGCGAGCCTCACGAACTTCTCCTTGCGCCCGTTGATGAACTGTGTCCGGTAGCCGCAGCCGAACATCCTCCTGCTCCCGCGCTACGGGACATCATCGTCCACCACCATCCGAGGATCGATCCGCACCTTGGGAGATCGATGATCAATGCTGTGGCCGGAGACGCGCGCGTCGATCGATGCTGCACCGGATCGATCAACCTTGCAGAAACAGTTGCGATCTCTCTCGCGTGGGAGGGAGGAGGCGAAAGCCGTGAGCGGAAGTAGCGGGGGTTCATTAATGGACGCGATCGAGGCCCTGAGGAAGCTACACGTGGCGCCGCATGGCCCCCAGGCAGTCCGACACTTGCGGGCGCGGGACGGCGGGGCGTCGCGTTCACCGTTGCCCAATCGGGGGTGGCAAACCCGGAAATAGTAGAAAGCGGCTTTGCCCGGTAGGATCAGTATTTTGTGTGGCTGGATTGTAGTTTGATATAGAGTTTAGTTCATGCACATAGCAGTAATTATTATAAATGTAGGTATCATGGTCTGCATCCCGTTATTATACTTTATATATATATTGGACTCTCTATTGTTGTAACGCTACTATTTAAGTAGAATATTATTTTTATATGGAAATAAAATTATCTTTTTATTATATTTAGTATTTTTTGTTATCATTTATTTTTTAAAATTTGTTGTGAAGCAAATCTTTAGATTTTAAAATTTTGGGCAATTTTTGTATTAATTTTTTTGACGTCTTTATGTTTCGGTGTCCAAATCTTAGGTAAAATAGATCCTACGTAAATATTTATGCGGATGAATTGTAAAAGTGCTATGAATTTGAAATTATACTATATAATAATATTGTAGATTTTGAAATTCTGAGCAACTTTTGTATCGAACACCTTTTGATTTGAAGATATTTTGATGTCCATATTGTAGGTACGACGGATCGCATGCAAGCATTTGTGCAAATGAATTGCGAAAGCATTTTGAATTTTAAAATTTCCTCTATAATGAAAATTTTTGAATTTTTAATCAAATTCTATATTGAACAAATTTTTATTTCAACGTATTTTTTTTCAAATTGTACGTATAATGTTGCTCGTGTAACAGTAACGGATGGAACGGGCTGTGGTTTGATTTAATTAAAATCCGAGGGTTTACGATTCCTAAGGGAGGACTAGGACGGCGGGTTGATTTTGCGTACTTTTGGTCACGTATATTGCCATGCTGAATTTACACACACATATATAACATTGCGTTGGCAGCAGCTGTATAATGTGTTATCGCCTGGCTGGCAATATGAAGTCTGTTCACTTTTTATTTACCCTTTGTTAAAGAAAAATCTTTCTTTCATCTGAGGATGAACCGAGCGCTTGCTTAGCAGATTTGAGAATTAATGGGCTATGGAAGAAAAGGGCCTCGCTATGGGTCAGTCCGGAACCTTCTCTTTCTGAGTCGCCAGACGCCAGAGCTCTTGCGACATATATATCGTTTGTGGAACATAGAGCTCAGCATCTAAAACGTGGAGTACGTAGGTTCAAAATTCAGTTCAAGCTCCTCCGAGCTTTGGTCCAAACCTTACTTGCCATTACATTATTGTATATACAAGACAACTAGTAAAGTGCACGTGCGGCACACACGATTGCTAAAAACTATTGAACAAGTGTTTTATGTTCATAGAACATAATCATACTATTGAATTTTTATTTAACAAAAATAAAAAGCAGTAATGGATCATAGTTCTTGTTGAGTAGCAAACATACATTAGAGGTATTACTCAGATATATGCACTGAATTGTACAGGGAAAAGTGCCTTATAACTCTTATATGACCGCATTACCCAGGATTGGTGAAAGAAACTCTAGGCAGTACCAATTATCCTTTTTAGCAAACTAATTGCCTCAAGTGCCAATAAGAACACCAGTGAGAAGGGGACGACATCAACATGAGACCCGGTTGCAACTGCTCCTAGTCCAGCCTCTATTGTAAAAATGGGCACGATAATTCTAGAACCGACGAAGAGAAAAAGAAAAAAAATATCAGTATCCAGAACAAAAACTTAATGATACGCAAGGCAATACAAGTAACTCGTATTGGAACCAGTTGTTCAAATAGTGAGCAGAGCTACGTGATTAATTTTACCATACGATGTCAATAATTTACTACATCTCAGCCCAATTACACATAAAAGCATGGAAAAACCAATATAATGTGCCTTAAAAATTCAGAAGTAAAAAATTTGAAGACCTGTTGTGCTGATTAAATCAGAGCACAACGAGAAATCCGATTACAACCCATTAACTTGATTTATTCGCTGCACTACCTGTATAGTAGTCCAACCTCTCTTGCCTTGAGTTCTTAGACAGATCACCATAGACAATGGTGGACATCTACTACACCCAAATCAAAGAGGAAATATGAAGCGTATGGGATGGGGATAGCCAAGTTGAATGGCAGGTAGAGGCAGGCAGGATTGGTCATGGGTCGGCAAGAAAAGCATATATCTGTGCATGACTCACGTTGGAGCGGAAGCTCGGGCGCCAGGCGGGGGTGCGAGAGAGGGAGAGGGTGCCACGCCGGTCGTCGAGGGGTGGCGGGCGGGGTAGGATCGTGGTATGTGAAAAGAAAATAATCGGTTTTTGGTAGAAACATTCTCTAACTCATAATTTCTATGGATCTTGCATCTCCTCCCACCTCCCCGAGGTCCGACAGATGGTCCAATATGAGGGGTAATATGGATCTGATCTAGGTAAAGATATTTTTAAAAGTTTTTATTCTTTATAGTATATAGAAGTATAGATATAGATACGTTGGCCTGGCTCCAAAAAATTCTGTATTACAAAAACAATAAGAACCTGAATATAGACCAATAGTCTATTGAAGAATCAAAATCTGTAGTTAGATGGTTCTAGTTGTTATCACATAGTCCATTTAATTTTTTCTAAAATTATTTTATCAATATATTATTTTAGAATATTTTATTTTATTTTATTCTCTCTAGCGGATATGTGCGATGATACAACGGCTAGTCGCACGTGCTATGAATAGATGCCTCCGGAGAACCCTGGGGTGGTGGTGTTGACTGATGTGGAGTTGGACCCTGGTGACCAGCGAGGGGACGGGACGCTTGGCGTTACCAAACACAAGTCTGAATGTCTCGCTTCGGATTCCATCGTGTGCGTGCTCTGAACTGAAGATTGCCTCATTGGTACTTGTGTTTCGTCAGAAAAGATTATCTCACATGAACTAGGAAGGATTACAAACAAATTGTTTGGTTACTTGCCCATTTTATACAAATAAATGATCAAGAAATTTTGGGATATGATTGATTGATTCAACCTTAGAGCATTGCATAATGGTGTTTTAAGCATTGAATCAAATCAGTTTTTTAAAGATATATATGTTGGTTTGATGAGCCAAAAAAAGCTGTATTATAAAACAATAAGAACCTGAGTATAGACAAATAGTCAATTAAAGAATCAAAATCTGCAGTTGGATGGTTTTAGTTGCTATTTAAATTTTTTCTAAAATTATTCTACCAATACATGATACTTTTCCATCAGAGGTGTAGAAAGTATCGATGATCTCTTAAGTTCAGAGCACACACTCGATGTCATCTGTGAGGAGGCATTCAGTCTTGTGGTTGACCATGCTGAGTCCCCCTTCCTCATCTTCATCCGAGCGCACCACCTCCACGCCGGTGAAGGCGACCACATGAGCTTCATAGTCGTCCCACTCATCGATAACATCGAAGAACTTGGCGATGCAGAACCTGCCGGAGCCCAAGCTCACCAAGGCTTCATTTATCAGCACCCAGTTCCCCGGCGGATCAACGTCCAACCCGACGCGCCGCACCGCCGGAGGTTCGCCGCAGGAGGAGCCCGACGCGACGGCAGAGAGGTCCAGGGCGCACAGCTCGCCGGGCCGGCGGGCGGAGATGCCGAACCACATCCCCAGCTCGGCGTCGTGCTCCAGCCTGGAGCGGAAGGGGAGCACCTAGTCGCCCGCCTTGCTCCACCGCATCGCCACCGTGTCGAAGCAGTAGGTCGCTCTGTCGGATGACACGCAGATGGTGCTGGCGCCGTCGCCGACCACGGCGAAGGAGATGCCGTCCGGGGTCCTGTAATTTGGGTCGTCGAGGAACGGCGGCAGTGGGAGAGGGCGCCAGCGCCAGCGGCTCCCGGGGTAGCAGGCGAGCACCTCGAAGCTGCACGCCTCGCCGGGGACCATGTCCATCATGTAGAGGCTGTCGGTGTGGTCGCCGCGCAGCCTGCCGCCGAACATGGCGGAGTCCACGTCCGGGTGGATCTCGAAGTCGGCCGTGGCGGTCCGGGGTGTAACATTCCATGTTAACACTTAGAAAGTTTGTTTAACAAAAATCGTGAATTTCAAAAACTTTTTCGAATTATCTTGGTTTGGAGGGATTGATGAATTTTATTTGATTGGATTATGAATTGCTTGATTCAAATTGTGTGGGATTTGAATTTGAAAGGGCCAATCAAATTCAAATCCAAAACCTACCCTCTAATACCTCTCATGGGCCACCAGCCCACCGGCCATCGCAGCCCAAGCCCAGCTGACCTCTTCCTCTTTTTCCCCCTTCCTTCCCCGCACGACACCGGCCCAGCGCCACCGGCCCAGCCCACTGACGCGAACCGTCGCGGCCCTTCGCCTTCCTTCCGCCCGGGGCAGCTGACGGGCGAGTCCCACCCGTCAGCTTTCCCTTCTTCCTCCGCCCGTTTCCTCTCCCGACTCGTTCCGCCCCGCGTCGCCGCTCGCCCCCGCCTCGCGATAGGATAGCGAAACTGCCGCTCCCCTTTTCGCCGCGCCCGCGCTCGCCTGCGTCACCCCGTGCGCGCCTGTCTCCGCTCCGCGACAGCGCAGCGCAACCGCCGCGCGCTCCTTTTTCCCTTGCACCCCGACCGCCCGCGCCGCGAGCCCTAACCCTACCCCGCGCCGCAGCCGCCGCGATGCCGCCACGCGTCCTGGCCCGACCGTCGAGAACCCCCGGCCGCAGCCGCTCCCGAACCCTAGCGCTGGGTATAAGAGCCCTAGCCGCACCCCTAAACCCTAGATGCCCCTATTTTCCCTTCCGCCGTCACCGCACCAGTGGAAGAAAGGGGAGAGGAGGAGGACCAGGAACCGAGCAAGGAGGACGATGCCGCCGCCGCCGTCGGAGCTTCACCAGGCCGGCGCCCCGTACGATGACCTCGACGCAGCTGCACGCCCTGCACGGCCCCAACCCACCGGCACCGACCCGCCACCGCATCAGGCCTTTCTCCCTTCAGCCCCGCCGGTGAGCATCACTACCGCCATCCCTTTTTCTTCCCCCTGCTGCCGGCGATGCCGATGAGCCCTCCGTAGCCCGGCCATAGGACCCCCTTTGCCTTCCGGCCTCTGTGCCGCTTCTTGTGCAGGGACCCGCCGCGCCGCCACCGTGCCCCCACAAACGCCGCCGCGTCGTGCCGCGGGCCCGGGATGCCGGTGCCTCGCGCATGGCACGGCCACGCTGCGGCTCTGGAAGGCCAGACCTCGCGCGCGCGCGCACCCGCACCGCGAACACGGCCCGTGCCTGCCCTCGCTTCTGGCCGCACCCCTAGTCTTACATGGCCACGACCCCGCCACGGCCTTGCCATGCGCGGTGACCACGCCGCGACGTCGCGTTCGCGTCACGGTCGACCCTTTGGGGATTTTCCCCGAACACCTCGCGTGCGTCTGTTCGCACACCCATGGCACCCACAGGCACCGCACGCACACCCCCGCCGTGGCCGACGCGTGGGACCGAGCCGTCAGCGAGAGGAGAAGGAGCAGAGGCAGCCCAAGGAGCGTGGAGGAGAAGGCCGCCAGCCCACTGCGGCCCAGGGATCATCCCGAGCCGGCCCAAGACGCGCCAGCCAGCCCGAGGACCGAGCCAGCCTGCTGAGCCGCAGGCCGAGCTGACCCCGCGAGCCTAAGCCGAGCCTGTTGGGCCTTGAGCCGGCCCATCACCACTTTTGGCCCAGAACCAAACCAAGTCTTTTCTTTTCTTTTCCCGGCCTGACCCGAGGCGCCCACCTGTCAGCCTCAGGGCGAGGCTGACCCGTGGGACCCGTTGACCGTGGACCGTTGACGTCAGCAGACCCGGACCCCCGTGATGACGTCAGCAGACCCGGACCCCACTACTGACGTCAGCAGACCCGGACCCCCCTGATGACGTCATGCTGACGTCAGCATGACATGTGGCACGCCCTGGATGCTGCCACGTGTCCCTGTTGTCTGATTTTTTCTTTTCCAGAAATTCTTTATTAATTTCAGAAATAGGTTTTTCCTTAGAAAATTCATAATAAATCGACCGGGCTTCCGAAAATTATGAAACCAATTCCATAATTCTTCTAAAATCATAAACTACCCGTTAGAGT
Organism: Panicum hallii; assembly: GCF_002211085.1. NCBI lineage: Eukaryota > Viridiplantae > Streptophyta > Magnoliopsida > Poales > Poaceae > Panicum > Panicum hallii. Next base: position 63,057,763 of record NC_038044.1, on the reverse strand, counting down.
GGGTTTTGTGGTGATTTGGATCTTAGTTGCAGAGTTTGATGCATATTTGCACTTTGGATTCTACTCTTACTCGTATTTACGAATAGGACCCGACCACGAGAAGTTGACCGACGGCCAGGACTACCCGGAGGCCCAAGAGGACTTCGAAGAGACGCCAGGTTCACGCCCATCTACGATTTAAATTCCTATTAGGCATTGCTTGTAGATATGCCATCGCCATATGTGTACTTATATCGAGATGAACCTGCATGGCCTATTTCATGTACCTTGCTCCTTGCCAACCTATCTTACTTGTTTATTATATGAAATGCATTGTAAATCCTTGAATGTGTATGTGTGGGAAATGGATGGATAGTCTTGGCGTGTGTGAAGTGGTTCTCTTCAGGAGTTGGTGATTAAGGTTTTAGCCGGGAGTGGGCAACCTAACTCGATCGTGGATCGAGGGCTTAGGGTGTGTATCTTGGCACACCCTACGGAGTACCTATGGCGGGTACAGTTTTGGTTACGAGTTTGAGATGTTAGAGGCACCCGTTAAGAGTGCAGTCGCGGACCACCGTGGTGGAGACGCTTTTGACGAAGATGCCCGCTTCGGCAATTAAGGACCAGGTGAGAGTAACTATGACTCGTGGGAATCTGTTAAGCGTGCACACCACTTACCCATTATGAGGGTGGGCCCGGTCCGGGGTTAGCAAGCGCGGTACCAAGCCGATGGGAGGATCAAGTATCAGTGCAGGGGGAGGAGGTGCTAACCTCACGTTCCCCGAGACGCATGGGAGGCTTCACAGTCCCGGGGCGACCTCCCATGGGAGGATGCGCCCAAGACCCGGGAAAGCCGGATGGTGCCGTGGCTCCTAATTCCATTTCAGGAGACCGGTGTTTCGTATATTAGTCGGCTGATCTCCGGCTAGTGTCGATTCGAGTGGGTCCAGGTGTACAACCCCTGCAGGGTGAAAACTATACGTATAGCCGCGTCCTCGGTTATGGACATCCCTACTCTTCTGTTGCTCTTATTAGTTAGTGTCACTCATGATTTCTACCTCCCTCTAGAATAATTTCCTGCCAGGGGGCAGTTGAGATGCGAGGAGAGAGAGTTCTCGCATCGACTTGGCGGTTTTGGAAGGTGTGTGTTGACCGAGAGTCCGGGATGCCAGAAAGGCCCGAGTCGGGAATGAAAGGAGATGTGTGTGTGTGTGTATTGCATGCATAGGGAAACCCCAGCTTTACCTCTGAACTCTGTTATATCCGTAGTATAGACCACGATAAAGCTTGCATTCAGATGGTGACGTGAACCTATCCCATTTCTTGGGGATAGCCTGGTACGATGCAGGATCCGATCCGGAATTCGACCCCAACGATGACGGGTGGTACGACTGAGGCCCGAGCTACGCTCAAGTTGCCTGTGGAGGAGGTTCCCGAAGATGAAGGAGGGCCGAAGATCTAGCTGCCGTTTTTCGCCTTCTGCTTGTTCGACCTAGCCGTAAGGCTTGTAATAAATTCCGTACTATAGATCCTTTGGATTTATGTAATAATTAAACCCATGTTTGATCTTATGATGAGTATAACTGTGATATTATGTCTGAAATGAGTGATGATACAGGGAGTCGGATTCGTCGATTCGGGAATCCGGTTGGTTTCACGGGGGATGGAGGCGGCAACATACCTAGGCCCCTTGGCCGATTTCAGCTCAGGCAAGCCCAGGAAGGAGTGTGCCTCGGCGTTGTACATGGCGGCCCAGCCGCCGGCGTCGGAGCAGAGGATCTTGCTCGTGCCCATGAGTGCGAACGCGTTCATCCACCTGTCAGATGCATGCGACCTGATTGGGTAGTAGTGTATGCGTGGCTCAGGCAAGCTCTCGATCCGTCCTCCTAGCAAAGCTGCCATTGCCATCCTCCTTGGGGTTCGTCGCTGCCGCCTTGGCTTCTTCCCGTGAGGGGTAGAAGAGGCTCGAGATGCAGTGCCGGCCACGACCGAAGCCTAGCACCAGATGCAGAGACTGACGGCTCAAACTCGGGCAGCTCATCTTCGATTTAGTTCACTGCTTCTTTCACCTAATTTCTTCAATGGAAAATTAACAAAATTGTGTCAGGCAAACAAAATTGTATATGCTAGTACAAATTAATTAGAGAACTAGATTTACGACTTCAATCAAGAAGTTTCCTCTTCCATGGTACCCTGACTTTGAGACAGAAAATTGATTCCTGAAAATGATAAATATGGCAGGATCCCTCCCTCCTAACAAAGAATTCGTTTTGAACACCTTATCTCCAACTATAACAGCAACAACAAAAACAAAAACTGAAAAAACATTCTTTGATAATCATAACGAGCAATGCAGAAAAGTACAACTTATCTTCCAATTGAAAGGGTCTACACGGAAGGGACTCCTCTGCAGGAGTGCGTGGTCACGCCACACGTCAGTGACCTAACTGCACTCTCAAGTGGATCCTCTTCCAGTCTACACATAATCTCCAATTTTCATAAAAATCTAAAAAGAAAAGGCTACCCTTGCACGCGAATTCCAGCACGGCAGCACATATTAACATCAATTTAATTGAGATCCGTTTTGATCCAAATGCTAACACGTGAATGTGTTAAACTTTAGCACTAACTCATTCAAACGGAAGTGTTTAGTCAAAATTTAAAATTTTAGCATGTGTATAAGTGCTAATATATGCTATAGTTTAGCATCTAACTTTAGCTTCTCCTGGTAGACCAACAGAGGGAGATCCATGAATCAGAGGTCAGAGCTAGCCTTGGACTTGCCACGTGGAGGGAGAAAAAGATTGAAATACCTTGAATGCCGCAGGGGCCGACGAACTGAACTGGAGCCGGGAGCTTGCCGGCGTCGAGCCGGATGATCTGACGGTGGTGGCAGCGGGGGTAAGGCGCAGAGGGAGGGCGCCGGCGACACGCCGATCCGCACGCCGTCGTAGGCGGTGAAGTGAGAGCGGCTTGGACGGCGGCGCAACAATGGGTCTCCGCATTCCGAAAAAATAACAGATGAGCGTCAACAATGGGCTGAAAGAACAACTAGGCTGCGAGGAGAGGAGGATCCGGCTAAAGTCAGCCCACCTAACTATTTTTACTAATAATTAGAAAAAAGAGAGGGCTGGTTGAGAGAGGTTTGCTGCAGCGGGGCCTGTAAACATAGGCCGAACGTGGTCAAACTGATGGATCGATTGGGCCTCCCAAGCCCAATGTTCATGGGCTAACATCAAGGTCGAATTAATGTTCAGCCCACCGTACCTAACTTGACAGTGTTGCTATTTCGCCGTTGTTTTCGCGGATATCAGAGGTCGCGTAGCAGTTAAGATATCATAAAATTATATTTTATAAAATTATATATTTAAATTAAAATCTGACTGCACCACTACGTTCCTTGTGATGAAATTTTCAAAATAAGACCATAGTTGGATGATTTTTTTTTGGAATACTATTTTTGACACGAAACAATTTTTTTAAGTTGAAATAATTGTTTGACTGCCAGCCACACGCATGATTCCTTATTTCCGGATCGCGCATTCGCTGTGGGAGACGGTTGGTCGCTGAACGATGGCGCGTGCTTCATATAGAAGCTGATAGCTGCATGCTGACGCAGAAATGCAGATAAAGATTCAAAGGAAAAAGGTTCATAACTTTTGCATCAAATGTCTAAAAATTTCTAATTGCACCGTTGAGTTTGTTACAACATGATCTTCAAAATTAGATCACACATGATTATATTTTAATATTTTTTTCTCGGAATAATTTTATAAATGTGGAATTTATTTTTTAAAGAAGAACAATTGTTCCGTCTCACAATAAAATTGTTCCAATAATAAAATTATCCAAATATATTCAAGTATGGTCTTATTTGGAAGATCTTATCATAGAAAAAGACACAACGATGTGATTGGATTTTTATTTTAATATTTGTGTTAAAAGATATTGCTTTTTGTATGTTGCAATTGAACTTTTCTACCTTTCACGGGCTCGGTACCGAGTCCATCTTATTTTTTCTTGCTTTCTGCAATAGGGTCACCTCTGGTGCGCTTGTAGCTGCGGAGCCAGGAATTACACGTAGGGGGGCCGAACATAAACTATAGACATACCAAATCGCAAAGGTAAAGCAAAAAATTACATATAAAAATTAAACTTGTGTTGTTCCTTATTGATGTTGTCTTTGAGAGCTTTTCTCGTACTTCAGGCGTTATAGTGGTGCAAAAAATAAAGCTCTATACTCTTCTAAAACCAATAAAGTTTTGCTTATAGAAAATCCTCGATGTTCTTGTAAAAGAAGCAAGATGTTTTACTTTTAGTTTAACGATGCTTCCACGATAATCCGAAAAAATAATGATATTTTCACAATTAGTACATAATTTATGTTTCCCACATTATACAGATTTAATATGTGCTTAAGAAGACAGAACAAACTGAATCTAAGATTTAGAAATAAAAATTGCTTACTATTCCTAATATATATGTGCAGTGCATATTTGATTCATGCTATACATTAACTTAGTCTAGGCACACTTGAGGCTTAGCCACTTAAAAAGCTAATCATCATAATTAAGGGTCTAAAGCTGATTAGTTTGAAACATGTGGCTATTTTGCACTATACACACATAGAGATTAAGGATTCCTCACGTGTCTGGGGGGCCACGGCCCCTGCCGGCCCCCTGGCTCCGCCGATGTGCGCTTGCGCGTCGGCGTGCGGTGCGCGTCCGCGTTCTAGCAAACGTGGGCTTTCAAAGTTTCAGCCCAAATTAATTAGAATGCCCCACCCGTTATCACTTCTGCGACGATTCATATCACAGTAATGCGAGTTACTTGTTTTCGAGAGTGCTAGGAGTCACACCTGCGACTAGGAGACGAGACGTCGCAGAAAGCCCACGGCGGCCCACTATAAGCTCGTCCCCGCGCCGCTTGCCTTCATCATCTCCGGCGGCGGCCTCCTCCAATCCGCAACTACCACCACCGGCTGCCACACCCCCTCCGAATTTTAACCCACCGGTTGTCTCGGCACCATCCTAGCCGGTGGCGCCCCGCCGCAGCGCCGCGCCATCCCGTCCCCAACCCGCCGTGGACTTTCTTGCCACTCTCTCCCCTTTCTAAGCCGAAAGCTATAGGAAACCCGGCAGCCCTGCCCCCGAACTCCAATGGCAGTAGTCGCAAGGTGGAAGATGAACACCACCAGAGGATCCACCTGCAGTGATTCGGGATCTCCTTTTATGACACGCTAACTCGCAGTCACGCGCGCGACTGCGAGTATTTGCGGTTGTTTTCCGCACCTCGTCTTGTGCTTGTTGTGCTTGTTGTCAGCGTACATGCCATTTAATTAGTTACAACTTACTACAACACAGTCAAATAATGTCACACTCATTGCAACTGCACGTTCAACGATTGCAAAACACGATAACTTTGATTATTAGGAATATAGCAGGAGGTCTACCATGCCAAACTACAGTAAAAAGTTCCGACCTAGCTCTAGGGCCTAGCTATATGTCCATCACATCAGATACCAGCAGCCATGCATTCAGCTGAAGGAAAATTTGCGATCTGTCAGTCAGCTCTCAACCTAGCTGGTGGCTCATGCATGTGACATGCGATCTACGGATTGTTAGGTCCATGAAAAAGGGATCCTGCCGCAAGGTGTAGCATAGCATCCATGTGCCGCTCACACACACCACATAGATCAACTCTGAACTGACATGACAGTCTAACACGCCCTGGGAATGTGCATGAGAGCATGCAGACCAAAAACAAATGAATGAACCCAACCCACACACAAACTAAACAAAAGCAATGCCTTCGTTCTCATGGCTGGTATTGCTTGCAAGGATACTAGAGATCCATCGATGGTGATGGATAGGGTAGTTTCTGTTGCATATAAACGACATCCATCAGCAGAGCACTACATGTCTAGTTTGTGTTGCACATGCACATGCACATGCATTACTATATATGTAAGATCGATGGATCGAGAAGTCGTATAGTAGTATAGCTGACCTGAGCAGCTACATCTAGGCACTAAAGAATCAGCCTTGGTTCTATTCTATCCGGTGACGAGCATCTTCCTGCTCCTGCGATCCGGTGTGCCTGGAAAAAGCAGTTTCATTCAGCTTCAAACTGGTGGCTGCCAACACTTGACAAGACACACAAGGCATGCTTTTAGCAAATTAAAGAAGTTTCAGACATGTAGTAGAAACTGCTGCATATACGTACAGGTGTCACTCGCACGTACATGCGTGTGCAGTGATGCTAATTTGAAGGCCGCATTTTCGCGTACAACTAGTCACACGTAAGTCAGAGTACTGCGTTCTCGGCCACATGCATGCATTCTTTTTTTTTTTTCCTAGCAAGTATACAACCAATTCGAGCATGACGTTTTGCCTGGACAGAAGCTGAACACACGGGCAGCAGCTAGCTGGATCACCAAGGATCCATGATAAGAGTTAACAAGTGATGAAACAAAGGAGAGGCTTGCCGGCCGGGCAAGCCTAGTAGCAAGTGGTAGTAGTACTGTGCAAATCTTTCTTTTGATCTTGACTAAACCAACTGCATGCTATGGACAGATACTAGGAATTCGTGGCCATTGGCGACAAGAACAGAGTTACTCGATTCGAGATGATCTTTTCTTTTCTTTTTGAAGAACTAAGATTCGAGCTGTTCTCTTTTAATTTTCTCTGCCATCTTCTTTCACTACTAAAATACTAATAATAACTCCTATGCAAAAGCGCTGCTCTAATTTATTTGTTGGGACTCGCAGCATCCTCCTGCATCATCTGCATGCTACGTGTCACTTAGCCGCCTGTGACGCGTGTGCGGTTGGGACTGGATGCTAGCCCATGCATGCATTTTCGCACTGTTCTTGTAAAAGGCAACGGGTTGTTCATAGTGTGGTGGATATATATGATGCTGGCCTAGCTTATTAGTTTATCAGGCCACTTAGTGTCCTGGTACATGCTGATTCTGGTATGTGATGATCTTGCTGCTTTACATAAACAAAGTTAACAGGCGATAGTACTAATTAATTCGATCTCCTCTCTGCGTGATGGCATCACTGCATACGCATACACACATCTGAGCAGAAGAGCGTGCAGCAGCAGCTGCTTCTTTTCCTTGCTCTTGTCACCTTTTTTTTCTTTTCATTTTTCCTTTTGAGCAATGTTGCTCTTGCTTGATGATACACAGCTATTAGCATATATATATATATATACATGGTTCTTTTCCAACATATCGTCCTTTTTCTTTTCGTTGGTGTCACGCATGCTTTAAAAGTTCAATTATAATGTATGTTATTTTTGTTCAGAGCTGCTGTAGCCTGTAGATTATTACCTCTTAATAATGCAGCTAGTTATTGATCTATATATATGGTACCAAGACTCATGCAGTGTGGCAGCTGTTCATTTGTAGCCGGACCCTTTAGATTTGGTCATTGCTTAGTGGAGATGCAGTGGAGCAGAACAAGTGTAGATGCGCTATTGCTTCCTTAAAAATGTCTCTCTGCTTTTTGTTTGATCCGTCAACTCTTTTTCGTTAGTTCACCTTAACAAGTTGACATGCATGAGCATGGTCAATGCCACCCACTAAGATTACAGGTCAGTTTGGAAGAATAAGGTGGCCTGCAGTTGAGGTTGATTAAAAGATTGTTAATCTTATCCTAGGGGATATAATGGGACACTAATCTTTCTACTTTCTAGCTAGTGATGCGCGTATATGACCATGTATTATATATAGTAGCAGCATGAGTGGTGTGCGTATATTTTTTTTTTGTAACTAACTGCATACATCATCCATGGAGGTGGCCGACTCAACAAGACTGGCCATTTGGTTGACGACGATCCTTTTTGAAGATTCCCTTGACATAGGAGAAAAGATTAGAGACATCCTGATTAGAAAAAGGCCAATATATATAGTTGTTTATCTGATAGCATTGTAAAAAATAGTCGACATTTCGGCCAGAACTTTCCCATTCTATCCATCTTCTCTTTTCAAGTTGGTTGATTATTTGATTAAGTGCTTTAGGTAATGGAGCTAAGATGGCTAATAGTAAACTTGTGGTAACCTATATGGTTCTCAGATGATCAAAATTGTAATCTACTATTCGTTAGGTATGAGGATTCTCGGGTATAGGTCTAGAGTAAATTTTACAAATTATACATACTAACTTCGATTGTCACTTCATCACAGAACTACAGATACATCTATTAATTACCGTGGTGACTGTGCTATTGTTTTTTGGTGATTTGAACAAAAATATTATTTTACGATAAGCTACAATAATAGAAATGCCCCATGATTTTGCGGTGTTAATTTTTCAAATCGCATTCTTGTGATATAAAAATTGTTTATACAAGTGTAGTGTTGCGAAAAAAATTCCTGAAAGTGTGTATTCCCGCAGATTTTCCAATCATATATAGTATATTTATTTTGAAAATTACTCTAGTATTGATCGATTAGTTCTCACATCATTGCTACAAGCACCATGAACATATATAATTGGTTATAGTGTTGCGTGGTTCAATTCATGTCCCAATTAAAGTTACCTAAAAAACTCACCAATATATGTACGAAGTATAGTCACTGGGGCCTGAATTAATAATAACCATGCATGGTACGTAGTGGCCTTCAGTTGGTTAAGTCTGGCCCATGCGTGCACACTATTATTGGTGTCGTGTACAGTTGATTCTGTTTAGGTCGTTGGGTATCGGCCGGTAGCCAGTGGCCATGCATGTTTCTGGAGACTACGCACGCACATTATCAGAAGGCAAGGCCCCCAGCTAGGAGCCGTAGCTAGGCATGTGCATCTTGGCCATGGAGGTCTCGGGGCTGCCCCGTGTAGTCTGTATACGGATGCATCTTGACCAGCTAGCTAGACAATGCAAACCCCCACATTATTCCACATGTCTGCTAGAGTAGTAGCAAAGAAACAAAGGGTTTATCTACATTTGGTTACAATCATTTACGTGCATGGTTCCACAGCTTCAATAGAATGAGCATCTATCCGGCATCAAAGGACGGAGATCCTGACCGTCAGCGTGTACTTTTTTTTTCTTCCTTTATTTTTAGACAAGTTAGCTGCATCGATCTTGACTAGACAGTAGGTAGTGATCAGCTAGCACTGTACCATCTCACCTGATGATGATCTTCCCAGGTTAATTGTTAATTAGTAGCACTTCAAACTATGAACCAAGTGATACTTAAAACCAATGCATTGCACGCATGCATGCCCCATATATCCTAGATCATCCCATTCCCACCTGATGATCTACCCCAGCTGAAACTGCTGCAGAAGCATGCATGCATGATGCATTCTGGTGTCTTGTCTTAGATGCTGGTGGTGGCTTCTGTAGGACTCTTTTTTTTGACTCGCCTACAGTTAGCGTCACCCCTACTCCTCCTTTTGCCATCGGTGCATGTACACTGGCCTAGCTACCCCCAGTATACTGACAAGCAAAGAATCTTGTGTCCTGGCCCTGCTACATATACTTGTGACCTAGCTAGGCAGACAGCGGCACAGACTACGTAGTATAAACAAACAGACTAACTAACTGTATATGCAGAGACCTCGATCTGCATATACAGTTTTCGTTGCAGCTGGGACATACTTGTGTAAGTACATGACAGGGACGTGTGCTTGCTTGCTGGGCTGGCCACCATGCATGCATCGGGGTCCAAGGTCGTCCATGCATGTATGGCGAGGGCCGTGAGCTCAGCTCGCGCCATTGGTCCATGTCAAGCGTGGGCCCCGCGGGGGCCGCGTGGTGCATGCCGCCGCCGTTCACCGGCGGCGGCGGCGGCGGCGAGCTGGGGCGGCCCTAGGCGACTCCCCAAGGGGCAGATACCTTGCTCTAGCTGCCATTAAAACTAATGCCCAAGGGCCAACAAGAAAGGGATCTACGATATATATATACGCAAATCGATCGATCATGATGAGCTTAGAAATGACGCATTCGGTGATGCCCCCCACGGCGTGTGCGCGCGGAGGGTCGGCAGCTGTCTCCAGTGCCGCCGGGCGCGGACACGTAGGTACGTGCATGGCTGCCTCCATGCATGCAGCGCACGCGGGAAACATTTAGTTTTATTCCGATCGATGGGGGTCCTACCTGTGCAGGCTGCTGCGCGCTTTGGGCAGGTAGGTTCACAGCATGCATGTGAATCTCGATGCCCATGCACGGTTGGATTCGCAGCTAGCTAGCCACGACCCTTGGCTTGCATTGCCTGCCCATGAACTTGCTGTTGCCCCGTTTTGTATTGGGTCGTAGGAAGCAGGAATGATCGTCCATGCATGCATTATTGTAGCTAGACATGATCACATGGATCAACAGGACCAATCCCATTTTTACACAGGCCGGGTATATATACTCGAGGCCTATCCGGTCCCTTCTCGATCAGATGCATGGGTTTAGCTAGTAGATTGCTGAACAAGTGCTGCGTCATGCATGCTGTGAGAAAAACCCCAGTGTCACTGAAACCTTGATTGGAACGGCCGGTCTTTAGTTTTGTTTCTATTAATAAACCGGCCTGCTTTTACTCGTTGAAAACAACTTCATAGAAATGCGTCAGCGTACAGTAGCCCCAGAAAAAAATTTATAATCCCTTATCATCTTTAATTTCACCATATTTCGTTGAATATTATAGATATGTCATGAAGTGCCGCACCCCCCCTCAATTCTTCTCTAGATCCGCCCCTGAGTACCATCAGTTTAATTAATTAGACTAGCTAGCTAGCACACAAATAAAAGAAAAGAAACAAAAAAAAATCAAGCATGCAGTCTCCAAAATATCGGGAGAGCACAGAGCAGGACTGACGAGAACATCAGATGGATACGACCATATTAATACCTTCTTACCTAAAGGTGAATCAACCTTATATCAAGATTAAATTCGATATATTTGAACAATTAGTGCTGCACTGTAATTTTTGTGCATTCTCATTTTCAGAATTACTCGACTGGATAAAACCGTGTGTGGAAATTATATGAAAAACGTGGAGGACCAAAGAAATTGATTGGGACCAAGCCAAGTCTTCTCAATGTTCTCCACCAGGCCACCACATCACTTTTGGTGCAAGAAAAAAAACAGTCCAAATCCAACACGTTTTGGATGTTGCATTCGGACTGCGGGACAGAACCACGTTGTAACGGCTGCCACGACTTCATACGGACTCTGATTGGGGCATTCTTGGACTTCACGGAAAGCTTATCAAGTCTACTTTCAAATAAATCTAGACTTATATCCATATCTTTTCGGAGTTAGCCCCGGTCATCATTTTCGTTCGCGGATATTTTTTATTCAGGTGCTGCATCATCTTATTTTGGCCTAATGGATCGTGTATCGAGTTTGGGTCCATTAGGGACGTGTCCTAGGGTTGGAGCACGACTGAAGCACCACTGTGGTCGCCCTCCCACGTTTATATACCTCCATAGCCGCCACAAACAGATTGGATTTTGTTTTGTTGAAAGTTTAGTCATTGCTACATGCTTGTAAACGTTTGTGTCTGCTAGACCATCCGTTCTACTCGATTCAGAATCCCACCTTTATGATTTTAGATTGGTTGTTATCTCTATACTTGCAATTGAGTCTTCGATTGCTTGCAGGACGAGTGCCATAGTGGCCGGGTGTTGCGCTCCATAAGATCGCGGCAGCTATTGAAGGTGGTGTATCGGATGCTAAGGCGCAGCATTCTTAAAAGGTTGTAGTCGGACCGTGAACATCGTCTCCATCCACCAATCGAGTTATCCATCCCTTCTCACCAGATGAAAGATTGGGAATAAACTCTAGTAGATTCACGTCAAGAACATTGACCTGCATGTGGCAAGTTTTTAAATTAAAATAGATCGATCCAACGGCTCCGGACCAGCTTATACGATGATGGAACCAGTCTTCCTAGAAATCCCAAGGGATAGATACGCACGCATTCATCAAAAATTCAATTTCTTTTTATTTCCTTTCCTCTCTGGAATCTTCTATCGTCACCTACTACTTAATTCATCTCGATCGAGTGTTCGTATCACTGGATCCCAATGCAAATCTCCTCCCATTTTCTATATATAAATAATCCTGCAAAAATTCTCCCGTAAATCTTGTCAATGGTCTAGCATGGCAGGTGGGACCCTCTGTGGCCCCGCGAGGCAGGCACGGGCGCATGGGCGTCGTCGTCCGTCGCTCGCTTGGCCTCAGGTGTAGGTCGATCGGGTGCATCATCGACCACGTGGCACCTGGCGCGGCGACACAGTACGCTGGCAGCTACCTGGAGCTCGATCACTCTCGAGAGCAGCCACTGTCACTCTCTTAATCCGCTGCCGCCGCTGCTGCTGCTGCTGCTTCTTCTTCTTCACATGAACAACAGATTAAACTATATATGTATATATAGAAGGTCGTCCATCCCAAGATAGTCATCGATACGCATGATCTTGCTCTTTGTATACTCGTACGACGTCAACTGGTGACAAGCTTGTTGTCAATTGGGGAAAATAAAAGGCGTCCTCGATCGAGGCAAAGATTCGACACGTCGCCCCTACAGCCTGCACCTAGCTAGCTTAGCTTTGCGACGATGTCTCCGGAGAAGAAGAAGATGACGACGACGACGATATACTAATCTAATCTAACAAGGGCGACACATAATCGGTCGCATATATAGCTGCTAGTTAGTTGCTACGTGTGCTACTGTGTGCTTAATATAATTACTTAGGTTAAACCGGCCGGGCAGCAACAGCACATCTATCCTTTTAATTTGTGGCCAGCTTATCGTCCTTGCAAGTGTACGTTGCATGCTCAAGCAAATCCCGAGCTAGCAGCATATTGTTTATGTTGGGTTAGTAGTACTATTGCTACTGTTGCTTTTTGCGATGTCATATATATGATATGGGTTCGTAGGTACCACTAGCTAGCACACGTACTGTTGCTTTTTCTTCCCTCGAAAGTAGAAAACCATTGCAAGATATTTCTAGCTAGGTAGACCTAGATGCATGGCAATAGCATTCTATAAATAATAATACAAATCTCAAGATCATGCATTAAGCTTTACTCATCACCCATGAAGGGTCACACCACACTGCCTTATTATCATCGGACGTGGCAGCTAGCAAGGAGTCGGTCAATAAGGACAGAACGGTTAACCTTTCCAGCTTTACTTTACTTTGACACACACAACAATAATAAAACTGATAGCTCCAGCCGTACTATCTAGCAAAAAAGAAGTAGCTCACTGTCATATAAAACTCTGACGAGATCAAGTGTACGTTTTGTCCATGGCTCCATGCATCATGCATGCTACTGGTTTCTTTATCTGTCGGTACCATTTTTTTTATCATCAGGAGCAATATGCAAATGTAATGTTGTTGTTCATCATGCAATGCCATGGCGCCACCTTGCTACTATACTGATCGATTTGATTTCCTGCTGCTTGATGGCATCACTGCATGCGTCTTTTCCCCATTTGTGTATGAATAAACCCGTGATGCCTCGCGTACGTAGCTAGGCACAGAAGTCAGAAGAAAACAAAGTCGCCATGCCAGCCACGCTTGCCGGACTAAACAACAAACAAACTAGAAAAATATAACAAACCTCTCCATGTTTGTGGGGGGGTTCTCGATCGATAGATCATCCCCCAACCGAAAACTTGCAAGCAAGCAACCAGCTGACACACTAGCTAGCTAGTTTATCCTTGATCAGATCATTTGGTGGCCTCATCGTATTGGCTAACTGGTTTATCTTATACTAATATGCAGAGATGGAGAATCTAGTGGAGGTGGTCCTGCTAATCATTCCACAATTAGGGTGACGACGTCATCGGGTCAACTCTTTCGCCCCTGTTGCTGTTGTTCGTTCATACTGTTAAAGAAAAAAAGTAACCCTAACTGATATATGGATATATATATAGATCATAATATAAATATATATATATTGTAAATCGTAGATGATCTATATTGAGTCTCGTGGAAACACATTATACTAGCTAACAAACTCATCATTGCTAATTAGATACACAATTACTAATCACTTACCTGTGTTCCTGTCGCTGTCGAGCTAGCGGGCGGGCGAACGAAAGCGACGTGTCGCCGCGGCGCTAGCTAGCTAGCAGTAACAGGACGTACTGGGCACGTTGCCATGCAGCGGTGCCGTGGCCGCCAGGTCAGAGACCCTGTCTGTGCCACGCATTCAGAGATGGAGATGCTGACCACCTATGCATACGCTGTGATGTGTACGTACGTGTGGTCGACCAAATTGTTGCTTCCTGCATACGTATTGCCGATGTGCATGCTGACGTATGCTACTCATGCATCTGCAGTGGCAACCAACACATATAGTTTCTTTTGGAGGTGCGCGCGGTTACCGTAGCCTCCGCCCAGGGTCGATCGACGCTTGAGTCCTCGTGTCCAGTGGACCTAATCTTTTGAGTTGATTGTGTGTGTGTGTGTGTGTGTGTGTGTGTGTGTGCATTGTTCCATATTATTCTCAATCCTCAACTTGCATGCGAAAAGTTTGAGGCCCTTTTATCAGCTAGCACTCATCGATCTATAGGCGGCGCGTGATCGGCGCCGGATTTATTTGCTAGGTACCACGCATTATCCCTTCCTGCATTGGCCAGGGTCGTCATCGCAAGCTGCAACCTTGGGCTTGATTGGAAAAGGAAGGACAGATCGATGCATGGGCGTAGTTTATGTGTTCTAGTGCCCCGCTGCGGCGTACGTGGACACCACCTTAATGCACATGCTGTGTGTATTGTATGTTATCAACTTTGTGCATGCTTAGCGAGCTCGGTGAATAGATTATATTCAATTTAATTTAAATACCTATATTCGCAAAACCCTACAAATAATGCTCAATTCTTTGAAAAGTACATATATAGACAAGCAAGATGAGAATGAACCTGCCGATCATAATTTACCGATTCACGGATCTCCTGCGTGTTCTTGCAAAAAAAAAAAGAAGAAGAAGAAGAAATGCATTGAGGCCTGGTCTTCCTTGACCAGGGAGACGAGGCGGCAATTCTCTATATATACGTGCGTCGGCAAAAAAAGTTTTGTGCTTTGTTAGTTGCTAGTGGTGGTCATTAGAAGTGCTATTATCACAGATCCCAAATTTGTTTAGTCCTCGGCCAGCCTGCCAGGAGTTGACTGCTGTAGCTTTTGGCGCAAAGGTCTCTGCTGTGTGCATTAGGATAGTGGAAACGGGCGTGGCCATGCTCTCTCTGCTTGCATGGTGGGTTGACATTTTGCGGCGGTCACTGTCGTTATCCACTGAGCGTGTGCTAGCTTTAAGAGCTAGCCGGCCGTCAGGGGTCAACACACGATCAGCTCACTGTAATGCTAGTCCACCTCATCACCTCACTCGTGTTCCGGTCAATGATGCATATGGAGCATCTGCTTGGTTTCTTTTCTGGTCACGCCGCCTGCATGCGATATTAATGGTCTTGTTTGTTCGTTCGAGCTCAGTGGAGTTGTTGTTGTTGCATTGCTTCCTTTTTCATCAACATCCGGTCCAAAAGGCACATGGATAATTAAAACCGCCCAGTAGCTCCTGCAGGAGTTACTAGATTGCTAGATAACATTGTTAATAATCTAGTGACAGTATGACACATCACCAATATAACCTCTATTGGCCAATGCAACTAATATAATTAATGGAGCATCTAAATAATTAAACCACGCCCATCTTACTCTTAAGCTGCCGGTGCCCAATTTCTTTTGGAGCACATATGGTGTGCTTTGAGATCCGTGCTTGTCGCTATTGTCGTGGGCTAAACATGGTGGTGCCTAGGATCCCGAGGCACCTTACGCAAGTCATTACCTGTGTATACACAAGGTTTTTTTTTAGCAGACATACAACACAAGTCATGTCTGCACAATTTGCTATCTAGTAGACATATATACAAGACAAGTTACTACACACTTATTACAAAAGTTTCTACTACTTGTACAATATAAGCTGTCTATCCATATAAAACAACTCAAAAACATATGAGCTATAGGTCTTGTTCTGTAGATCACAGTGTATGAACCACAACCTTTTAAGCGGATTTGAAAAGCAAAGTTTCCCCCACGTCGATCATTCAATCGACTCAAAGCGAAGAGAACATGATGGCATCATCCTAATGATGGTGACATTTCTATAGCTCCCCTTCTTACTAGGATGCATAAATTCATTTTCTCTCATCCGCTTGTCTTTTTGTGATGGGAAAAGCTGAGTTTGCACTCTCAAACTATCGTAAAAGTCTGATTTTCATCCTTTAACTACAAAACCGAATAATATAGACCACCCAACTGTTAAAACCAGATAGATTTAGCTCTCTGTCCAGTTTCAAAGGTGGTTTTGTATTTTTAAAAATATTATAGCTAGATCTAAAAAGTCAAAACTAATTCACTTTAGCGACGTACGTATGCGACAGCGACCATCCGATGGATGGGCACTTGGCGCGCGCGGGCGCTCGAAACGTACGTATGCGCCCAGTCCTCGGCATGCAGGCCGGCTATTAGGCAAGGTGAGCGTCAACCTCTCGCGTGTCGCCACTTGAGCAACGTTGCGATTCTGTGATCGAGCGAGGCTTCATTCGAGAGGAGCGAGTGTCCCGGTACAAGTTTCGGATACGGCTCCATGTGGCCATGGGTCCTTCTCCTCCACCTCCGTGCATGGTCGCCACTCCGTCGCCTGTGATCTCTCTGGTACGCTACGCTGCTTCCAATGGCAGGCAACGTGTATATCGATAGGATAGCGATGTGCTATTTGTGGCTTCGTCCGTTTCAAGATTAGCGGCATGCATTCTTGTTTGAAATTTGTATCTTAAAATTTGAATTATTAGCATTTAAAACGTCATATGCAGTCTGGAATATACCGTCTAAAATATGCTTGACTTTGGGTTTCATCCAGCCATTGTTGGTGAACAGGATGCTGGTTCTTCCCTCCCCGATTGTTAGCTCTAGTGCCAGTGACAGTGACACTGGGCGCTAGCTGGGCACTACTGCATATGCATGCCCCGGCACAATCATCTATGCATTGACCACAGTTTCCATCTGGATAGATTATATATATTAGTGCATCATTCTCCTTTTCTGGTCATATCTTTTTGTTAAAAAATTCCTTTACGCACATGTGAAATGTGTATCCATGTTTCTGATCTTGTCGGTAGAAGAAGATATTTTTTGCGTATAGACAGCCTTCATCCTTCTTTATCCCACAATAATAACAAAACAAATTAAAAAGGGGAACAGATATATAATATTCCCTCCATCCCAAAAAGAATACAACTCTTGCTTCCCTTCCCTCGGGGAGTCAAATAATTATAAATTTAACCAAATTTATATAAAATACTATTAAAATTTATATTACAAAATAAGTATTATTAGATTAATCATGTAATATAATAATATACTTTTATACTTAAATCTATTTGGAGATATAAATGTTAATAATTTTTTATAAATTTAGTTGAACTTAAAATTATTTAATTTCTGGAGAAATGAGAGTTGCATCCTTATTTGAACGGAGGAAGTACCCTAGTCGCTGTTGTTTGGATTCATCTATGCCACGACGAACAATTTCAGCAGCAACGACGAACAAGGTCAGCGGCAACGACAATGCAAGGCCAAGTCAAGCAAAATCTGTCACATTGTTCACACGTACGCTAGCTGCTGGGACGATCTCTATGGTCTCCTACCTTTGCTTGTACACTTCTCAAGTGATCTCAACACACTCAGCTCAGCCCTGATCCATGCATGGAGCACCCAAAAGAGCAACACGTACAAAAAGCCAACAGACACCAACGCCACTAGGAGAGGCTGCCACTACTTGTCGACGAGAAGCATCCGTGAGCTTATCGGCCACGGATTACTTAACCTGTAGCAAACCACTGAGAACGTGAGAAGCAGCATCGTATGGTGGCGCGTATAGAACACGCATACATGTCAGCCTCATGGGCTCGTTCATGGCTTCCAATTGGGTCGTCGTCGTCTTCCATGGCTCTTCCGATTTGCTGGAGATCGAAGATTCTGGACGGAGACGTGGGAGAAAAAGCTGTGCCCTGGCTCTACCTCTGCCGCCAAGCATGTCGCCCTCCCCTTTCACCTGTCCGTGCCAGCGAGTGTGCGAGATCGCTTGTCCTAAACCTGATGACAGATCACGGTTACGCTAAGCGCCATTGACGACAGAGAATGAGCTTGGAAGAAATCAGCTCTTTGGCAGCTCGTCGTCGTCCAGGGCCTTCCCTCCACGCGTTCTCCGTCCATGCCCGCCCTAGCTTGCATTGAACCGGTCTACCTCTGAACCTTAGTTTCTTCCACGGCGCATTGTCAATTCTGACTTCGTTCACGTCTGGTGTGTGCGTGTGTTTGGTCAGCAGCATTGTCTCTCTATTGTCCTGCTCTTGATCTTGGAATGATTCTTTTTACTCTGAATGGGAAGACAAGTTGGATGAGTAGGAGTAAGTTCTAAGCATTTGCAGAGGAGGAACTCAAGTTCTCATGTTGGTTCTTGTATGCTTGGGCACCAAGCAGGAGGGGGGAGGTGAATGAACAAGGAAGGAAGGTGGTTGTAGGACCAGAGGCTGCTGCTAGCTGCTTGGACAGTGAAGCTTGTCCAGCGTCTCTACTAGTCTACTACCTTTCTTCCATCGCTTCTTCCCAGCTGTTTCCAGTTTCCACAAGGACACAACCTGTAAAAGCGTTGCATTGGAAAAGGAAAAAATAACGCCCAATGCTGCAGAGATCATGGATGGGCTGTGACGGCAGCGAGATTATCAGAGGTATTATATGGTCGCTTTAGGGTTGCAGAATTAGGCAGGGGTGCTAGAAAAGAGGGAGAGTGACGGAGGGACGGTTGCTGCGCTGCTCTGCTTATCAGTGCTCTGCCCACCATCAGCAGCAACCATGGGAGAACCAACGAGATGTCGGAGGAGGGGCCTTTTGTTTATGCGACCGTTCGTTGCCTGATTGGATGCCATCAGTTCGTGGTAATCCCTGCACTAGTAATATTCTTCTCTCTATTTTTTTTTACTGAAGGTCATTTTAAATTTGGTTTGTTTACCTTAGTTACATGTAGCAGGAAAGTAGGGAGCAACAAGGATTTGCTACACTGATAAAAACATAGGCCTAATAAGTTTCTGAAGTCCAAATTACTTCACTGTGGCGTTGCATAACTTAAAGTAGTTGCCTTTTTACCCCGCCCAAAAAAGTTAACCTCTTTAACAAAACCTCATTTTTCATCCATCAAATTCAGCTCATTTTACACAGATTCTTTTTACCTGCAAAAATGGAGCTCCCTCTACCCACGGAGCTGCAGTCACTTCACCTGAAATTTTAAGGCAAATCACTGCCAGACGCATCTGAATCTGTTCATCAGCCTCAATCTGAACTGAAGAACCGGTACATGAGCACCCCCCACAGCTGGGCAATAATCGGATTGGGGGAAAGCCACGGCCTTTCCCTTAAACTAATGTGGCACCAACATCTGCTCCACAGAATAATGCAGCAGGAACAGCAGCCCAAAACAAGTCCCACAAGAGGACATCAGGCACTCACAAGCATGTAGCATGTACAAACAAAAAGAACCAGGCAGCCTTCATTATTGTTACCACCACTATAGTATCTGAAGATCAGATGATGGATTGGTGATGAGACTGATGGAGAAGAAGAAGAAGAAAGGGTATGCACTGCTATACACAGTGAGAGATTCAGATATACATGGGTGAACAATAGCACCTCAGTTGCAGCAACTGGGTGGTCCAATTCATCTACTAGCAATAAGCAGGCAGTGGAGCCTGCAACACACAGGAACTGAACAGAGCAGCTGCTGAGGCAGCCTGATGAGGCCTACTAATCTACTATATCACTATTTACTAGGCTAATTACTAGCTACTACCACCTCCAACACTCACTACACTAGTAGCAGGAGGTGAAAACAGAGACCAGCTGAGCTCAGCTGACCTGCAAGCTGCAGCCTGTGGCCCCTCCACTCTCTCTCTAAGGACTGTCATCACTAGTGTGATAAGATTAAACCATGTAAAAACATGGAAAAAAAAAGAAGAGTAACCGCTAGTAACTGTATGCAGTAACTGTGTGCAATGGATGGGGACAAGGCTCCGGGGACCTCCTATGTACGGCTCAGGCTCCCTCTGGTAAAGCCATTTCCCTCCAATTTCCTCCTCCCCTGCTTCGCCGTCCTGCCTCCCCTGCTTCTTCCAGCTCCAAGAAGCCAGGAGAGGAGAGCAGAGGAGGAGCGGCCATGGATCGGCCGGAGAGGTGGTGCAAAGAACCAAGGAATCAATCAAGGAACCATGGTTGTCAGTCGAGAGGCTCAGGCCTGGGCCTCCAGCTCCCGGGCGCCGATGAAGGTGCCGTGGAAGCCGTAGGGGACACGGGAGGGGAGCTGGACCGTGGCCTCCAGCCGCATGTCGGCGGCGTTCACCACGAGGAGCTCCGACGTGCCGGCGCGCTCGTCGCGGACCAGGGACAGGATGTACCCGTCGTCCTCGCCGCGCGCCGGCGCGCCCTCGGTGGGCACGAAGCAGGGCTCGCCGCCGAACCGGCCCTCGCCGTACTCGAACCTGGTGAGCTCGCCGGTGGCCAGGTCCACCTTGGCGAACCCGGACACCTTGGGCCACGGCTCGGCGACGGCGAGGTACGCGTACCGGGTCTTCCGCCCCAGCATGTTGCGGTTCACCATGCCCACCTCCAGGTTCACCTGGCTGGTCGGCGGCAGCACGGCGCGGCGCGTGGAGGCGCCGGTGCGGGTGTTGAGGCGGATCTCCGTGAGCACGCTCTCGAGGCGGTCGTCGGAGTCGTTGAAGATGGAGTCGGCGGGGGTCATGCAGGAGCCCACCACCACCACCTCGTCGGTCTCCGGCTCCTCCCACGCGTTCCAGAGGTGGAAGCAGAAGCAGTCCGGCACGTCCACCCACACCATCTCCGACGCGTCGGTGGCGTACTTGGGCAGCACGCCGAAGCGGGAGGTCTTCTCCTTGTCGAGCACCACGGGGGAGCCGCCGCGGAACATCTCGCCGAGCTTGAACACCACCTGGTGGTCGGGCACAACGACGTGGTTCTCGGTGATGGCGAAGTCGTGGATCATGGTCGGCTGCTCGAGCGGGATCTCCACGTCGTCGGACTTGGTGCCGTCGGGCCGGAAGTAGAAGTACTTGAGGTACGGCTTCTTGATCACGTCGTAGCTGAGCGCGAAGAGCTCGCCGGAGGCCGGGTCCAGCTTGGGGTGCGCGATCATGGCGCACCCGAGCTGGCCGTCGAAGTCGTAGCGTCCCACGGTCTCGAGGTCGCCGTCGTCGGTGACGCGTACCTGGTACGGGAGGTCGTCCTCAGACATGGCGAGGAGGCGTCCGTTGAAGTAGACGAGTCCGGCGTTGGCGACGCCGGTGCCGTGCGAGGGGTCGACGAGGCCGCAGAGGCCGCGCGCGTAGAACAGGGCGAGGCGCGCGATCCCGGAGTGGCCGTGGAGCTCGCCGATGGCCTTGGGGAAGACCGCCCTCCCCAGCGCGCGCTCCTGCCGGAGGCGCGCCGTCTCGGTGAACCGGCACGCGTACGTCTCGGCGGCGCCGTTGCGGATGCGCACCGCGTGCACCATGCCGTCGCCGTCGAAGAGGTGGTGCCCGGCGGTGGGCTCGAAGCAGGGGTTGGCGCCGTTGCGCGCGTAGACGCCGTTGATGAAGGGCGGGATGCGACCGGACACGGGGAGCGCGCGCACGGGCGGCTGCTCGCCGACGGGCGCGAAGTTGCCCGCGATCTGCACGGCGGGGTCCGCCGCCCGCGGCAGCGCGCGCGGCCTCTCGAGCAGGTTGGTGATGACGCCGGCCTCGAACGCGTCCAGCGCCGCCGCCGCCGCGCGCTGCAGGAAGCTGAAGCCTTTCTCGGCGCCGGGCCCGCCGGCGCTATCGCTCCGGTCGCCGCCGCGCCGCGCCGGCGCCGGGGCGGCAATGGGGGCGGGCAGCTTCGGCGGCGGCACGTACCGCACGGCGGCGGCGCCGGCGGGCGGCGGCGCGCGGAGGACCGAGTTGGCCGCGGCCGCCGCGGCCCGGGGCGCGAGCCGCACCGCGCCGCGCGGGGCTCCGGACCTCGGCGCGGCGAGGCCGCCGCCGCGGTGTATCGAGGAGGAAGAAGCAGGGGAACTAGCCGTGATTGTCTGCATCGCTAGGCGATCGCCGATTGGGATTGCAGGATGCCAATCTGAGGGTCCTGGTTGCCAATCGCGGCGAGGTCGGCGTTGGTGATGGCCGTTGGGAGAGTGGGAGAGGGGGAAGAGGTGGGGGAGGAGGGTGATGGTGAGGAGGAGGCGGAGGGTGAGGGTATATATAGAGTTTGGGAGGGGAGACAGGGGAGGGGGAGTGACAAGTGAGGAGGCGGAGGAGAGAGAAGGGGAGACCACGTGGTGGATTCTGGGAGAGGGGAGGAGAGAGGCCAGGTGACCAACACAGCACTGCAGATTGGACTGTGACCGGTGGCGGTTCTTCTTCATTTCCCCCCCATGCTTCTCAAGCAATTCTCCTCCTCCTCCTTTTTCTTTTGTTCTTGTGTCCTAAAATGGACATGTTTGGTCGACTCGTAATTTTGTGGCGGTTCACCTCCGGCAACAAACTGCATTTGCCAAATATAAAAACATGCAAGAAAATACAAAGTTTGAAAGTCTTACGTTAGTCACCATAGTGCTTTTCTTCTTCTTTTTTCACCAAAAAAAAAGAGTTACCATAGTGCTTAGGAAACAACGAGTTCACCAAGGGCGGGACTCTTGCATTGCCTTGGTCTAGTCACATTTGCAGCAACTACATCTCTGTAGTCACATTTGCGGCGGCGAGGCTGGTCCTGTGCCGCGCCGGCCGGGACGGGCGGCCCACGGCCACGGGGGAGCAGCGCGAAATGGCGGGTGGGCTCTCGCCTCCGCGGCGGCTCCTGGTCGCTTGGTCGGGGCCCCGTCCGCGATCCTGTCCCGTCCCGTCACCCGCGAGCGTGCGCGCGCGTGGCCGCCCCACGCCCACGCCGTCTCCCCGCGCCGCGGGCATGGCGGACCGGCAGGAGCAGCGCCGGAAACCGGGGGCGGGTCGGCGCGGCGCACGCAGGAACGGCCGGGCACGAGCTCACCTCACCTGCAGGCCGCTCCGCTCCTTCATCTGCCGGCCGGTGCGCCGCCGTTCGCTGCGTGTCCCCCGGACCGGCTTGCCGCCGCCACGTTCTAAGATTTGGGCCTCCACCTTGCTAAACGTGTGTTGCCGGACGTGCCGTGCGGCCGTGCCTTGCCTTGCCGCCGTCGTCCTAAACACAGTTAAACATGTGACCAGAAAGCGACGGCCAGGGTGAACATGGCGCTGCTCGCCGTCATCAGCTGGGCGTCCACTGTACAGCGGCATCATGCTGAGCTGCTGATGAGCAATGGCGACTGACGGGAGCTGCATGCCAACCGCAGCTCATCTCGGCCGGTCTCAGGGGATGTGGTGTGGTCAGATTCAGATTCAGACCAGAGTCCTTCCTCTCACGCAAGCTCGTCTTGGTGCCCGGCCGGCGAGTGACGACAAGACCCTGCTTGGACTCACGATCACCCTGATCCTTCGAGTTGCCGTTCAACTTGCAGAAAAATTCTGCCCAGCCTCTCTTTTCACCGTGCTGCTTGGACTGCAGTAATTGGATACTCCCTCCTCACGGATTCAGTAACCTGCTTGTCGATTCATGTCGGTGACGACAATTCACTCACCGGCAAATCTCCACCGGCCGGCGGGTGCGAGTGGTCGGCGGCGGCGATCATAGCTTGTCGTGCTGGTTCCAAGCTTTTCTCCAATGGCGCTGCTGAACATTCGTTGTCTGACGATGAACGTTCCCTTCCAAAAAAAGAAAATAAACGTTGAGACACTCCTGACCGTGCATTATGTGCTAGCGGTAGGTTTGTGGAGGTAGATGCCGTCGTGCAGTCCGGGAGAACCGGCAGGCCACCGCCCACGCTTCCGTTTGGTTGGACCCCTTTCTCACTGGGGAAACTCCATGCTCCAAATCCGTTTCCGCAAGGAACAAAGACGGGCCGGGGTCTCCAAAATCCCTTTTTCTCATGTTCTCGGTCTAAAGATTTTTTCTTTTGGAAAAAAAAACTTTTCGCGGGGTTGCGACTAACCAAACACCTTGATATGCTACATATATAAAGGCGATCCGAATGAAATTCCTACGTTCCAAACACGAAACACCCTAGCTTCTAGATTTTTTTTTTTTTTGCATTGGCGTTGTTTGATCTTTCTTTCTTTCTTTCTTTTCTTGAAAAAAAAGAGAAGAAACCATAGTGCATGATCCTTTTCCTGTGCCTACCGGCTTCCACCATGTCTCTCGAACAGTTCCTGCCCGTCATCGTGCTGTCTAATTCCACTGTGAACTGCATCAGAGTGACAGCAGTTGTAGTCGATCAGACGTGCAAGCAAGGAACTAATTAGCAGCCAGTCAGTCGAGCACAATCTTTGTCAAACCATATCCCTTATTCAAACGATCAATCAAATAAGGCACCTGCAGGGGTGCGTGATGCACATCATCCGTGCATTTATAGAACTGCAAATGCAACAACTGATTTTTTTTTAAAAAAAACTTCTCGGAAAAATCCGAGCCGTCCAAGTACAAATTTCCCCTCTTTTGCATACAGTATTTCCTAATTTTGGTAACGGGTAGTTATCAGCGCCCGAATTTTAATAACCGGAGCTTAGATCTTTGCCTTGATCTTGTGGGCGCAGGCATGCATAACAAGGTGCTTAAACTACATCTCACCCCAAAAAAAAGGCGATTAAACTATAAAGCGTGGAGGGTGACGTGGACCGCCACCTAAGTTACTTCAACTGGGGGAGCAAGAGGGCACGTGTCCCGCGCCCATTCGGCTCCGGTTTCTTTTATGTTCCAAGTGGCCGGTAGCACGCGTCGGATGATCAGGGCCCGGCCCTTCCCCACTAGATTGGTCTGGAAGATCAAGGGGCTAAAAAATGCTCAGTGATTGACACAGGTGAATCTAACCAGCCTAACACATGAGCTGATGAAGCAAATTTTTTAGAGGCCATTACTAATCAGAGATGGCTGGAGATCATTAGGCCAAGCAAAAAAAAAAAAGCTGAGCTTGTGCTAACCATGCACACACACACACTGCTCCTTATCAAATCTTCTAGAATTTTGCCAAAGGGAAACCATATGTTTGAACGACTTTGGACACGTACGAGGACAAGTGGGATTCACCTAGTCCCAGGTGTCAGTAACTAGAAGGCAACCGGAGATCACAGTTTGATGAGACGGCATCACGTTGCGCCATTAGTCCTAATTGCTGGTTAGCTAGTGCTAACACGTCTCACGCCACCTTTTGGTCCTCGTTGCGGACTAGTTAATCGCCTGCCTTTGAACGAGCAAGGGAGTGAGCCTTTTGGTCGGCGTCACTTTTTGCCCGGACGTCTCTATTGAGTCATCTTCCACGAATCTAGTAGTTTATTAAGCGTAGCTTCCATGGCGATGGTCGTGAAAGTAGGAAACCGTGTGCTACGTATGGCAGGATGGATGTTGTATACCCGCACGCGTGCTTTCTGCTTTGGGGGAGGAGAGGAGTGCCTTGCAGGCACACGGAAAGCCGTCACCGACAGTAGTAGGCCACATGATCTAAGGTTTCAGGCCGCATGTATTTCATCCATAACAAACAAAAAATAGTAGGCCACATGTATTGGTAAAAAAAAAATGCATATGCATCACCGGTTTCGATCAGCTGGTGGTTGGGTCGTATTCTCTGGAGCACCTTCCACATGGAGCCTCTATCTTGGTCTAGGGCAGTGAGTAGGTTCGGCCATGATCAAAAGCTGCCCCCATGCATCTTTTGATCGCAGCTAGGTTCGCTGCTCATCTCATCCTGGTTGCGCTCCCTCTAGGTCACTTGTGCCAAGCTCCCCATCGAATAATGCGCTACTATTTTTATTTTTGGGGAGCTTTCGTATGTTCGTAAAGCATGTAAAAATTTGAGTTTATTTTGTCGGTGCAGCAGTAATCTAATCTAGTGAGCAGGCAGGGCAGCCCTGCCACCATTTGCTAATTTCTGCGGGCCACTGTGAGCAATCCTTTTGGTAGAATGGGCCCCAGGACTGTGGGTAGGTGCCAAATCATTGTGGGTGGCCCAGCATCACTTGGAGTGACAGTTGCAACCTAATTCTAGTTAGCACCAGATATTCCATGTTGCTTGATTCGATCAAGATCAAGCATCCGTTGAGAAATAAGATGCATTTTCTATGGTTTCGGCTCTCTCAGAACAGTAGGTAACTTCATTTTTTTCCCCTTCTTTTAGTGAAAAAGAAGAAGACTTGCTGTGTGCACTGCCATATGCTCACCTCTGGTGCGTATATTGTTTTCTTTTTCAAGGGAATTTTCAATTATTACAAAGAAAAAAAGTAAATATGTCCAAGCAAAACAATTGAAAGAATAATGCATATGGGGAACAAATACGATTTATCTTATGCAGCTTATTACCTATATATAGCCCTATAGGGGAATGAACAAAACATGGTAACATCGATCTTGCAAAAGGAAGAAACATGATAATATATGAAGAGGAGAAAGTGGAAGCAGTTGACAAGTAAGGCAAATAAAATTTTAAAAGATTACTCCTCCATCATTGTGATCGATGGTTGAGTTAACCCTGGCGCGAACCGATTGGATCTCCATGGCGTGCAGCACATCCAACGAACGTGCACCCAACATTTGTTCCGCAGGAGAAACAAAAGCAAACGCTTTGGCCGTTGACATGTTCTCGCAAAGTGTGAAAAGAGACGCTTGTACTCAGAAAGTCGCTCATTTTTTGCCACTTTTTGGAGCTGACCGAGCCAGGGTTACATTGTAAAAGCGAGCAGTGGCGAGAGCACTTTACGGAATGAGTGTAATGGAAATCGATCACTTGTCAAAAGTGTGCTATATGGATCTCGGCTAGAGCAGCACCTGCCATCTTGCCACGTACATACAGGGCCAATTTTTCTCGCTTTCTCTTCTTCAAGGCAAAACGAAGCAGCACAGAGAGCGTGGGGGTGGTAACGGATCATGGTCTTAATGCACTCTTCACGGTTCAACTTGACGTTTATATATTTTTAGCTTAAAATTGTATAAGATTAGAACCCTACCCTTTTAGGGCCCGACCCTTCAATTATCTGGGCTAACATTTGAGGCCCTTTACTGGTGTCTCAACAATGTATGCAAAATATATGTGTGGTAGTACTCGTTTCACTTTCATGTACTGCATTATCATCTCCACCACGCGTGCACCCACTGAAAAATTGATGGCGAAAATAATTAATAATCTCGTGGGCCTTGACACGTGCAAACCACCTCTATTGTCGACGAGTTTAGCTATCAGTGATTGTTGGATCAAGGGCAATATCATCCAACACAATGCCTATGTATAGACCCTGTCGGCAAGCGTAAGAACTTAATTAAAAAGCCTAAGTTGATGGGAAAGACAAGCCTTTTATTAACAATTACTCTATCAATACAAACTTCTTGTGACATAAAGTTGATGTCTTTAGATTCATACATATTCAAAAACACTTTGTTATGAGAATATTATTTTGTGTATCGCATAAACAAAATATCAATAGAGTAATTCTTGGTCACAATTTTTTCTAACGAAATGAGAAATACAATATTCGTTAGAAAGGAAAACGGAGGGATTATATTACTTAACAATTATGGTACCACCACCAATAGTTAGCGCATGCATGCAGCAGGTCACAGCTCGGGGAGGTGTTTCATGCTATTCTCAAAGATGATTAACTAGTGTGTCAGCTTCCAATTCCGGAATGTCATCATGTCATGTGCATTGTTGCTTTTGTCGGCATATATTGCAGCTTAACACTAGAATCAATTGACTAATAATCCCAGGTCTGAAACTCAATCATATATGGGTTGGTTAAGAACGCGGACCGGTCCGGATGCAACAAACAAAACCGCTAACCGGCCCGCGCTGCGCGGGCCGGTTAGCGGATAACTAATTGTGATTAGGGTTTGGTCGGTGACTGATTAGTGATCAGCAGGAGTGCAATGATCAAACACATACAGCAAGCGTCTCCTAATTTTTGCACGGTCCGGCTCCTTTTGGTCGGAATGCTGAACCACTAACCGTCAGCCGCCTGGAGGAGCAGAGCAGATGATCAATCGATCAGTTATAGTTAGTTTGGCTGCAGCCTACCGGACGTATGTACGTGACTGGATCCGGTCATCAGTTATGTTTAGATCTATGTAACCACCGTATTGCTGCGCATAATCTCTGCTAGAATAGTATGTAGCCCGCGGATTTGAGGCCTCCAAAAGTCCAAGATCATGGTGTGGGACCGACACCTTGTCCTGTATATATATGTGTATGTTGTCCAATGCATAATGTCGCTTTTGGCCGATCTTTGTTTTCGAATTTCGCCCATGTGACAAGTCAGATAATTGCCCCCTGTAAGCAGTTGGTTAGACTACTAGCAGCCTTTTTAGGTTTGAATTCTCGCAGATGCTCATATTTTTCTAGATTTATTACTATATTATTATTCATTATTTCGATATTACGTGCACTGTGTTTTGTGGAAAAAAAAGTCCCTTAAAAGGGGGAAAAAAGAGGAAACGCATGGTAACAATTGTTATTCAAACAAAGGAACTTTTTTAGTAATGATCCTCATCAAAATAAAGCAGTAAAGCTTGTGTTTTTCCATCCTATAAAAAACATTTCGTGCGCGTGCATGCACCTGTTATTATTAACCGATGCATCATCTTCACCTATACATGCGGCGAGCGTGTAGGCAGTGAAGCCGGCAGGAGCCACCTCTCGTACGTGCTTTCCATGGGCTTCTATTCAGGCTGCTGGTCCCTGTACTGTTAGGAGATCAGATCGCGCAGCAGGTGTATTGTCGTACGTGGCGCCGCGCGGCGCGTCGGTGCGTGCGTGCATGCACCCGTGCAGTACGTAGTCTGGGCGTGCGGCGTATGTGATGCCGGCCGGGGGACCGTGGGCGCCGCGCGCGGCGGCGGGCGGCCGGCCAACCGACGGACCGGCGTCGTCCGGCCGGGCGCCGCGGCACGCACATGGCGGCACATGCTTGACGACGACCCTGCTGCGGCAAACTCCTCCTGGTCCTTTCTAGCTCGCTCCTCTCCGTGCACGGAAGACCTTGCTAACCTCCTGCAGCAGATCGATCTCATTATTCTACGACGACGACTCATGGAAGATCATCACTCTCCGGTCCGGCAGCCAGTGCTCGATCAGTGCACTGCATGCAGCATGTCTCTCTCCACATGCTTGATGGTGACTGTACGTTATTAGATAGATGAGAGCGAGGCTAGCAGCTGACTGCTGATTCATATGATGACCATCTATCATCTTGTAATGATCATCCCTTGTAGGAGTGGTACATGATTAGCAAGACATTAATAAGGAAAAGACACCCGTCATGCATGGGCGGGTCAGATCATGAGATTCCTCGGCATGTCGTCGTCGCGTCTGATCGCCCTCACATGAACCAGCACTTTCTCCTTTTCGATGAGGAACCCGGCCGCATGGATTGCAGTCCCAAAACAAAACAAAGGTTATTAACAAGCTAGATGCCTCTGCGTGTACTTTTTGTTTGTTAATCTCCGTTCTTTAAGTATGCCTCCATGTATTAGTAGCAAAAACCAATTATAAACTGATGATCATGCATGTGGCCGTTGCAGCTGACAGGAGCATTTATTTGGCCCACTGGTCCTCATGAGTTCTCCTCCTCCTCCTCCTTCTTCTCTCTCTCTCTCTCTCTCCCCTCTTTCTCTCTCTGCACATTGGCACCCGGCCCTACAGAAACCGAGGTTTTTGGAATCTTGCGATCTCATCCTTCCCCATCGTCAGATCGATTCTGATATGATCCCTCTAGCCGCCCGGCCGGGCCCACGCACGCGCACGAAGATCATCGCCACCGGAAAAAACTGCCAACTGCCGCCGGCCGGCCGGTACCTACCGGTCCGATCGATCCATCGATCCCTTCTCAACTGCTTTCTTTAAATAATGCTACTAGGATCCCTGACCGGTAGCGAAACTGTTGCATCGATCCGATGTTTGCATGTGACGAGATCGATCGATCATCCATCGATGTCGACGGGTACAGAGGGAATAGTCAGAGATCATCAGATCATCATCCCGGCCAGTGGAAGCAGTCGTTGCAGGATGAACCGTAGAATTTGGTCTTAGTTAATCAGGTACTAATTAGTATAGTAACTATGCTGACAATTATTGGCATCTGTTGATGTTGTCGATCAATCCTGGCGACTCTGTGCCGTTGAAGAAGCAAGAGCATATATGCAGGAAGGTTTTGCTAAGCTAGGCTGCAGGTAGATCTAGTGACAAAAGTTGACTGGCCTACTGATGGCCAAGGCCAATGACCGGCACTGGCCACTGATGATTGGTCAGCAGGAAGAAGCAAATTAGAGGACAACATGCATGGATACATGCATGTCTGAACACCACAATGCAAGTTGAGTTGCCTGCAATGTAATGCAAGTTGCATATATATATGCACACATTTCTACTCTTCGACTTGTCAATGGAACAACATGCTCTCTCCTGTCCAAGCCAGATAAAAACATGTCAATGAGAAAATAAAATTGGTTGTGTGGTTTAGTCAGTCGTGGTAACATACATGTCAACCGTCCCACTCATAGTCACACGTGGTTTAGGCGTCTGTGATGACTTCATCAATCTCGATAATTTGCCGGTTTAGTCTTCGAAAATGCTCATAGAGGTAGAGTTTGCGTACGTGTATTCATAGAGGTGAGTGTACGTGCGTTGTGAGTGTCTGAGTTGTACTGTGTAGTTCAAAAAAAACATACCACGCATTCTCAACTACTACCTGCCACTAGCACACATACAGCACTGACCTTGCCAAATCGAGCATGCAATGCAAATATGCAATGGCCTGCCCGGTGGTTATCGATCTGCCGCCCAAGTGGGCATGGGTGAAGCTGACACGGTGGACCAGAGCCTGCGTGGGGCCATGTGTCATGCCAATGGAGAGCACGTACTACTACTGATCTGATGATCTCGTCGCTGCATGTGTTGTGGCCATCCTTGCGACATGCATGCATTATAGTAGAGCATGTGTGTGCATGCTTGCTTGGGATCGATCAAAGATTATATTGACTGAGATTTCAGTTACTCATGCACGGATGAAGCACATCTCGACCTAAGCTACCGCTGATGCATGATTAGATAGTAATCAGCAACTGTGTGCATGCAGGACTAATCATTGATTCGTTTAGTCAACTGTGACCGCTGCAATTTGCATTTGGATCACTAATGCTGTGTGCGGATATTTTTGAATCCAAGGTCGATGACAATAATAATCTAAAGTCCATCTAGATTAATATTGTTCTAGGTGAAATATTTCTATCTTTGACCATCAATAATTAAGATTTTACATGGATCATTGACAAGAACACAATAAGATTGACACTACTAGTTAGATTCATTATGACCAATAATGCGCACAAAATACATATATATAACTCGCTCGTCTACATATTTTACAGATATATACGGCCAGTCGAGGATAAAAAAAAGTTTGATTTACGATAAACCTCGATTGAATTAAATTTGCGATTAAGAGGAAATACTATGCCGTCGTCTATTCCTTGTTCTTCTTCTCTAGAGAAACGACTAGCGATATGATGATCACAGATATGGGCCCTGAACGAAGCAACTTTTGTCAGTTCAATCGATTGGTCGGCCGTTTCATTTTATTGACTAATAACTTTATGCCTTTTATGCACATCATTGCTAGCGAACGATGATCATCAGTAATGATTGGATTGGTTGCTAAACAAAGGATAATAAGAATGTCCTAGCTGAAATATATAGTGCTTGCATTGCTTGATGATGAGAAACTAAAGATTGGAATATTGTACCACCATCAACTACTTGTACCTTTTGAAAAGATCAATAGCATAAACTCGCTGCTTGCTTGCGCGAGAGAAGAATATTTTTTTTTATTTATTTATGTGCAGCGTGCCTGCCATGATGAGATTCTCTAGCCAGCTCAATAATTCGTGCTTTGCCGTTCTTATTACCGGTAAACCCACACAGCCGACGATGATCTAGATCCGAGGTCATCTTCTGTACAGAAGAATTAGGCTTGCGCTGCTAGCTACGTACCAGTGGAGGGCCGGTAAACTTTTGAAATCTTCTAGGTCGTAGCTACGATAGTCAGGATCGGTCGATGCTGCGCCGCCGGCCTTTTGACCTTTCTGACCAAGCCGGTGTCGTTTTGACCGACCCTCTCGGTAAGCTAGCTAGCTGGAGGTCAAAGGCAAGTCAAACCAAACGGGTCAACCTGGCGCGTTGATCGATCATGTAAGAAGAGGCAAGTCAAACCCCAGACTGCACCCGGGTCAACGCGACGCCTGCCGGAAGGTCAACGCATACGTAGACCCTACGTGGTGGCTGCAATCCGTCCGTCCGTCCATATCCATATCTGTGCGTGCATGCACCTGCGCCAAACTGCCATGCTCACCTCGCGACGCGCGCTGGCTGGCTGGGCTCGTGGGGCGAGCGGGCCCAGACGCCGCCGCCCATCGCGGCGGAATTGAAGTTGAGCTCAGTGGCCCGGCCCACACCTTTCACCAGGAAAAAAGACTAATTAGGCCCACACGGCAGCGACAGACGGCGCCGCTGGTCCTGGCGGGTGGGTCCACGCACGTAGCAACACAACGGCGTGGAGGGCCGTAGGGGTTCGTGCACGGCCGACACGGGGTTTGTCTCAGCTGATGACTCCTCCGTCCCCCGCGGTCGGTCGGCCGGCCGGCCGGTCGCCGCCACCAGACACGATGTGCACGGACGAACCAACGAACCAACGAACGGCGAGCCGCTGACAACGGCGTGCCGGCCGGCCCACGATGTACGACGACGTTGAAACTAACCTAACCTTGGTGTGTGCCTAGCATGAGAGGCATGCGCGGCACGTAGAGGTGCTGCTGCACGTACAGCACGCGCATGTGTGTTTGTCACTTGCATAAGAATCTATCTTACCGTACTTCGAAAAATATGCTTTTTAATATAAACATGTTGTATATATATCCGTCATTTTGGACGCTAGCTTTTGACTATATACGGGAGATATTTGCGCGTGTACGTACGCACGCACTTTTTTCATGTGGGAATATATACGTGGCGGACGCATTATTAGTTGCTTGTATATATATGTATCTTATAATTTATGATGTAGGATGTATCTGATCCAATCAAAAATATGTACAGGATGTATATACGTGTGTGTGTTTTGGAGCTGCCGGCCGGTGAAGCGTCGATCTCGCTCTTGCAAAACAGTTCGCCGAACGTGTTTATCTATGGCCTGAGGTGCTCATGATACATATATAGTAGTACACAAAGAACCATATATTTAATTAAAGTCTCGTTGCACGCACACCGTACGTACCGGCCCCAAGTAGCCATCCAATGGAAGTCCATGTTTACCATGAGCAAGCCTCCAAGGAAACAGTACATGTGTACACCAAGGGATATTGTACATTGGGCAGAGACAGTGGGCCTGCTGGGCCAACACTCCCACGGTGTGCGAGCCCATCTTGTCCAGCAGATGGAGCGCGACCATGATTGCGTCCATTATTGGTCACCCTGCAGCTAGGAACACACGCAGGCACTCCATTCGTGCCAAGGAAAGCTCTCAGATCATCATGCTGATGACCACCTCTGCAGACTGCAGGCAGTAAGCTGTTGTGTCTACCTAGGTGATCGATGGTACATAATTAATATAGCTAGAGCCTAGAGTACTCCTCTCCAATTATGCGTCCTTCCGTGCACCAATCATAAATTTCCGAAGAGTTTAGCACGTATGTATGATATGCATGCTAATTCTGCATGGCTGCATGATATCTCTCTTCTATCGGATCTGCTAGAGATGTGGAAATTAACTCAGCTAATAGAATCTGTGAAATGCTTTGCCATCCCCAATTGAGTCCCAACCGCATTATTATTGCGTGCTAGAGGCCAGTGAACGATGCTAAAATTAATGTCGTACTAGCTAGCTAGCTATCTATAATCACCTCACTTTGCTATGCCCTACTGTCTCGTTGCAAATATATATAGCTTGGCATGCATGCATGTTTTTGTCGTCATCGGTCTTTTTGTCTATATAAAGGTGCAGTGGTGGAGGGAGCAGCATGCGGGCCGACGTACTAATAGCTTAGCTGTGTGGAAGTGGAAGAATCCTGGCCCTAGAAAGCACAAGATGGAATTGGCCGCTGTCCATCTATTATCAGCAACGCTATAGGAAATTCCTTAATTCATGATGAAACAATTTCATCACAGATGACGAAAAAATATTATAAAATGATATCTACAATGTTTTTCCATAACATCATGTATTGAGCATCATAGATTAAGCCTCGTGGTATTTTTACAAAATTATCACAGATTGATGCAATCCGTGACGATTCTTAATTATCGTAGATTGGCTTTGAGCCCACGCAGCCCAACCAGGCCCAATGTTAGTGACCCAATCTCTAATAGCATTACTAATCGGCTAATTGATCATTAATCAATATAATCATAACAAGAGCGACATCAGTAACGTACAATATAATTATATTAAACGTACGTGCATGGAGTTTCGCGCCATTCGCCCCGATCGTACCAGCTACGAGTACGTTGCTAGCTATCTAGAGGTTTTTTTGGCGCACTAGCTAGCTAGTACTGCTCCATAGTCAACGTGAAAACTGAGGCAATGACAATGACAAGCAACACAGCGTACGGAAAGGCTGACGGATGCTGTGTCAGCCAGCCTATGATACGGAGACGGAGACACGCGGCTTTAACTTTACAGGACGCCAAGAAGCCGCCGGTGCTCCTAAGGGAACGTGCGCCAATGATACGGAGCACGGCGAGCGAGGATGGGTGCGCCAATTATGCGGGCACTGGCTTTGATCTCGGCCTCCATGCATGTCCTCGAGTTGGCTGGTGGCTCTGATGATCGCTGTGGAACTGGAACGACGATGACGGCTGCAAAGTGTGGGAATGGACCGGAGCTGCGCTCATTCCTCTGGGCTTCAACGCTCACTCTCTCTCTCTGCAGGCCCGAACGCACTGGGCCTTCGAAACCCACCACCCACGCACGGGGCACGCGACGCGACGAAGATCCCGCCGCCCGCGGTTCCCCTCCCCCTCCTCCGGTTCTCTCTTCTCCACGCAAAGTCGTCGGCTCGCCCCGCCCCGCCCCGCCCCCTCCCCTCCTCCCGCCCCGGCGATGGACATCCGCCGCCCGCCGCCGCGCTCCTCCTCGGGCGGGGTGGAGCCGCGGTTCCGCCAGGTGGGCTTCGTCACCTCCGCCGAGCCCGGCCCCGCCGCCGCGTCGCCGCCGGCGTCCGACGGGCTCTCCCCCGTCATGATCCCGCCCCCGCTCATCCACGACCACCTCCCCGCCCCGGCGCCCGAGCTCGAGTCCCTCATGCCGTCCTCCCCGCCCCCGGCCTCCTCGTCACGCCTCGACGCCGGCTCGGACCTTGGCGACGACGATGACGACGTCGACGTGTCCTGGGCTCGCCCGCGCCCGCCCCCGCCCGCGCTTCCAGGTACCCCGGTACCCCTATGCGATTTCGCAACTTTGCAGACTTCACAATACGCGAATGCTATAGTTTGGAACTGCTGTGTATGCATCAATAAATCTGACCTGATTACGTTCAGTATATGGGATTGTATCATTCATTCGGTTGTGGAGGAGGTATAGTTGTTTTGCTGAACACTAGTAACTACAAGCTTCCTGTATGAAAAAAAAAATATCGACACAGCGCAACACAACACGATTATAGGAGTATGCATAATGTGTTGGTGCGACCTAGTTGCTTCAGCCTGACTAACGTTTGCCGATGGGTGCTGTTGAAACCAGCAGTATGATAGGCAAACTAGTATCATGTTACCTAGGAAGATTAAAGTCAGACCAAATTACCATGCATGTTAAGCAATCATTCGGTCTTCATGAGTCATGCTGGGGAGATATTACCAAATAATTGCTGCCGGTAGCAATCAAGGTACACTTTCAATCATTGGTTGCTTCTAAAAATGTGCAAATTGCCTGTGTGCAGTATGTATCGTCGAAAATGGATTGTGTTGTATGATCATCAGTCACCTTTGGTTTAGCATGTATTATTTGGTAACAATCATGCTTGCTAGAGAATGTAAACAGCACACCGTTTTATCAGCATTCATTGCATAATTTTCTTCTTTTATTTGTTTCAGAACCAAACAAGAGAGATCTTACTGAAACAAAAAGTGAAGGCCATCCTACTTCAGTTCCACAGAAACCAAAGCTTTCTAAAGCAGAGAGACGTGCTATTCAGGAGGCTCAGCGTGCTGCCAAAGCTGCTGCAAAGGAGGCAGGTAGTTAACTTGTTCTCATCATTTACATTATCTGATTGTCACAGTGGATATATAGAACCCACATAAGACACTTAACCCACACCAGCTTAACAAGGAAATTTGAAGTAAAATTTTACATGAAGAAAAGAAGGACGAGTTTTGTTATGGATGGAATGGCGGTGTGCTATGGTTCTCTGTTTGCATTTGGTATCATTCAGATTCAGGTAACTCACTGGCTTATTTGCAGAATGGAACTTTATGTATGTGTGAAAATTGCAGGTTCAAAATCAACAGCCAAGGCGTCAGATGTTAACACCAAAATATCAAAGCAACCGAAGGCAGGAAAGGCAGCTCTAAAGAAAGATGTGACCCAAGTTAACCCTCCGGCTGCTTCTGATAAAAAGACCGACGAACGCCTGCCTGACAAAGATAGAAAAAAAGATGTCCCTCAACCCCGTATGCAATTTGATGATGTACACCGGGTGGTGAAAGCAAAGAAGCGTTCCGTTGTCAACCAATCAGAAGCTCGAAACAGAGTCGAACTGTTCAGGCATCTGCCTCAATATGCACATGGCACTCAGCTTCCTGAACTTGAGTCCAAGTTTTTTCAACCTGATCTAATGCATCCTTCTGTGTATAAGGTAATTATTAACTACCATGTTGCAAATGTACTGTAAATAATTCTGTTTAAATAAATTTAAAATAAAAATTATAGTGAGCAACCTTGAAATGGTGATTTATTCCATCCTACATTGCTGATTCTGTGGATAATATAACTGACATGAAACATATGGGTGTAATCATAATTTTAATTTTCTTTTCATGCGTTTTTGAGTAGAGGCTATTTATCTGATAGGACTGTTTAATTGTTTGTTGTTATGGTGAAAACCAAGTATCTTATCCCCCCTGGGATATTTCAGGTTGGACTTCAATATTTGTCTGACGATATATCTGGTGGCAATGCTCGTTGCATAGCAATGCTTCTTGCATTCAGAGAGGCAATAAATGATTACTCCACACCTGCAGAAAAAATTCTCAGTAGAGATCTTACTGCTAAAATCAGTAGCTATGTGTCATTTCTCATTGAGTGCAGGCCCCTCTCAATCAGCATGGGCAATGCTATTAGATTTTTGAAGAACAGGATTACCAAGCTACCACTTGCATTGTCAGAGTCAGAAGCTAAAGCTAGTCTTCAATCTGACATTGATCGTTTTATAAATGAGAAGATAATAGTTGCAGGCAAGGTCATTGTTAGTCATGCTGTCACAAAAATCAGAGATGATGATGTGCTATTGACATATGGGTCACCCTCTGTTGTTGAAATGATTTTTGACCATGCTCATGAACTTGGAAAGAAATTTCGTGTTGTGGTGGTAGATTCTCGTCCAAACCTTGAGGGACAAGGATTATTGCGCCGATTAGTTGCAAAGGGTATCAGCTGCACATACACACACATAAATGCTGTATCATACATCATGCATGAGGTTACAAGAGTGTTTTTGGGCGCCTCTTCAGTATTATCAAATGGTACTGTCTACTCCAGAGTCGGGACATCTTCTGTTGCTATGGTTGCACATGCTTTTGGAGTTCCTGTTCTAATGTGCTGTGAGGCATACAAGTTCCACGAGAGGGTTCAACTGGATTCTATATGCTTCAATGAACTTGGTATGCTATTGTTGCTGTTTTTACTACAAGTTATTTGATTAGTCTACTGCTAAGGAACTGCACAAGACATGATATGCTATCTACTCAGGTGACCCAGATGCTATTTCAAGAGTTCCTGGGGGTGAAAGTTTAAGTCATCTCAAAAACTGGGCTGAGAACGAAAATCTTCATATTCTGAATCTTAAGTATGTATGTTGTTTCCTGCAGTGCTGTTCATAATCCTTTCTTAAGCTGTGTATAATCAAATTACTTCATGCACCTTCAGGTATGACATCACCCCTGCCGATTATGTTTCAATGCTCATAACAGATTATGGAATGGTAAGATGTGCTTCAGCTTCTCATTTAACTCTTTGTGTTTATAAGCAAATCGTATTACATTCATTCTAATTGCAGCCAACGTAATGCTACTAAACAAGCTGTCAACTAGAAAGGGGATTTTTTTTTTGGGGTGGGGGGTACCACTTTGATTTTACAACTCTGAGCTGCAAATTTGTCTCTCCTCTTGCAATAAGGAACGCAAACCTCATAATGTTAGCCATATTAATAATAGTTCTTTTTTTCCATTAAATTCTTGCTTGTATTAAAAATTATGCTAACTAGTTATGAACTTATGATGCGGTACCCTTCCTAGAAACACACATATTCTGGTTGTTGTTGCAACCCTGCTCTAGTGTCAGTACTTTTATTTACTGAGGCTATGTGTTTTCCCTTACATTTTGAAAATCTAGATGCACTATTATGTTTGATGATGTATGGTTTCGTACTGCATGAGTAGTGATCAAGACTGATGTGGAGAGCTTATTCGAATTTATTTACTTTCACTAGTTGTATTTCCTCCTTTATAAAAGCATTACTTGTCTATTTAGTAGACTAGCACGTCCAGTTTTGTTCTTTTTTCTTAGGATGCCTTTTAGCCCATAAGGTGGTAACTGTGCAGACACGTTTATTATGTTAAAGTTTCTATTACAGGCAGTTAATCCAGTGATAAGATAGCTTCATATTGTTTTGTTTACAATATATAAGTTAAACAGTGCGCCATTTGATCCATTGAATTGATGACCTATTTTGCTGTCACAGCTCCCACCTACTAGTGTACCAGTCATTGTAAGAGAGTACCGCAGGGAGCATGTATGGATATAGAAGCCACTGTTTTCTTTTCTTCTTTAATTTGAGGTATGATAATTTTAGCAGGGTTTTGCTGCCTTAGTGGAATGGTAGGGGGTTGATGTGAGCAAATGTTTATATTTCATTATATTGCAACCATCAAATGGTTTGTTCTCCCCTGTAATTGCTTTATGTGTTGAGTTGAAACAATATAAAATTTTGCACCTGCCATTGGTACTGCAAGGATAAACTATTACTCTGTCCAGCACAATCGAAGTTTGATACCATTCTAGTTATGATTTTGTATCATATGAGCATGCTTGTCTATTTTCTCTGCTATTTGCTCTAATTTTCTCACTGTCACATAAATCAACCTTTTATCCTTTGATAAGTACCTTCAGAGGAATATTTTTGGGCAGCGCTTTACCTAATATATTCTGGTTATGATTTTATTTCCTTTTTATTTGAAATTCTGTAGAGTGCATAACCTGCACAGTTGGTCGGTTGCACTGACATGGAGTACTTAATCATTTAGGCCAGTTTCAATTTCAACTTCCTGACAGCAAGCATTGCTGTTTTGACTGTACATAGAACGGGCCATGGAGTAAAAGCTGACATGTGCACAGATGCTTAAATCCAAGCACCATTAAGGTTACAGGCTTTGCTTAGACTAGGAGAAAAATAGCATCTTGGTTTCCAAAGAATGGTTGATTGGTAGCCATATAATCGTTATCCTTGACTCAAGTGACCAGACCTGAATTCTCATCCGCCCCCCACCCCCCCCCCCCCCCCCCCCCACACCCCGCACAACCTAACCCCATTTACATTTTCTGGAATTCGTTGTCGTTATGTGTCATCATTTGCAATCTCTGGTCACCTTCTGGTGTTATGCGCACATGAACACCGGTCTCCTGCCACCATCAAGAGATGCCCAGCAGTGCAGCCATATGGTGTCGATCCACAGCAATGGACCCTACCTTGATAATATCATGAGTTAGATCTATCTCCCTTAGTCGTCTTGGAGCTCATCCAGTCATATCTGTCTCGACTTCCTTTTGGCTGCTGGTGCTGTGGATCACTGCAATTGTGCAGTTGTTGTTTGATGGAAAGTGCTATCATATATGGTCCTTGTTTAATGGCAAAGACTAATGGGCATCTTTGGTAGGGTTGATGCGAGGGCGCTCGGCTTACCGCTGCCTATTTTCAGCTTGCCCAGCATTGTTGTCGTCGTCTCCGGCAGTCGTCGGTCCCCGGCACAGGCGCCAGTCAGTGAATTGTCTGGAAACGTGATGCACAACTGTATCTCTGGAGCCTGATATTGTGGCTGTAGCCGCCACTGTTGGGTGTCCATGTCCTGGAGCGTGCCTTGGCGCTGCCTGGGCCTCTGCCCAGACAGGATCTTCAGCTGGATCAGCACAAGTAGACGACGGAATGATTGTTCTCGGGGAAGCTAGCTCTCAACAGCTAGCCCGTAAGGTATTGGAATTTTTTCCCAATCTCTTGTCAACTTGGCAGCCATCGTTGTCAATCTGGGGGTCTTGTTGGCGTCCATCTCTGCCCAAGCTGTTGGGAGCAATCTGCCATGGCAGCGCCCTTTTCTTCTTAATATAATCTGACCAGAGGAAAGAGCTAGACGAGACCCTGCCAAGTGGTCGATTATTGCCTGGCAGTACTGCAGATTGCAGATGCAGTTGCATCTACGCTGCATCCTCACATGTTCTTTGCCCATGAAGCTCCATGGACCCTGAATTTGTTTTCTCGCCAAGGAAGGACCTGAAATTCGCTCATATATTGCTCAACTGGCTGTAAATTTGAAAGTGGTTTCAGAACAAAAGGGCCCTGAGGATATCCCAGAAGCTGAAAAAGCTTCTCTCATCTCTCTTTCCAAGGAAAGCCATATACCTACCTTTTCTGTTGCTTTCCCAGGCATCTGTTTCACCTAAAGCTGAAGAGTTCCTAGGCATCGATCTACTGTTCAACAGCGAACTCGTTGCACTGTGGAGTTCCTGGCTGCCGCCGCTGCTGTGCCACCCAGCAGCAGCTGACTCGTGAACAAGACTTGTACGGCGTGGTGTTTGGTGGTTGAATAATGCCATGCCAAGATGCCTTGCTTTGGCTAGCAAAGATGCTCTCTCTCACACATGAGCAAGGATGCGTGTTTGGTAAGGAAGCCTGGATGAAATGAGCAGACCTTGTAGTACCATTATCCATTAATCCTCTGCCCGCGTGTCTAATCCCAATCGAGTATTATGTTGCTTATCTACATGCTGCGTCGTGGTAGATGTTACCAAACCAAACCAGCTGGGATCGCACACGTACTGTCTCGCCTCATCACAATGTCCATATCTACCCTCTCCTTGGACATCATCACGGCAAATCTTGAGATTACCGATTGTCTCGTTATCGATGTGCACGTCATCTACCTTTGAAATAATAATCGAACATGCGACGAGTGGATGGATTCTGCCCACTGTAAGATATATAACCAACTTAGTTCATGTTTGTTTTAGCTAGGGATTCTAATTTTAGATTGGGAAAAGCTTGAGGGACCAGAGTCTCTGGTCCTTTGACAACATGGATTCTAGCTATAATGGTATGAATGGGAAATGTGTGCCACAGTATGGCAAAAGCTGGAGGAGAGTGGATTGTGAGATTGTGACAATCTAGGGCGGTAAAATGTAGAAGTTGAGAAAAAAAAATCTGCCTATCTATCCGTTTCCACATCAGCTCATAAAAAGCTACTGCGAACGCACCTGTGGCGCGATGGTGGCGGCTCCGGTTGTGGAGCGCACCCACCCGGGTTCGACTCCCCTTGGGAGCACCGGGTGTCGCACTGGGGGTTTATTCCCCGTATTTGTTTCCTGCAGGTCCTGGACTGTGCCCGTCGTCTACAAGGCTCTGTGCGGCTTTGGTGATCTCCAGAAGGACGCTGGTTGTGTGTATAGGTTGTAGGCTCTAGAGGTGTGCGTGTGTGTGGTGTGAGTGTGTTGTGTTGAGTTCAGATTCTACAACTTGTATACTTAGGGTCCAGGCTAAAAAAAAAGCTCATAAAAGCTACTTTTCACAATCCAGATTTGAAACAAAAAAAAAGGTTCAAAGGATGTACAAGATATGTAAACAAATTGCTATGACATGACAAATTTTGGTAAAAATAAATCTGTAAAGTACTTTAACCCCTTTCCTCTCCAATCTCGACACCATTCGTACATAACAGCATCTCACCGGTCACCATGTATACCTGATCAAAGGTGATGATGTGAGGAGAACACATGGCCTGGACCCCTCCCAATGCTCTCATGGAACCATGAAAAGGCAAGCCGCGAGCAGTAGTTTTCACAGGTTTGTTGGTTCCTTTACCCGAAGAGATGGAAGCCCCTTCCTGTTGGGGTTCCCTATTATGTGCCGACACCATGCGGCACGCTGGCACGTGCTCCTTGGCAGCTGCCCCTGACCAATCACAACTTCACAAGCCTGCTCTCCTTGGCCGGACATGCTCACATGAACATTTGGGGCTTCGGGACGTGACGCGAGAAAGGAGAGTGCGAGGCCTGAACTGAAAGGTTGCGAAAGACCAGTGTGTGTGTGCATACTCTGTGTCCTCTCCCTTTTTCCGCTAGCGACGACCACCTTTCAACTTTGCCGTACGTGTCATGTCTAGCAACATTCCTCTGTATGCTGATAGTTTTTAATTTATTACTACTGTGTCACATAAAGAAAGCTTATTATTGTTCACATCAGATCACAAGCATGCATGGGATCCACACACACAAAGAAATGCATTTTAAATCGCTGGTAACTACTGTCCCAACTCCCAACTAGTGTGATGTTTCCATGCTCTACAATGATGTGTACTGTACTCAGAAAGCTGATGATGGACAATGAGAGCACGATGGACAGGTCCGAGAAAACTCCGAAAATTAGAGCTTGGTGATGGTAACATCATCTCACCACTAACTGTTTGCTCAGACTCTCTGCTCGTTACCATTGGGTTAAACCTTTTACACGAAGCAAGAACTGAAGCATAATTGAGCTTAATATATAGGGTCATCTATTACCTTATTAACTCATTATTTTTCACATGTGTTACCATCATTTATATTTTGGTCATGGCAAGTGTTGTACATGCATGGAACATGACATGTGGCGGACCTGCAACTGCACATGAGTGTGATGTCGATTACCACCAACTATGATCTCTGTGGGAATGATCTCGACCTCCTTTTCGGTGAGCTAGTAAGCACCAAACTTGCTTGTCGTCTTCCCCCTCCCCCGCCATGGCTGTTGACGTGGGCCCCACCGTGGTTGGACGCCGTTCACCCTTGCAATAATGCAACTCCAGAATTAGGACATGGTGGGCTTGCCACTTCTGCCACAATCCTTGGCTATCCATCCCTATTATATACCTGCGACTCCGATCCTCTTCCTCCTCCTTCACACAGATCAGTGGCAGCACTCTCACTCGCCCATCCATCCAAGAGCTCAGCTCAGGTCGCCGCCGTGCTCTCCAATGGAGGCGCCTCCGTCGTCTCTAGCCACGGCCGCCACCGGCACCTATGACGACGACGACGACGACTATGTCCTCAACCTGTCGCTGACGCTGGGCCCCACCTCGCCGCCACCCTCCTCTCCCGACTACGCTGCCGCAATCCCGGTTTCTGATGGTGGTGGCGGCGCCGCCGGCAGAGGTGGTGTGAAGCTCTTCCCTTGCCTCTTCTGCAACAAGAAGTTCCTCAAGTCGCAGGCGCTAGGGGGGCACCAGAATGCGCACAAGAAGGAGAGGAGCGTCGGGTGGAACTCTCACCTCTATCGCCCCGCGGGGACACCCACCGCCGCCGCCGTCCCCAACATGGCTGCGCCGCCGATCAACCAAGCAGCTCCTATGGCGGCGGTGCCGATCCAGGTCTCGCACTCGTGCCGCTCCTCCCAACGTGCGCACCTCGACGACACGGCGATGCTCGGAGGGTCTCTCTACTACGCCACCGATAATGGTGGTGACGGTGGCAGCGGCTTGTCGCGGTGGTGGTACGCGGAGGGCGGCCAGTCGTGTGCGCTCGGCGGGGACGAGAGGCAGAAGCAAAGGC
Source organism: Panicum hallii (assembly GCF_002211085.1). Taxonomy (NCBI): domain Eukaryota; kingdom Viridiplantae; phylum Streptophyta; class Magnoliopsida; order Poales; family Poaceae; genus Panicum; species Panicum hallii. The sequence goes on along the minus strand of NC_038044.1, from coordinate 63,013,584 downwards.
AGAGGCATGTTGACCTCAACCTGAAGCTCTAGTTACGTACGAGTTAGTTGCTCATGCTGAATGCGTGAGGTATTTATTATTTTGTACTTTTGAGTTTTGACTTCTCTTTCTTTCTTTTTGTTGTTGCCTCTCTCTTTTTTTTAACTAGTGTGTAAGGAGTACGTCCTTCTGCCGATTGTGCAACGGCTTATTGTAACGTTCTCAAGCTGTTGTCCAGTTGCATGATGGCTGCTGGCATGGGGTTGCAGTTTGTTGGGCCAGAGAAGTGTGGAACACTTTGGAACACGTTTAATTTTCCTTTTTGGACATGCTGTAACCTCACAGTCTTCCAAGTTTCCATGAACTACCCATGCATTATCGTGGACTGAACTCACGGAAGAATGTGCCACAAAGGTTTCCCTGCACCAGTAGGAGTAAAGCAAGCGGAGTAATATTTTGTAATAAGGATATGACTGGCTGAAGTTTCTCTTGTAGGAAAAAACTCTGAAGATTGATTTTTTTTTGAAAGATCCGACCGTGACTGGTTCCGGCTTAAATTAATGAGAAGAATTGGAACATGAAAAAAAAACGAGGGTGAACAAGGTGCATGGTTTGTATGGCTTTCTCTTATGGAATACTTTGTGACTTCCCATGCGTTGGTTGATGCATGAAACGTGGAAAAATTACAATTTCATTCACTAATTACTGGTTGTTCCAACCAGGTTGTTCATGGCAAGCAAGATGCTTAGTTCACGACGCATGCCAATTATAAGTCTGCAGGACTATTTGCTATTTTTTTGTATGGATTCTCAGTGAATTTTGAAACAGTTATGAAAAAAGCAGTTAAATAGACTCAAAAGATAAATAAACACTTCAACATAATTTCACAGTACCAGTCCTTTTCAGATGGTCAACACTATTGATCAGACAACTATGGAATATCCTACATTGACACTTCCTTCCCAAAGATCCAAACTTAGATATGTGGGCCCAGTTTTGTTGGAGCACCATTCATGTGCTGATATTTCATCTGTGCTACCTACCTAATATTTAGACATGACACAAAGTACTAATCGCTTCACTTTAACGCTTCAAGTCATTTCCTATCATGGGCACAATGCACGACTTACGAATAATAGTGCACAAACCATTACATTTTTCTTCGTATTAGGAAAAACACACTTATTCATTTTAGCATACTACCTCCGTCCCAAATTATAATTCGTTTTAGCTTTTTAAGATACACAGTATACATCTAGATGCATAGAAAAATATATATGTATCTACAAAAGCTAAAATAAATAAATTGTAATTTAGGATGGAGGTAGTAAAAACTTAAATGTTGAAATTGATCTCCAAATCGCATAGGACACACGAGTGCACTATTTAACTAAACACCAAAAAGTTGAAGTAATCAGTCACTACAAAAAAAACACCTCAAAATAATGCCACGACAGGCCATTGCAGTAGCTCGTCTTGTTTGACTGCTCCGGTATCTATCCCACGCTGCAGCTAAATGACTCTGTCGGTATTCCTTGTTGTTGCAACTTGCTAGGGTTCACGGTTCTACCATTTTTTAGCTAGCAATCGGCTCTATTTTTAATAATGCCAGAAGAATTAGCATAAGGGTATTTTGGGTTCTTTTGTGTAATTGCAATTTTGGGTATTTTGTCAACATGTGTAAGTGGCTACATCTTGTTTTTTTTTTATGTAGCGTGTTTAGAATGTCAGCGAAATTAACAAACAGAGAAAGAATAAGATATCACAGCAAACAGAAAGAAATTACCGCTAACAACACTTGTGCTTGCATGTAAACTGCCGTAGTAAAATTAGCAACAGAAGAATGTTGCCATGATTTGTACGGCGAACAGAGCACGCTGTCCATCCTGATCGGAACATCGCAAGGTGTCATCACTCTGTCAGCAAAACCAAAAAAAAAAAAAGATAGCATATGAACACTACTGCTAGGACAGTACTGCTGGCCCATTGCAACCTTTTCCTGCTTTCTCCTTTCTTGTCACCTCCCATGCAAGTCGAAAAATTGTTCATGTACGTGTCATGCTCGTGCCCATCCAAATTGTTCATGCTTGTGCAGTTGCGATGGCATGGGCAGTGCTCGATGAGCTCGACCCAAGCATGGCGATGGCACACACAGTACCACTACGCTGCTGTGTGGTGCGGCTGCCTGCTAGTACCGGACCAGTTGCTGGTTTCCGCGTCCTGCGCTGAATGATCTCTGCAATCTGTTTCAATTTGTCGCCGTGCATCCACCCACCAGGTGCCTGACCTGTGTCCTCCTGCTGCTGCGGACGGGCATGGGATCCGATCCGGCGTCGTTCGTCCACTGCCAGCACTACTCGGCCAGCGGCGGAGGTCAGGCACGCCATGGATGGGATTCGTGGAGTGAAGCAGCGGCGGCCGGCAGCAGGCAGGCATCTCCTCCTAGCACCTAGTAGCAACCAGTGCTCACTGCTCACCATCGCCATGCTCGTCCGTGTTGCTGAGTATTGACTGGAGGGAGTGGTGGTAGCAGGTCGCCGCAGTGCCGCACTAGCTGCTGCAGCAGAGGCACTAGACTTGACCGTACGGGGCCCGCGCAAGCCGCCAAAGGAGGCAGCCTGACACCAGAGCGTACGGAAGAGGCACCCGCCAGCCAGCTCGGACACCAGCCCCGCCGGGCCGTACGGCGCCCCCTGGTTCTCCTGCTAATCAAAATGATCAAGTGCAACAACATTCAAGAAGGCCCACCACCCTGACGAGGGCTGGCCCACCGCACCGCGACTGCCTCCTTTCCCACACTACTACTACTACTACTACTGGTGTGGCTCTGCAGCTGAGTATTTCTAGGTCCTCTCCACGGCCCTTGTCGCCGTCAGCATGCATGTCCTCTCCTGCGACTACGCCCACGTATGGCTATAGAGCCCGCGGAGCAGCCGCTCCCATTATCGGCAAGCCGGGGGACACGTCGTCGTTCCCTTCTCGGTTTACCGCTAGGCATTATTAGTCGTCGTTAGCTATGTTTGGATGTTTAGTTATGCATCTAGAAGTAGTAAAATGATAGGATGGAGGGAGCATATTATATTTTACTGAAGATAATTTGGCCGTGTTCTTCTGCAGAGGCCATTGCGTCATCAGCAGCTGATGTGAAATCTTGTACGGCCCACTTGCAGCATACATCCCCCCTGTAAGACTTGCTTTCGTTTGAGCAAAACATTTTTGGGTCAATCAAAAGCAAAGAACACACGCACCCATCCCGTGCACGCAGCTGCCGAGCTAGGGTCTCTGCTGCTGGCGCTGGCTCGCTGGCCACCTCTTCCTGTACGCTTGTGAACCGCAGCGGCTCTGGTGCCGCCGGTAATTCATTAGCCGCAGCGTATCAGTACCAAGATGCAATCAGCAAATGCTCAAACCTAACATTGGAGAATGGAGAACAAGGACCAGCATCCAATACAGGGCATCAAATCTTGCAAAATATGCACCGTTAGAGAAATAGAACATATGTCTACACCACAAAAAGTGTCACTACACGGCAAAACAAACAGCACATGGTGTTTACGAATCGACAAACAATGTAACTTAGCAATGTCGTGATGCTGCGATCATTGGCAAATCTGCTCCACTGCCGCCACGATCTGCGCAGGCTGCACCACGGTGGCGTCCTCCAGGGTCGCGGCGTACGGGGTCGGCACGTCCTGCGACGAAAGGCACATGATGGGGGCATCCAGGTAGTCCCAGAAGTTGTCGATGATGGCGGACCTCAGGCTGGCGCCGATGCCGCCCGTCCGCATGCACTCCTCCACGATCAGCACGCGGTGGGTCTTCTTGATCGAGTTCCCGATCGTGTGCAGATCGAACGGCTTCAGCGACCTGATGTCGATGACCTCGGGGTCGTACCCTTTGTTCACCAGGGTCTTGGCGGCCTGCATCACGTGGTACCTCATGCGGGAGTACGTGAGGATGGTCACGTGCTCACCTGGGCGCACCATCTCAGCCTCCTCCAGGCAGCAGATGTATTCCTCATCAGGGATTTTCTCCTTCAGGTTGTACAGGAGGACGTGCTCAAATAGCACCACAGGGTTCTCACTCCTTATGGCTGCCTTCATCAGGCCCTTAGCATTGTAAGGAGTAGAGCAAGCAACCATTTGAAGGCCGGGGATTGACTGGAAGTACGACTCAAGACGCTGTGAGTGCTCTGCACCGAGCTGACGACCAACACCACCAGGGCCTCGGATCACAATTGGGATCTTGAACTGACCACCTGAAGTGTAGTGGAGCATACCACAGTTGTTCGAGATCTGATTGTAGGCAAGGAGAAGGAAACCCATGTTCATGCCTTCAACAACAGGCCTGAGCCCCTTCATTGCTGCTCCAACCCCCATGCCAGTGAAAGAGTTCTCAGCAATAGGAGTATCAAGAACTCGGAGATCTCCAAACATCTCAGCCAAGCCCTTGGTCACCTTGTATGAACCTCCATAGTGACCAACATCTTCACCCATGACACACACCGTTGGGTCCAAATTCATCTCTTCTATCAAGGCTTCACGAAGGGCCTCAAACATCAGCACCTCATGGCTAAACAGAAGACAAGATCATATGTAATCAGACATATGTAGATAATCATAAGAAACAGAAATCAAACGCAAATTGCATTTCAACATCATGTATTCATAGAGGCAACAACAGCCATCATATACCACAAATTGCATCCCAGAGAACATGTTTATTTATGTTTGTAACCAGCAGGCGAATAGCACATTTTATTGCTGTAACAGAACTTAACAAAGTATATGTTTCTGATTGCCAGTGTTAACCAATTGGTTACTGTTGACAACTCACGACTGTAGTGCAGTGACTGGTTCAAAAAACTGGTGTCCCCTGTTTACCAGTGTACCAATGTACATAGCTGATTATAAAGTCTACGAGTCTACCTAGTTCAAGGTTGTCCCTTACTAGTAGGCTCCGAAAGAGTACATCTAGATGTCAAAAACGAGTCTACTTCTAGTCACAACCATAAATTTTTGACATGGATTGCTTGAGAAGTAAAAGGCACTTACATTCTTAAAAACAATGAAAAAATCTTATTCAAGTAGAGACATAATCATAAAGACAAGTTCATTTTGTCCTGCCAGATACAAACACCATGTAATAGACCCTAATAACCCCAAGGAGTCACCTTACTATTTACACTTTCATTCATGTCTATAACCTGCCAATACAGCTTGCTTAAAGGACTAAGCAGTTTTATAATTCTAATCAATCAATTTACTACTTCAGTTTGAGCCATTCTGAAGGCAAATCCATTAGTACTTCAAAACAGAAGCACCCTGCTAACAAAGTCTATGTACCACGCAAGGTATCGACGACGTTTAAACTCTTACTGATTAACATATCAATGCTTTAGACGGTAAAAAAACTCATGGCCAGGTGTCAAATCTGTTGATACCAGATTTGCATTTGAACTTAAAGAAAAAGAGTCGACGCAAGTTTTCAAATAAACCAGCCACCATATACCACATGGCAGCATAGAGTTTTTCAGCTCTTCTGCCAGCAAGAATGCTCTAGTTGGCTAGTATAACATAATTGGCACATAAAACAATGTTATAATAGCTCTACTATTCTAGCACTAGGTAGAAATCACCATTCATTTACTTATTGTTCTCTCTGAAACATTGAAGGTAGAAGGCAGTGTTCATCGAGAATATGTTTCTCACATCAATAGCCACATCAAATGTGCATGCGCACAAACTGAGGTTGCTTAAACGTGACTGAATTTAAACAAGTGCTGAACTGGTGATCAGGATCACTAGAGTTAGTGAGCAAACCCACCTGGTGGAGTTTGATCTCTCCCATTTGTACCCAACTGGCCAATTCCATGTTTAGCATTAAATTAAGAAATAAAGCCTAGTCTTTCTTGCTGTGCTCACCACTCCCAAATCCAGGTTAACAGAATTGACCATCTAAGCCACACAATTCCAATGTTACTCCACTGAATCTAAAGCATATGTGTCACCGCAGCAGCACCAAGGCAGTGAAAATTCTAAGTAACAAGGTGCCAGCATTCGTTTCAGCTGCAAAAAGGCAGGAGTACCAGTCCTCTGAGCCTACTACTGATGATAAGTCATTGTTACTAGACAGCATTCAGGACAGCTATGCCTGATGATTTGGTTGAATCCGGGGCTAAATCTCATTTATAGCGACACCTAAACCAACCGGAATTGTTTGCAAAAACAAAATTATGACAGATTTGAATTCAGGTTGGCAGCGCACATCTCAGAATCTTACCCGCCAGACTTGGATCCCGCCGCCGCGGCCGCCTCATCCGCCTTCGCCTGCACACGCACAGCAACCCCCACAGAGCAAACAAATCAGCACGACGCGGGAAGCGCGAGCACATCACAGAGAGAGAGAGAGAGAGAGAGAGGATGGAGCCAACACGTAACTGCAACGGCGTTGCGAGCCACCAGCCTGCCTCGCGCCGGGCCCGCTCCTCCCTTCGCCGCCACGGCGGCCACGCGCGCGCTCCTCCTCGCCGCCGCTGCAGAGGCGAAGCGAAGCGCATCGGGATCGGTCAGTCAGCCGCCGCTTCATCAGCAGGCTATCTATCGCGGCACGAGGAGGAGGCAGCTGGGGAGGCTTCGCGGGGAACGTACCTGGGGCGGCGGATCTGGGCTTGGGGGAGGCGACGGCGCCGACGCCGTGCAGCGTGGAGGACGCAGCAGCGGCCGCCATTGGTCCCGTCCCGTCTCGTGTCGCGCTCGCAGAGGGGGTAGCAGCGGCGGGCTGGCGGTGGCGACGGTGGGGGCGCTTTATAGGCTCTCGCTGGCGCCTCGGCGAAGGGCGCGCGGAGGAGGAAGCGAGGCGGGGAAGGCGGAGAGCACGAGGCGAGGCAAGGAGCAGCTTCCTCTCGGCGGCGAGGTGGGGTGGGCGGAGTAGGGAGAGGTAGTCCTCCGCGCGCGGGGTCTATGCGCCGCCGAGGTCGGTGTCCCACCTGGACGGCGGGGATGTGGGTGGGGCGACGGCCAGCTCGCGGCGGGCCCACGCGTCCCGCTCGGGTGTCCACCGGGGGGGCCCGTGGACCGGGCGCAGGTGGGTGGGCGCGAGCCTCGGTTCCATCGACGGCCTCCGCCCTCGTGGTTTTGGATGGACCTCCGCGCGGGCTGGCCCAATAAACATAACGCGTTGGAGGAAGGCTGGCTTTTAGATTGCACTTTACGGCCCAGTAGAGAAGTGGAGTGTATAGGCGGCCGGTAGGGTGGTGGATTCGGCCCAAAGAAGAAAGGGAATTTGGAAGTAATATATTATTTATCCTCTTAAAGGGAAATTTATCCTTTCGGGATATAACAAATAAAGGAGGCTCAACTAACTCCACAGGTGGAACTCCATTTAGTGGTTGTCCCGTGACCATCATATTCCACTTCCAAATTCTGTCACTGTGTCTGCCGCCTCCCTAGCGAGGCGGCGTAGTGGAGGGTTGTCTTGGTTAGCTCGTTCAAAAGATGGGCAAACACCGGCGAAAGTTACGTCGGATCTGCCGGCAATATGACTGCGATGCTCTCGGATGCTGTTACCTTGTTTGAGGTGTTGTCATGATCGGCTACGCATGGTGGCGTGGCCGGCGGTTGTTTTGCTTCCATGAATGCCAATGACGCTATGGTGGCTTGGCTGGAAGTAACCAAGCGCAGGGGTGCTAGTGGCACCATGATGGCATGTCTGGAGACGCTGGCTGCTTCTTGTGCTGCAGGTGTTGAGCTTGGCTGGAGGCGATAATCGCGAAAGGAAAGCTCGTGTCGATGACCCAATCCGACCGAGCGGGGTTTTCCTGTTGAGACTCTTGTCGATATCCCAATCCGACCGGATGGTGGTAACCAGTGGCGGAGGACCCAGTGTGGCGAGATGTGGCGCTCGCCATACCTCGGTCCGCACGCCGCTCGCCCGCCGGCGCCGCCGCCGCCGCCCGCAGGCCGCAGCCCCGCCCCCGCCTCCCGCCGCCCCGCGCGCCGCCGCCCGCCGCCCGCAGGCCGCAGCCCCGCCCCCGCCCGCCCGCCGCCCGCAGCCCCGCGCCCCCGCCCGGCCGCCCCCGCCCCCGCCCGCCCGCCACCCACAGGCCCCACCCCCGCCTGCCCGCCTCCCGCAGCCCCGCGCGCCGCCGGCCGCCGCCCGCCACACCTAAAATTTTGGGCGTCCTCCGCCACTGGTGGTAGCCCAACGCCGTGCGTGGATAAATGGGTTGCGGTGGTGTGCTGGTAGTGGTGGCTAGTCGTTGTTCTTGATTTGAGTGGTGTGGTCGTGTTGATACTCCAATCCAACCGACCTGTGGTTGTTCGGCTAGATTGCAAATTGGAGCTTTTTTTGGTCGTATGTGCGATAAGCTTGGTATGATGAGCATTTTAGCTACTATATTTATATTTGCTAGTTGTAGATGATGTAGTTGTAGGTGCTATAATTGTACTGTTTTTTAGCTTGATTTACCTATAGATTAGATCACTTGTCTCCTTCTTATTAATATAAGCCAAACAGTAAGATTTAGGATTTTTTTTCTAGAAAACAAGAAGTTACACTTCGTATGTTGCAAGGGAGAGGAGCAGAACCTTCTTGCGCCGTTAAGCAAGCAAGCGCACTCACTCCCTGGTGGTCGTACTCGAGCGATCGAGCCCCGTACGGAAAACGGTGCATGCACGCACATGGTCAGGAGTCACATGGACGGACGACGACGACCGGACCGGATAAGAAGAAGAAGAAGAAGGGGTGGATGGCAGACAGAGTGAGAGACAGCAGGAGGGAGCATCCGCTGGGCCAGCCAAAGGCTTATAGGCCAATGAACAAATGACACGCACACGCGCCTTTCCGGCTGGGCTGTTCCTGGGCCTACGAGCCCACAGCATCCTCGCAGCGGCAAAAGACAAGCTGCTGACTGCCTCGGTCATCACGTCCGTAGCATTACAGAAGAGCATAGAAGAAATCTAGAAGCAGCAGCACGTACGGTCCTAGGAGTAGCTTGCTGCCTCTGCCTGCGTGATTGAAAACGTAAGAAAAATAAAAAAAATAAATATTTGAGATTCGATCCATTCGTATCCTAAACTAGAAAAATAATGTAGAAAGACGGATATCCGAATCGATTTTGCTCCTACGGCTGCAGTGCTCGTACGCTTGGCCCGGCCTAAATATCTGCGCCTAACCTGGCCTGCCGCCACCTGTGCTCCATGATTACCAAGAGCCAATCACTTGCTGGGCACGTCACGCCCTCCGTGTGCCACCACCTACTGTACACGTAGTGGCGTGCTTGCAATCACGGTAATTCAAATTGCTGCCGATACTTCTTCACTACTGCTGCTTAGTGTATAGTTTTTTCTGGGTCGGCTGATTAATTACGATGGCATACCACTCTCATTTATTTTCTCCGCAAATTGTTATGTAGAATGCCATTCTACTTCATTTTATTTATCGATTCAATGACCCAAAATATTTACAACTTGCATTCTCGGAGAAACTCCAACAACTTATAATACAAATACTAGGATCCCCCTGCCCCAAGGTGTGCACATGTTTCAATTTGTTAACAAGTGTAATACAGAAACAATTGAATGTAAACATGTTATAAACGACAAGTAGGCGCGCTGGAGATAGCAGAGAAAGGTATAAATAAGATATAAATAATTTACATATATCCTCCGGAATGCAAATATCAGCACGGAACAGTTCGAGTATGATGATCGTGGATCTCCAAATTGACACCAACGGCCAGGATGACAGCTCTGGCACATTACAGTAGGCTACCACATTAGCCCCTCGCTAGAGTGACACTTGTAGCCATGGAGCCCACAAGTTTTTTTTTATACACTCGATTAATTCCCCAATTATTGTCGAGCCACCCATCATGCCATCAAGCCATGATATGAGAACAACGGAAGGAGCCCATTGTGATGTGATGTAAACTCATAATTTGCCTTGGCCTCTAGCACTTCTCACCTCCTCCTAACCTTTCTGTTGTTACTCATAATTTGTTTGATTGCTAAGTCCTTAATAACCTGGCTGCTCCCAAGCAATCATTCTCACAGGATGCAGATTGCAGTGCGAATGGCTTTTGGGCACAAGAGTCCACTGGCCGGGTCATTTCAACTGACCCTGCGGGCTTTGGCCTCGGCGACAAGTGACTGACCGATGTCCACAAAGGGGAGTTCATCAACCTGGCTAGGGTTAGTTTACTTTGTGTTTTGCCATGAACTTGCAAAGCTTGTGTGGCAAATCAGCTGAGCCATCCCATTCTGACTGGATGTGTGAGTCTGCTCAGTGCCCATAGCTGCTATACCTATGAATTGCGGCAAAGTGGTGAAAGGCTTTATCGTAGTACATCAGTCTATTTCGCTAGCAACCACATGGGTGAAATAGTAGCCGTCGGTGCAAAAGGCGCCTCATGTCGTGGTAATAGATGCCATGGATTTTGTTCTTGAGTGGTTTTGGAGTTATCGAATACACTTTCAGGTCGGTTGGGTTCATTGTTTGTTGAGTCGCAAATTGACATCTCTCGTGTTCTAACCCTCGATGGTTTAGATTACAAGTACGGATTATTCCATCTCTGACTGTACATGTTCATTCGGGCCTTGTAAACTCATGTGGCATGCAAAACATTTCCAAAAAGAAAACATTCTATCTCACAAATTGAATCCGATCTTAACATGTGAATTAATATCTTAAAACAGAGCAAGCCAAGTCATGGGGAAAAGGACAGAAAACAAAACCAAAAGCAATTCCCCTTTCAGAAAGCTAACCACAATTCAACCATTCTATCCGCACACCAGCTCCGTATGGCTGAGGAACGAGGACCAAAGTTGATCCATGCATGCTCCCTGGATCACCCTTGTTAGGTTGTGTGGATAGATGCACACCAGTGTGCTCCTAACTCCCTTTTTGAATCCACAGCCATGATTTTTCTCCCATTGCACTTCCATGAGGGCCATATCTATCCCTCCAAGTGACCATGACCAGTAGCTGTCCTTGCCTGCCGGCCAACATGTACTTGTTCAACCAAACCCATCGATCTGGTCTCATCAAACCAAAGCAGTGGGTGCCCCTGCCTCTGCAAATTGCATGCCCAAATTGTTAAAAAAAAATATGGCATGCCCAAGTCCAGCAGCTGCCCTCCCAGTTCAGGCAATGCAACAATCCAATGCACACATCCAGCCACAGGATTAGGAGGGCTGGTAGCACACTGCCGGTGATGGCACTCTTTGCTTGCCCCCCATGTCTGTGCTTGCACTCTCTAGACACACACACACGCACCAATCATTCTCACGCAAAGACAACCACAAACCTGCAACTACACAGCAATTAGCATTTACTACTAGCACAGAAGAATCTGTCTTCCAACTTGGACGAACAGCCGATTATGATGTTTATTCTGTCGAATCGGCTTTGAGATTTGTGCAAGCAGAGTCAGATGGGGTACTAGATAGGGTTTACATGAAGCTCAAAGCAAGATATCACCTTTCTTTTCACTTAGACAACATATTGAATTATTCATCACATATAGCCCTGCTCCTCTATGTATTTTCGCACACAAATAGACCTCTTTTACGGCGCACAATACTACCACTTGGTAGCATGTAGTATAGCAAAGATCCAACCGTCTATTATAAGGGGTAACATTATCATTAGTAACTTAATATAAATTAAGGATAATTTTTATAATTTTTTGCAATTTTGTCTATTGCAACCATTTTTCGCATATAGCAACACTTTTAGGCCGTTGCATCAGGGCTGAAACCTTACAGTGAAGTGAATTTTCCCATATTACCCTTATACTACCTATACTACCTATACTACTAATTAATGTTTCAATGGTATAGAAAAATCTCAACCGTCTGATTTTTACATACGAGTTCTTTTCAGGTACTAGTATATAGTCATACTGTGTGCCGTAAAAATCCTCCACGAATGTACCGTCTAGGATGGTACTAAATGATGTGCTTTGGAATTTCTCATGTTTCATTTGTTCCGCATATGCCACAAATTTCTACGAGTCCTTCTAGCCGAACCCACGATACCGCTAACTTGACTTTAAGATTCGTGCGATCACCGTCAGGTGGAACGATCCAGAGGCTTTTGACTCCAGCACAAATCTCAAAGCCATGCGTTTCCGTGGCACCGTTGGCTGCTTGACAAGTGGTTCCATATCTCTGATTTCTCTAGGCCACATTTTTTTCTTCCTCCTCTTGCCCTGCCTTGCTATAAAAGGAGCTCCCATGCCACATGCCATCCATCGCACTGAACATTCTACAAGCCTCCTCCCTCCCTCTCGCACACGCGCCCAAGCTAGAGCACACCTCGACGCCATAGCCACAGCAACCAAGCTCATGCTCCCTCTCCTGAACATGCAAGCTCCTCCTCCTCCCCCAGAAAGCGGCGGCAAGCAGCAGCAGCAGCACCAGCTGATGAGGACGGTGTCCATCTCCGTCCTGGTGATGTCGCTGCCAGTGCTCTACGTCTCCTTCCTCCACGTCCCGCCGGCCGCCCTCTTCAGGGACACCACCTTCTGGTTCCTCATGTCCAACTCCATCATCATCGTCATTGCCGCCGACTCCGGCATGCTCTTCTTCCGCTCCTCCTCATCCGCCGCCTCATGCTCGTCGTCTGACGATGACGATGGCGGCATCGTCCCCTTCGCCGTCTCCGGCGGCGAGCCGGTGGCCGTCAAGAACGGGTACGCGTTGTCGATGGGCATCTCTGTCTCCGACGAGGTGGTCGTTCAGAACCAAGATTTGGTTGTGATGGAGCATGGTGACCTGTCGGCGATCGCCGAGAACGACGACCACGCGTACGCATTGGTTGCCAGAGAAGACCAAGCAGAACGAGTGGTGGCGAGCACGCCGGAGAGCAGAGACATTATCGTAAGCCCGTCCACCGCCGCCGGTGAGTTCGTGCCCGTCAAGAACGTCGACGTCGGGGAAATCGTGCCAGCAGCGAGGCCAAGAAGGCTGGCGGCGAGCCGGAGCCTCGCTGCGCGGGAGGAGCGGCCGACGACGGCAAGGCGGCGGCGCGGCCACAGGCCGTCGCACTCGCACGCGCTCGTCCCCGTGCAGGACAAGAGCGTGGTGGTGAGCGAGGAGAAGCACCTCCGCCGGGCGGCGACGGACAGGCGGCCATCGCCGGCGGAGGAGGAGATCGAAAAGGAGAGCGAGTACTCGAAGCTGTCGGACGAGGAGCTGAACCGGCGCGTGGAGGAGTTCATCACCAGGTTCAACCGGGAGATCAGGCTGCAGCTGGAGAAGGAACAAGCGGCCGCCGCCTGACGACGCCCTGACGCCATGCAAATCAATCAAGCTCTCAAATCCAAGCTCCATGCCATGTCCGCGTCGATGCTGCTAGTTGCTAGGACCTTGGAGAATTTTTGTTCGCGTGTGTGCTGCGCTTGTACTGGTAGCTGGTAGCTTCTTCTCCGTCCGATGGCTCCTCTTAATTCTAGTCCGCTGTTGCAGCAGAGCAGTGAGGTGAGGGAGAGGGACATGGTGAAATCAAGCTCCGAGTGAGATCTGTACATCAAGAACGGAGACGACGACGACGATGAGCACTCCAAGATCGATCGAGATCGTACGTGTAGCAGAGGATCTTCGATCCTGCACGCACGCGTGCGTGGGAATAAATTAAAGAGGATGCAGAGCAAGATGTGGAGAGTTGTATAATCAATTAGCTTGGTGGCCGGCTGGTTGCAAGTGTCCTCTGCGTACGTCCTGCTCCAAGATCGCCTTCGTCCTGTAGCTGTAGCTGTGGGAGGATGATCATAGAGGGGTCGGCCCTGCTGCAAAAACTCTAGCCCTGTTTGAAACGCAAAAATTTTGGTCTCCCAACTTCTGTATGGACCGAATTGTTCCGAGTGAAAATACTGCAGAATTCATTCATATGTTCGAAACTTGGCTTTATTCAGTTGCCTCTGTAAAAGAAGAAATGATGAGCATGCAAAGAAACAAAACTTCAAAATTTGAGTAAATTATCAGAATCCAAAATTGCACTTCGTTACTTCTGAAATCATGTTTGCAACTACGTTAGCTGCAGCTTCCTTTTTCTCCTCATCTCCCGGCAGAATATAAAACCACACGTCAAGATTTGCAGTACGCGTCAGGGACGGCGGATCTTCTTCGGCCATCAACTGAAGATCACATCAAAACAGTACCGCTACAGTAATGTTTCTGAACCTCTGACAGCGACAAGATCTTGAGCTCGGGATCTCTAATCTTCAAGGAGTACGGGAATTTTTTTAATGGCTCCGGGATAGAATCTAAATCCCTTGTTTTGTATTCTCTTGTTAGTTTGGCAAGACATGGGGATCCTGATGCAGGGGAGGAGGAGCAGGCTGGATGTATTCTGAAGGAATCGAACAGTGATGCATGCTTGTCATCCACAGTAACCTGCAACTGGACTAATGGTGATGGTTACTCATAAGTAGGGTGGTGTGACCTGCCACTGACAGGTGGGGACGGCTTGGGTGGTGTAGCACTGTGAGTACAGTTTTGTTGATTGGGGATGACTTAGATATTTGTTTTGAGAAACATGGTTTAAGCATGATTATGCCTACCTGTTTAGGCATACATATGAAATATTTGATTTTCAAGTATGAGCAAATTGCGACTTATATGCCCCAAAAAGCCATTTTCAAACAGAAACAAAGTTTGAAATTAATTGTAACCATGTACTAGTTACCAGATACCTCTAGCAGTTACTTTATAATTTGTTGGCTTATGATTGATTGCTAGAGAGTCGTAGTAGTTATCACCCAACCGTAATAATCTAGAAGAGAATTAAGCGTTGACATACTGCCACTGAACCCTATCTGTCGCGTTACGTGTGCACTCGTGCCACACGAGACTATAAATCTAAGCTTAATTGTGTGGTCTGATGAACTACATGCAGTAATCATTCACTCTCCAGCTTGAGTTGAGTTGTATCAAATCATTCACATCTGTTTTTTAATTGGAAAAATGTTAATGTTTGCAAATTCAATTTGGAAGTGTACATCGCAAAGTTAACAGTGGTACGTGTTTTGCTGCTATTGGTCCTAAACTGAGTAAGGCCTCGGTTTGGAATGGAGCAATTTGATAGGAGCACGTGTAGTCACCCTGGTCGCCCCACTAATGCTCTAGAATTTCATTTCATTTCAATAGTTACATCATGCATGGTTGGGCTATTGTAATGCATATTTTTAGATTCATTAACATTTCCAATAAATGCAAGTTATGAGTATTCTTAGAATAATTTTCTTACAGAACTATGTAAATTGTTAGGATGTTATCTTGATCAACCATTGGGGAAAACTTTTAAAATTGTTTTGGCGCCATATATTCTTCCTATATATGTGAGAACTCTCACACATCAGCATGCATCCCTACGCCTAAGCATGTGGCCAAATTGGATTTAGTTCATTTATTATATAACATAACTAGCAGCTAGCTAGCCAAACCATATCATCTTGAGATCAAAAGGCTGATTTGATGGATCTGTAAAAGCTGAAATGGAATAATGCTTTCCTCATCCCATGCATACACATCCATGGCTGCCTAGGAGATAAGGCACATGAGCCATGCTCTTGCAACAATCTCCATCTTTGAAATTGTTAACCATGCACAAACATACAAGCAACGAGACAACCATGCTTTTGTGTCCATATCTTGCCTTGACTACCTTCCACAAGAGACGTATCTTTACATTGACCCCATTGCACACTCCATTGTGACACACACATGATTGGAGCAAGGTAAAAGGACAGGGCAGTTTAACCTAACAATAACCTAATTTGCTTACCAAGTGGTGATACTTTTTTTGTTGTTTACTCCGAGAAAGTGTCAAAGTGCACAATTGTTTAGTTTATCTTCAAAAAGGCAAATTTCACTTCTCTTTTCAGAAACTGGTGCATGGTTCATTGTTTCTGATCCTTGTTGCTTCAAATGCTCTCTAGCTTGGGTCTCAAACAATCTAGAGATCGACACGTTGTGAAACTTGGCGCCCGTATGTTGGACTCTTGATGCCAATTAAGAGCACACCTGCCTTAAAAGAGACCTGCTTTGACAACTAATTGCGTGTGGCTATGACGGGAGCTAGCTGTCTGTGTTGTACGACACTTAAATCTGATTTCCTGAGTACAATGGCAACAGTAGCCTGATGGCTATATATATGTGTAGGTTGAAAAACTAGCTAGGACCGAAAGCGAACAATGTAAATCAGCTTAAAATCTTAAATTTCATGGTGTGGTGCATATGCTTGTTTCATCATTAACTTTTTTGCGGAAAAAGGGGCTTCAGTTCTCAAGGGTATAATACTATTCATTCACAAGCAAAAGTCCCGAAATTCAGCAATAAAATGACCGCTCGAGTTTAAAAGGTTACTCGCATTACCAAAATTGCATTGCCAAATGAAGCAAATTCCCTAGAGGGTGTAGCTTATCCAAGATTGGCCAGTAGTAGAGCTGAGCATCCAACCAAATCTACCCATTTGCAAAAAAAAAAACAAAGAGAAAAGAGAGGAAACAAACAAACACACACAATTGTCCTTGGACGGATGGGGTGTCGACACGTGGCGCGCAGCCGGCTGCCCTCTTGTGACTTGACCTGCTGGACGCCGCGAGGCACGAGGCGATAGAGGCGTCGCCAAGTTGGTGCGGTGCCTGCCATGCCGGGCACGGCCCTCGCTTTTCCTAGCAAGATCATCCTCAATCACAGAGCCTGGCCATGCCTCCATTGACGGAGACAAACGTACGTATACACCGCTACGACTGCATCATATTTTTATTTCAGCAAAAAGCTAGCTTGGATCATCTTGTTGGAAGAACACACGCGCACACTTGGCTTGCTCCATACTTACTAACCTCCAGAGGTTATTAGACATTTACGACCACCCGCAAATTTCACCTACCGTGTCTGTGTGATGTGTAGTATGAGTAATAGTGGTCACAGTTCGAATCCCAGTAACTATATATATTAGTAAATTTATTCTAATTTTTTCAATTAATTGTTTGACCTCTAGTGTTCGAGTTTGGTTTAGATAAGCAGGACGGATGTTGTGCAAAATATGTTTCTAAAAGCTATTAAAGTTAGAAGGGAAAAGCTAGGACACATCCGGCTGCATTGCGGCGAGGTAATATTACTGCTGCAAATTACCTGTCAACGCAGGCATACAATTAATCTGCAATGTTGAATGCATACACACGAGATAATATAAATATCTTATGACTACGCTTTGGAGAACTAATCCACCAGAGTCGTCAGGCAATGCTTCTTCAGAGAAAGGAGATAGCATTGCATGGACACATAGTCAATGTCAGTAGCTAGATGCAAAGCGGACACCCTCTACGGTCCTGTCCGGAGAAGATGGGCCAAGCTCGTTTATACGGAATACCAAGTGTTGATGCAGGCCCCTTCTACGACATCGTTTTCACTTTCCAGGTCGATGCAGAAGAAAAGGTCATAGCAGCAGCAGCAGAAGAAGAAAGTGACGTAATGCAGCTTGACAGCGTGTGCATGCAACATGGTCCCATTGGATCATGATTATAATTTTGATAATTATGTGACAATATAATCAATGGGGCTAACGAGAGTTTGTGAGCTTGTTTATAGTTTGTAGGATTTCTAGATCCTATAGATGGAGTCTAATCCATATACAAGACAGTCGAAATCACAGTCAAGACGTCCAAGCTAAGACAGTCCAAATGATCGCTTCGACGATTTGGACAAGTGGCAGAAACATTTAAAGGACCGGTTGACCGACGCCCATAAAAAACAATGGGTCGATACATTGTAAGTTCAAATGATGATCAAGTACAGAAATATCAGGAGGACCGTTAAACCGACCACATGACCGGTTTAACCAACGCTCACAGAGAAGCCATCGTTGCAATTGTCGTTTAGATTGCCCGAGAGATTTGGGAGTTAACTCCTCAAGAAGTTCTCTACGACCGGTTAAACCGACGCTCGTCGGTGCAAGGCGTTAGTGCAATGACGTCAGCATAAGGAGAATGTTGGAGTTCAACGGTTAGCATGTAGGCTAAGTGTGACTGGCTAAACCGACAGTGGCGACCGGTTTAACCGACGCTTCAGGCTTTTTAACAGAAAAGCTAGCAATGGTTAGGAGCGGATCTCTACTCTATATAAGGTCTCAACCCGAGTTATTTGAGGCTGCTGGAGTTCTTGAGAAGCTACAGAAACTCTGCTGAGGTGTAGTGCTAGACTAGCTCTAGAGAGAGTGTGAGAGCAAGGTGTTGTGACCTTGTACTGGTTTTTAACTGATTTTTAAGTGAACCTCAAGCTTGTATCTCGGTGTGTCGACCCCTTGGAGTCTTTGTGGCTCGTCGGTAAGTCTTCGATGCTCCAGCTTGGTGTGGAGCGACGATGGCTTTGTGCGGGGGACGAGGAGACCCCTCCTTCGTGAGAAACTCCGTAGTGAAGGCGACATCAAGGTGACCGGGAGACTTGGCGTGAGCCTTAGTGGTCGAGCCTTTGTGGCAAGTCAAGAGAGCCTCGGAAGAGACTTGATAACCGGAAAGCAATACTCTTAGCGTGTGCTTCAACAACGTGGATTAGGGATGGCTTAGTGCCTACCGATACCACAGGATAAATCCTCACGTCAAGAGTTTGCTTTCTCTCATCCACTCCTTTATATTTCTGCATTACTCTTGCAACTTGTGTGCCTTTACTTTACTTTCTTAGTGTAGTATGTTGCTAGGATTGGCTATAAGTTGCAAAACTCTTTAGGATTGGGGTTTCACACTAGTTAAATCTTAGTTGTACATCTAGATAGCATGATCTAGTTTTTTTTTGTGCAATCTAATTTGAGCATAAGGTTTTAAAATTGCCTAATTCACCCCCTCCCTCTCTTAGGCTACGAGCACCCATTCCTTTCAGCATGACATGATTAGAAGAAATCTTGGGGTGTAGCAGGTTATTAGCAACATGTGGCTGCAAAAGTACCCAACTTGTAAAGAAATCCGTACAACTAGCACAGTTCATACACAGCTATATAGTTTAAGCAATCAACTATTGTTTTGATATACTCCCTCCGTCCTAAAATATAAGGCATTGAAGAATTCCTATGGTATTTTAAAAACTAATTATTTCTAGCCAACCATGAAATCAGCAATATGACAACCAAGTAAGGCATTAAATAGAGATATATACGCTATTCCTCATCTCCTTAATATGTCATGGATGCCCTATATTACAGGATAGAGGAGTACGCATCAAGGCCTCTAAGGCCAATCTCAATGCAAGTTTCATAGGAGTTTCATCCTCATTAAATGGCATGCCACATAGGTAAAATTGGTGATATGGCATATAATTTATGAAGAGAGAGAGAGAGAGTTGTGTTTCATGGGGTTGAAACTTGGTGTACATATTTACCAAGACTATGAAACTAGAATAGAATCCCCACTAAGAGCAATTAGTTTCATCATCATAATTTTCTTGATCTCATATGGCCATGCCAAATGTGCTAGTAATTAATTTAGGTACAATTTCTAGTGGTTACACAATTCTTGCGGCACATTTAATCTCAACATTATACAACAATTAAATGCTATGTCCAACATATGAAATGGGTTAAGCGAAACTATGTATTATATTGTGAGAGATGGTTTCATTCATCAACCTAAACCTCTAAAGATGATGTGGCACTCTATGTAATCGTGTCATGAAACATTCCATTGATAATACTTGTCTAACAAGTCAAGTTTAGTGAGTAGTGGTTGGCGATGTGTTCATCAATAATGCAGCACATGTGGTGACTTCGTGAAAGCAATCATCTCATAAGGGGGTAGGGTATGCGTGTGACCGCGTATAGAGATGAGTGTATCTATATTTGCATTGTGTTTCAAAAAATGTCAATATTCTTTTTGAGTCGTGTATCTTATTTTCGTTTCCCTCCCGAGCAGTGGAGACAGGCCGACCGACCTTGTTTGGTAGCGGTCACCCGCTAATAAACAAATCCACCCACGCTATATTAGCTAGGTTTCAATCAAACTGTGTCTTATTGCCTGGACTCATACATGACGACCAAACTGGCAGGTATTTACGAACAGTACGAGATACTCCTATATAGTATCCAATATTTGACGACCCAACCCAAACGATCTGCTACCAAATTTGTCGATCCCTAGGCACGGGACACACACGACACGAGCAGCTCAACGTGGCCGCATCAGCGCGTGGCGGGGACAGCCCGGGGCCCTCGCCGTCGTCCGACAGGACGGGAGTTCATCGAAGGGCCATGATGGAAATGGAAGAGGGGTCTCTGGAACATGCCGTAGCAGCCACACACTGTCTCGTGATCATCTCATCATCTCCCGGCCGGAGTGATCATGCATGAGTCTATCATCGTCGTCGTCGTCGTGTTTAGCTCCCCGGTGATTAGATTAGATGCAGCAATCGATCAGCTCGAGTTGGACCACCGGACGTGTGTCGGGAGGAGCATGGGTATACGTAGGAGTATGAAACAGAGGTTACTTCGGGCCTGATGCCTGATGAGTGGTTGCTGGAAGTGGCTGGTAGCTGTACTGCAAGGTGATCCGACTTGCTGACAGTTGACTCACTGCAGGCCAGGCACAAGTTTATTAGAGACAAGCAGAATTATATAGAGAGCAACCGTAATCATGGTACTACAGTGATTATTCATCTTGGTACGCCAGTGTTTTTTTATTTGTTTTTAGTTATGTCTTTAAATGTTTTCCATTAACAATTGTGACTCTCGCTCACCGGCCAGAGTGTGGCGCCAACCTCACCCCGACAGCTCGGAGCCGGGGTGAAGATTTTAAGAACAATGGAAGGAAACCTAGGCATGAGAGCAGCCTACACGCCGTTGCATGCTCGCCCAAACGCAGCAACCTACCGGCCGGGCCATGGTGGCTCAGCCGCTGAAAGGCCTCTAGCTAGCGGCTAGCGGCTACGACGCCGCCCCTACCAGCGCGCACATGGGGCGGAGGCCGGCCGGCGGCGCAAGGCGACGCCGCGGCCGCCGCACACCTGGCGCCGGCCGCGGCCACGAGCGGGCTCGGGCGCTCCGGTGGCGAGGTGAAAGAGAGGAAATATCTGGGACGGCGACGTGCCGGCCGAAGGCGACCGCTCCCCGACCGGTACACGACGCCCACAATAATGCAGCGGACAGGGACCCGGCGCCGGCGCATTGCTGGCCCCGCCGGAGGCTCTAGAAGCCTCCGCGCGGGCAGCCGGGGCCCCCGGCCGGCCCGGCGGCGCACAGACTACAGGAGCTGGGTGGCGATGCAGCATTGCTTGCTTTGCTGCATACCGTACTGGTATCATTCAGAGATGAGGCTCTCTGAAATATTACCTATTTCAGAGAGAGAGAGAGAGAGCGAGCGAGCGAGGTACTGGTATCATTCAGGTGGTTTCTAATTCCTGACATGCACAGCACAGCCGCGTCACCTGTCAAGTTAGGTTCCCCTTACCCTCCTCTGTTTCTCGTTGTTTCGAATTGACCCTCCGCATCT
Source organism: Panicum hallii (assembly GCF_002211085.1). Classification (NCBI taxonomy): domain Eukaryota; kingdom Viridiplantae; phylum Streptophyta; class Magnoliopsida; order Poales; family Poaceae; genus Panicum; species Panicum hallii. Next base: position 62,992,127 of record NC_038044.1, on the reverse strand, counting down.
TCTTCTCTTTGCACGCAGTTCCTTCCTTTGACTGCCTTTATGGATAACTTGTACAGCGAACAATGATCTTTCTCAAGGAGCTCTAACCGACCAGCGTCAACTGATAATTCATAGCATTTTTAGAGGCAGCAGAACTGCACTCACTATGGATAACTTTGACAGCGGAGAATACGGTATGTACCATCTGAGGTCAGCGCATCCAAGATCATGCAAACTTTTTTACACCATCCAGTGATACAGACGCCAAGTACGCTGGCGAGTAGCGAGCGTGGCAAAGAGAGCATGCATTGAAGTGGATCGGTTAAAACCTGTTGCTGATAGAGGCGGTAGCGGAACTGGAGAGAAAATTAAAGTGGAGCCATACAAATATATGGAATAGTCAATTTAATGCTTAAACTTTCAGCCGAAGCTGAACTTCGTCACTAAGCTTCCAAAACGGCCATTTTAGTTCTTAAATTTCTCCATCCGGTTCAATTTAGTCCTTTATCCTACATGGCATGCCTCGTCACGTATAGTCAACTATGGTAAAAAAAAGATAATATTTCTATAAATTTAATCATTAAAAAAGTTTCACCTTGACGAAAAAATGACGTACAATTTTTAAGGAAGTGAGTTGATCCCGAACATATTTATTATACACGTACAAAAGTTTCTTTTTTAAAAAAAAATCATGTAGAGGCAAGTTAAAGTTTTGTTGCGCTATCTTTAAGTATGTGCGAACTAATATATATTGCTGCTAAAAAATAAAAGTACGTAGATGCTGATATGGTAATGCCAATGTGACAAGACACGTTGAATGATGAGCTGCAAGAAAAAAGTTGAGGACTGAAACGGTCATTTTGAAAGTTTAAGGATGAAATCATCTATTCCCCTAAAGAAACACGTCTTTCTTTTAGTTCTGCAATGATGTTCTACAAAAATTTGATCTAATTTTATCCACAAATTACGTGCTATATTATTAGCTTTATAATTGTTAGGGGGGTCATGGCCTCTCCCCGCCCCCCCCCCCCCCCCCCCCCCCCCAGTTCTGCCACTGATAAGCTCCTGTCCGTCGTCGTTCTGGTAGCATGTCTTGCAGTAGACAGCTGCATCCATGAAGTAGGGACACACATCTGCTGCGCGTCGATGAAGGCTGAAGAAACGCATAAGCTGCATGCGGCAGAGCTGATATTCCGCGCGTGCACCCGGGGCCCTGGCGGCGTGACTGCGCACAGACACGAGGAGCTGGTGGCGACGCAACACTGCTTGCTTTGCTACATTCGGAGGTTAGAGGATGGCAAAAGGAATGTAGGGGAAACTGGGGCAGAGTTTCTTTTCTTGTTTCCTGAACTCTGGAATCTGGGACTAATAATGGAGCTCAACTCAAGGGAGTAACTGTACCCATTTGGCAGTGCTAAATGAAAGCGATTTCAGAGACCCCAGCAGGAAGGCCCCCCTGCTTCAACTGAAAGCGACGAAGTGTAATATTCGTGTATGAGAACCTGTCATGTCATATTGTCAGGTTCCCCCTTACCCTCCTCTGTTTCTCGTCGTTCCGGTATGTTCTTCTCTTGCAGTTCCTTTCTTTGACTGCCTTTATGGATGAAGAACAGAGACCACAGAGAACAATGATCTTTCTAAGGCTGCAGCTCTAATCAGACTCATCTGATAATTCATCCCCTTTTTAGAGGTAGCGGAACTGCACTCACTATGGATAACTTTGGCAGCGGATAATGCCGTCGTATGTACCATCTAAGTTCAGCGCATCCAAGATCATGCAAACTTCTTTACACCATCCAGTGATACAGACGCCAAGTACGATGGCGAATAGTGAGCGTAACAGTGAGCATGAATTGAAGTGGACAATGGACGACAGATCGGTTAAAACCTGTTGCTCACAGAGGTCCCGTATACAATTAGGTTGGGGACCGACTGTACGACGGTGTCGATGGGGATGGCAAAGTTCACACCGGATGAGATCCCAGATCCTGCAAATGGAAGATGTGGCATAGCAACGTTCAGCATATCTTCTGCACAGTATCTTGCATGCTCAGATCATATCTGTCAACGATTAATGCAGCTCAATTCAATTCGTAGGATCTCCCTCTGGAGTGTTATGTGTACCAGAGACACAGATATCACGGCCCATCTGGTACACAGCATCTCAGAGCATGAGATCTGCAACTATGTTTCTGGCTGCACAACACTACAGCTTGTTATGTTTTCTAGGTGCTTGTGTACAACACTACAGCTTGTTATGTTTCTAGGTGTACTCAACACTACAGCTTGTTTTCTTAAACTGAGGGGCGTAAAGTCCCACGAAATAGATAGTGTGAACACAGATCACTAAAGAGTGGACCATGGAGTTTCACTAGACCTGGATAGACTTATCTTTAAGTTTAGGGGATAAAGTGCAACAAATAGTCAAATTAATATATAGCACCATCTTAGTATGACTATGACCTGGGATTTCATATAGAAAATCAAAGATTCCCCACAAACCAAGGCAAAGCGGAAACGTGATCCTCCACCATGGGTCTTGACCACGGGGTAGTAACTCTTTGCCTGCTGCTTAGGGAATACCATCACAAGGAGAATTAATATCGATCTTGACAGTCTTCTTTCAACCATTCCTTTCGTCATACAGGAGTCAGGGAACATGACTCGAAAGTCACGAAAGGACATGGCAGCTGTTAGAATTATATGTCTTTTGTTTTTCAAAAGTTCTGTTTCATTTCTTCCAAATTAAAGTTTTGACGCGCATACCAAATGTCATGAGCCATCTATGATTCAATACTGAGGAAATACAGATTGCTGAACATAAGATAGAAGCATTACCTTTACGTGTGAATGTAGCTGTATTAACACCAATTACATGGCCATAAGAGTCAATAAGTGGACCTCCTGAGTTACCTGGAAGTAAGAAAAGTTTGTAAATATGGAGATATATGTATGCAATTGATCCGTATTCAGCTCACAGCCGAACATATATGGAATATAATGACACTCCACAGCCCAGTACATTGTAACCCATGTAAATAGCATTAACATTAATTTTTGATTCAATAACTAAGAGAAAGAACTTATTTTCCAATATATAGTGAGAGTTAGTATAAATAAAACCACAAGCCAACAGCGCAACAATGGCGTACTCACAGTCGCAGTTTATCTAGCAACATAATTACTGTGTCAGATCTAGTATACTAATCTGCCAAGAAAGAATTCCAAACTATGCACTCTTTACTCTATCTAATCAAAGGCCTAATTTCCCTTACTATTCCAATTCATGCTTTCAGCTCCAAAGGGGACTCCTAGTTGGGCCAAATCTACTTCATCCAACAGGCCCAAAGAGGCTTGGCCATCTTAACAATGAGCAATGCACCAACAAGTGCTATCTGCTGTCCATTCTTACTGCTCATAGGTTCCTAGGTTGCAAGAAAAGCGGTTTTCTACCCTGCTTAATGTCTCACAAGACTTGCACTGGTGTGTTTTTTTTTTGTAATCTTCCTTTGGGAGAAAGAGCATTTCCTAATCCCTATGTGGCTACGTTTACAATCAATGCACAGCCACACTAACATAAGAATTATCCATTCATAGGAACAAAAAGAAAAAACTAGATGCATAGGGCCAAAACATTTAATCTGAGAAGCCTAAGTGCACTTGAATAACCTAATTTCTTCAAAGAAAGCGTGTCACTCATGACTAAACAATAAAACACATCTCGAGGGAGCTTTAGTGAATGAAACAAATGAAAAGTTATCTCCATCAATTCAATTATTATCATCATTTGCTAAAAATCAGTTAACTTTTCATTTGTCAGAAAAAGGTGGTTGGAGATTATATTAAATCCATACATCATACAAAACGAAGAAAGACAGTACCGGCATTTATAGCAGCATCTGTCTGTATAGCCCCACGAATTGCTCTCCCACTGGGAGATGGTATCTCCCTCCCTAATCCGCTAACCACCTATAAGAAACTTTAATGATCACACCATCAGAATACACTAGGTCTGACAGACAAGGGTGCATAACAGTAACATTATCCATAATTACATAATGCATTCACTTTTGGATGGAGAACTGTTAGAATTTCTGAAGTGTACTTAACAAAAAATTAGAACAACTTTTTAAAGCATCATTACCCCAGTAGTTAGTGTGTGTTCATAACCATAAGGGTTCCCAATGGCAAAACAACTTTGCCCAACTCGCAAACCCCGTGATGTGCCAATCAGAGCAGGCCTCAACTTGTCACTGTCAACATCAACCTGCACCAATGATCTGAATTCAAAGATAGCAACTAGGAACCAATTTCGCATCACTGAAACTCCAGCCAAAAATAACGCAATCCAAACCTTCAGTACAGCAAGATCATATGCTGGATCACATCCTATTAGCCTCCCTTCCTTTGAGTAACTTTTACCACTAGAATCCTCCAAGAACACCTAGAAAAAACATAAAAAGGTTAAAAGGCATAAATAAGCAGAAGTATCATCATTAGTGTGTAATTAGCACTTGATAGTGCATGAGACAAGAAAGCAACCTTGCAGTAATGAGACACAGATCCATCCCCAGCTAGTTTTGCAACCACATGGTAATTTGTTACCTGATGCACCAATGCACCAATCAAATTAAAATTCAAAGCAACAGAGATTACATCAACCAATACAACACTACACAATCTCATAATGTATTCCACGCAGAACACAAATTTCACAGCATCAAGCTGACTGTAGTAACAAGCCTGCAACATAACCGGAAACAGATAAACACAGTTACATAAAATGCTCGAAAATATATTGAAATCACTGAATGTATCAGGTGGCACATATCAACGCAATAGTGCATGACCAAAGATTGATGAGACAAATTGGATGGCCAAAGTGGACACCCCTCTTAGTCCAAATGTATGTAAGTTTTGATGTGGGCCAGTTGCAGGTAAGCCTATGAAACACCAAACAGATGTAACCGGTAGTCACATTTTAGTTTGTAACAGACTATGCTACTACAGTAAGCGAGTAAATGCACATATTAGTGTTCGCAGCACGATAGTGAATTGGTTGATTGTCACTCACATCAATGCTCCGATCACGTTGGTGACATGTTGATTGTCCCTTATAACACGGGGGCATGGGAACCGAAATTCTATCACAGATCGGCACGAAACAGTAACCCCAAGCGCACTAATTCCACCTCTGAAATTCCTGGTTAATCCGAACAGAAAGGCCAACCGGAAGGCACTCACAATGTGGCCCGCGGAGTCCCACACGAACCCGGACCCGGTCCCCTCCACCTTGGCGCCGCCCTCCTCCTCGTCAACCTCCTCATCCCGGCCACCTCCCCGCCCCTGCGGCTCCGCGACGACGAGGTCCTTGATGAACACCACCGACGGCGACGCCTCCTGCATACGGCCGGGGGTTAGGGGCAGAGCTCCGCGGCTTTGAGGGTGCGGCGGGAGAGGAGTTACCTGGAACAGGCGTACGACGCGGGACTCGTCGACGTCCTCGCCGCCGGGCTCGTCGGCGGCGCGGGCGGGCCGCGGAGGCGGAGCGGCCGCGGCCGCGGCGAGGAGGAGGAGCGCGGCGGCGGCGCTGCGGCGAGTGGTGGCAGAGGAGGAGGAGGGAGGCGGTGACGGCGGTAGGTTGGGGCGCCGGTGGGGAGGCGACGAGAGGAGGAGGTGGTGGAGCAGCGGCCGCAGCGCCATTCCGAGTGCACGGCGATCGGCGAGGCAGGAAGCGCGCTATCCGATGAGTGGTGACGTGGCAAAGGGTGGAGCCGAGAAAGGCAGATACGAGGCGGGTACGTCTACGCCTTTCGAAAGCGTATATCTCAAGGCGCCTTGCAGAGCCACACGGCCCACGGTGATGGCAGTATGGCACGCAAACCTTTGGCCGGCAACGTTCAGATAGAATGGGCAAAGACCTTTCTCAACGAACCAGAACGTACTGAACTTCTGATTCTTCTCAAAAAAAAAAAAGAAACGTATTTGATTCTTGACAAGCACCATTTAAATCATCTTAATACATTTTTAGCTGTATTCCAATTTTTGTTCAAGTTATTGTATTTGTACAATAAAGGTGCTCATTCGTGTATATTTCTATCCGGACTTCCTTTTAGTTGAAGAGCTCTCGCGGGCCTCAGCCATTAGGAATGACCGATTCCAAGACGTGACGCTTAAGACTTACTCCCTTATTTTAAATTATTAATTGTTTTGATTTTCTAGATATATAAATTTTGATATGCATCTAGATATTATAATATATATCTAGATGTATAATAAAAAATTATGCAACTAGAAAAATCAAAACGCCTAATAATTTGAAACGGAAGGAGTACTAATTTATCCAAAAAAAGAATATCTATATTGATTTGCAAAAAAAATAATATCAATACTAAGCATCTTCGTCAGGAAAATAAGAAGGGTTTTATATCTCGAAGATTACAGACAATGCCAGTTGTTACACAGTTCGCTACTCATACATCTGCATGTACCACCAGTAAATACACGGCATATATATACACATTTTATCCGCTGTGACCGCACGTGCGGATACAATCCCATCCCCATCAGGCATCCGCCCGCACAGAACTACCATATCAGCTGCAAGCTAAGATGCTCGCCACGAATGCTCGGTCTCAGAGCACAACAGGAAGCGAGATCGGCGAGACGACGATACACACAACACAAACACATACACAGCAGCTCACGCGATCTCGCTCATGGGCGACTGCGTCACGGGCACCACGGCGGCGCTGCCCATCTCCTCGTCCAGCGCGTCCAACTCCGTCGCGGCCGGCGGCCTCGCCTTGGGGTCGAACCGCTTGCTCTTCGGGTTCGTCGCCGGGTCGTACCTCTTGACGACCAGCACGGACGCCGACGTCCTGAACCCCGGGGACACCAGGTAGCTCCCCACGGGGCCCAGCTCGTCGGGCCTCTCCACCAGCGGCGCCGTCGGCGGCATCCGCCCCACCACGAACACGTTGAAGCCGGACAGCGACTCGATGGTCTCCAGCACCTGCTCCCTCGTGTACGCCTCGGGCTCCTCGAACCGCACCGACCCGTCCTTCACGGCGCCCACCTTGGCCTTGAACGCCTCCACCGCCGCCTCGTCGGCCGCGTCCTCCTCCCCCGACTGCAGCCGGCTCGGCTGGAACCTCGCGAGCGTGACGGCAACGCCCGGGTGCTCGGCCATGCGCGTCGCGTATGCGAGCGCCTCGCGGTCGTCCGGCCCGCCGAAGAAGAGCGCGGCGACGGAGAAGGAGACGTTCTTGGCTGACACCTGCGCGTGGCCGCCGAGGCCGCGGTCGACGAGGATGGCCACGGAGCAGGGCGCCTCGCGGAGCACGCGCTTGTTGATGGCGTGGTACGGGGAGCCCAGCGACTGGAAGGAGCCGTCGTGGTGGAGCGCCTTGTGGTACGGCATGATGACGATGGCCGCGCGCTTGTCGGCAGCGCTGTCGATGACGTCGCGGTGGATGGTGTCGAGGTCCGAGATCGCCGTCATGGGCCGCACCCTCACGGAGCTCAGCTGCTGGAACGCCTCGAACGCCACCACCATCTGCTCCGTCCGCTGCTCCTTGCTGTTGAAGAAGGGCATGCCGTCGCGCCGCGCGCGCTGCACCAGGCTGATGGCCGACGACCGCTCCGAGAGCTCCACCAGGTGCATCGCGTACATGGTGAGGCGGCGCCGCCCGGTGCCTCGCGACGCCTCCACCAGGTTGAGCAGCGTCGGGATGTGGCGGTTGGTGTGGAAGCAGGCCAGCACGCGCAGCTCGCCGTCGGCGTCCCCGGGCGAGCACTCCACGGTGCGGCGCTTGTACGGCACCGTCTTCCGCGCCGGCTTGTAGATGGCCATCACGATGGGCGTCGTGATGAAGGTGGTGAACAGCGCCATGAGCACCAGGATGGCGAACGCCTCGTCGTTGAGCACCTTGCGGTCCCGGCCGATGTTGAGGACGATGAGCTCGACGAGCCCCTTGGTGTTCATGAGGAATCCGAGGGTGACCGCCTCCCGGACAGGGATCTTGACGAACAGAGACGTGATCACCGTGCCACCAATCTTGCCAAGGCATGCGTTTGCAATGACGAGCACGAGCAAGCCCCATGACTTGGCGCCTTTGATAGTGGCCACATCCGTCTTGAGGCCACTGGAGACGAAGTAAAGCGGGAGGAAGAGACCTGAGATGAGGTCCTCCACCTTCTCGATGAGCACGCCGGCAAAAGGCCCGTCCTTGGGGACGACGATGCCAACCATGAAGGCACCAAACAGAGCATGGATGCCGATGGTGTCGGTGACAAAACCAGCAGCTAGGACAATGGCGAGGGTGGCGCAGATGTAAACCTCCTTGACCGGCTCGCCCTCGGGTGACCGGCGAGCCATCCAGGCCAGCACCGGGCGGAGGAACAAGCAGATGGCAATGACGAAGCCAGCGGCGGTGAGCAGCACCCAGAGCGAAATGATCGGCGAGCCAGAACCGGAGAGGGCAATGGCAAGTGCCAGCAGGATCCAGGCAGCAACATCGTTGACGGCTGCAGCGGACATGGCCATGCGACCAAGGTCAGTGGTCAGAAGCTTCAGCTCGGCCAGGATACGGGCCAGAACCGGGAACGCGGTGATGGAGAGCGCGACGCCCATGAAGACAAGGAAGGGCCCCTGTGGCGCGCCCTTAACAATGGTGGCACGGAACGCAAAGGATGTGCCGATGCCGAGGGCGAACGGGGCAGAGATGCCAGCAAGCGCGATGGCGAGGGCCTTCTTGCCAGTGCGGCGGATGGCAGAGATGTCGAGCTCGAGGCCGACGAGGAACAGGAAGAAAAGCAGGCCGAGGTTGGCCAGCGTGTCCAGCACCGTCATGCTCTGGGGTGGGAACACGGCGTGCAAGAACTTGTGGCTGCGGCCCAGCGCCGACGGGCCCAGCAGAATTCCTCCCTGCATCAATCAGGCAAAGGCACACCATGCATGTGAGAATTCAAGTTACAGAATTGTCCATCACATCAGTTGGAAAATATGTAAATCAATTCATATGCAGTATTCTGCAAATGAGTTAAGAATACTAGATAACATATAGAAATATAATAAAGTATAAAACTGAAACTATGAGCTTAGTTTAGGTTGCAGTAATAGAATAGCCTCTCCAATACAGGGTTAACCATAGCAGATGCACACAAAAAATCTAACTAAACTTCAGAAAATTTATGAATTTTACCAAAATTTGTTCAAATTACAGATATATCAGTATGGTTACTTTATCAGAGTGATAGAATTAATAACACTGCTCCAGTAATGGATCAGAACTAGTAAAATAGTAGGGACATGTTAGAACTTGAAGAGCTAGTTAATTTCAGAAACCAGGAACATGTATTGGCTAAGTAATTATTTCTTATGAGATCGCTCTGAAACCTAAACGATAAGATAGCAGGTAATGATGGAAGCGACAAAAAGAATAATTAAGCTGTTTGAGAAGCATGCAATGGAATATACTACTGTCCGTGTGCCAGTATTTAGTACTTGTTGCAAGTAGTATCTGTATCTTTCTTTTTCTTGATTAAGCAATCTCTCTTTACAAGTCAAATGACAGCTAGGTTGGCAGGTAGTCATGCGACAAGTCTACATTTCCTTGCGATAATGCACCTAAACAATGCGCCTCGGCTTTTATACATTTGTAATTTGTTGTTGCTGCTGCAGATATCGTCCATAAACTAGAGTTGACTTTGGTGACTAGAAGAAAGACAAGCAACGCAAGCAAGGCCGGAATGAACCATGCATCGAAACCTGCCCTCGTTCATTTCTGGATCGAGTCAACGATAATTGCAGTCTAAAATATGTAGTATGTGTCTGAACGTGTGGGGAACTGCAGGTAGGCTAGTCAAAAAGCGCAGTGGAAAACCGCAAAAATCATGTCATATACTTATTTGCATATATGTATGTGCATATATGTCAACGTCCCCCCATACGTGATCATATTACTTATTTCTCCATCTTGAGAGCCATTAATTAGTTTCTTCTCTGTAATATGAGAATCACAGCTCTTCTGTACTCTCTTTAGCCAGAAGAGGGGCCTTTCAGCTTGCAGGCAGACATGGTTAATATCATGGATGCATGTTGTAAATAGAAATGCATGCCCTCTTTTTTTGGGAGAAATAGATGAGAGATCAACAACAGTACGTATGCAGATGTGTATACGCTGAATGCTGCAACGATCACAGACAGATGCAAGATGTACACAGATTCTGGAATCTTTTCCGGAAACAGATGACAGCAGCAGCAAGCAGCTAGTTTCCCCCTAAACATGGTGCAAGCGAAGAGTAACCCAGAAGGAGATAATCTTCCATCTGCGACTTAGTTTATCTCCCTAAGAAGGTGCTCAGAATCTCCTTTCTCCTGTGCAAAAAAGACGACCGTTGCCAATCTCTAGACTAACAGACACTATAAAATTCAGAGACAGATCGGAGATCTCTGGATGCAGGGCTATCTGAGGCAGGCCTCCCCCAGGACGGTTGGGATCCGGCCGGCCGGGCCTGAAGCTGCTAGCTGTGGTATACCACGTGATGAGTTGTGCGCGCGCGCGGTGCTTCCTTACTTAGTATGACCGCGCGATTTGAGGAGCAAATTGGGACAAAATAAACATCATAGTAGATTACTTTTGTTTGGGGGGGGGGGGGGGGGTGATTGGCTCTAAGTACAGCTACTACCAAGCAGAAGATTTTCTTATCAGCAACCTCTTCCTCCCACCCTCCCATTAATGATCAGAAGGCCGGTGAGGAAATTAAATTTGTTCGTCGACTCTTGTTGTCTGTTCCTTAATCCTTACTATAAAATTGTGGAAGAAGCGGGATCCTTCTATGAGGGCCTAGTGATTTCACAGCATTATTCAGCACGGTTTCTTCAGAATCTCTGCCAAATTTCTATACTGGAAAAGCTGTGGCGGCCCGAAACACTGAGTGGTTGGAATGGAAGGGTGAGATGTCCCAGGCAAATTCTCACCGGATACCAACCCATAATCGATTTTTCATGCTGATGCTCAGCTGTTGTAAGAAGAATCCGACGGTCAAAAAAGGAAAAAACTTCCTCCAAAGCAAATGCTAACTAGAACATGGGGTGAGTCGGTTCCATGTATGTAACGGCATGATGATGATCCCCGGGAAATTCAAGCCGGCTGACCGGCGACTGAAGGTGGGCATAGCACGAGGCCCACAAAATCCAGCGGAGTTCAGTGAAGTCGGCCGATGTCCCCGTCACGAACTACCAGAGATGGGCAGGTCATCAGAAGACAGAAGGGAACAGGCGACGAAGTGGCTAGTAAGAAAAGGACACGGGCATGCTTTGTCCCGTCCCATCCTCGGTGTCCCCACTACTCCCCAACGTGGTAACCCCGCCCCAGTTTCCTCCCGGGCCCGCGCGTCAGCATTGGCGGAGCCGAACGTGCGTGGCGGCGTCCCTAGCGCCTCCGGCGAGACCCCCTCGAATCCGTCCAATTAATTAGTCTCGACAGATGAAGCGAACGATCGAGCGGAGGCATTCGATCGATTCTCGGGAGAGAGGGGGGGGGGGGGGGGGAGGAGGGGAGGACGAATCGGCCGGGAAACGAACTCACGATGATCTCGGCGATGACGCGGGGCTGGCGGAGCGGGCGGAGCAGGTAGGCGAGGCCGCGGGTGACGACGACGACGAGGCAGATCTGCAGGATGGCGAGCGGCAGCGCGTAGTCCAGCGGGTTCTCCCCCTGGAACGCCCCCTGCGAGGTCGCCTTCATCGGGCCCGGGCACTTGGCCGCTGCCGCCGCCGTCGCGTTGGACGCCATCGCCGCCGCCGCACCAGCAGCGCGAGGTGATCGAGAGTAATCACGACGCGCGCGCGCCGCTGGCTTAAACTAAACCCCTTCCGGGCTCGTGACGGTTGCGTGGGTGGACTCGAGGAAGGAAGGATGGGATGGGAGTCTGCTGCTGCGGCCGCGTGGGGGGCCTTTTATAGGGCGGGGGACGGCTCCCGTGTGCCGGCTGCGGCGCACGAGTCTGGTTGGAGTTTGTGTGCTTGCCTCCGTCCAGCACGGTAACCATTCTGTTCTGTAGATTGTAGGCGCGTGGGCGTGGGAGACTCCGATCGAGATTAGTTTAGGCCAATAATGCACCTGGGAGCGTTGACGTCGCATTTCGGATGATATATATGTTAATATATATGTATATATAAATATATATAATAACTCCACGGGTCTTCAACGGCTGCCGATGGAGGGGAGCGGGCGCCGTGGACGCGTACGTGGAAAATCGGACGGCCGGTGGACGGTGGACGAGCTTCGTGAAAAAGAATATTAGACGTGCCCTCAATATGTACCGTATCGAACTCTGTTATATATATATATATGAAAAATCTATTTTACACGTGTTTGTAGCTATTTCTACACGTGTATCTCATGATGTAGGGTGTATCTGATCCAACAAAACGTACGTACAAGATGTATGTGATCGTACATACTGCGTTCATTCATTCCCAAGGTTTGTCATTTGACCCTGCACAAAAGACGACTAAACAACGGAATAATGCAGCTCCCACGATTCTCAAACTTTTATATATACATACGTATGTATGTATATATATAAAACGTGCAAGGAGGGCAATAAGTGCGCAAATGTATTGCGGTAGAAGGAGACACGTACGTGTACTTATTATATATGGCGAACAACTAACTAGCAGCTTATCATCGTATGGCGACGACTAACATAAGAGGGGTCCGTTTCTTCACCATCACCCACAGCGTACGTAATTAACTAACAGACAGGAGAATACGATGGCTAGTAGTACGCATAGGTAGATGAAGATGACGACGACGCGCGGCGAACGCGTCAGAGAGAGAGGTGACGAGCGACTCCACCGCGCGCCTCCCACTGGGCTGGACTTGGACCTGGACCTGGACTTTTGGCGCCAATGAGCTAAGCTCGTTTCCGGGCAGCAACGACGAGCCGACCGTGCCGTGCCGCGTACTCGAGTGACCTTCGTGCGTGGGCCGGGGTTCCATTCATCGACTTGATGACTTGCGCTTTCGCCAAGCAACAATTTGGCCTCCTTGATGCATGGTGAGCCCACTAGCTAGCTACCTACCTTAATTAGCCTTGTCTTATCTACCATACATGGCAGGCAGGTCTTCAGTCTTCTCGTACCAGGCGTACGTGTGTACTTTGAATAGGAGTACCGCCGTTTTTTCAAAAAATTTCTTTATTTGCAGAGGGGATTAGGGATTCACAGCTTGCATTAGGATTAGACTCTCATCAAGATAACAAAGGGATGACTCCTAATTAATAAGGTTTGCTTGCTTGATGGTTGGTCACCCCCAAGTCAACGGTGCATCCTCGAATAATGCATCTTCTGAAATGAGACGTGCGTGCAGCATGTGTGCTCTAGCTTCTAATCCTCGCCGAACGGAGGGAGGGCAGGGTGAATAATAATATATGTGCGTTCTACCTCTTAGCTTCAACGCGCTCCTAAACGATATTATTGGGTCCTTTTAATTTTGATGTTGAAACTTTCTCAACAAAAATAATCAAACCTAAGATAATTTAATTTAGACCAAAGTTAGAAGTGCACTGATTTAGGGCAGATGGTTCATTGTATAGCAAGTACTAGCAGGCCAGGACCAACTTGGAAACCAAACCTACTGGATGGAGGCCGTTGCATCTCGTCTCTCTAGATACCGGTGCAAATAATTTGAGAATTCAAAATTTTTCTAATTACTATTTCGACTGGAGTCATGGACATACGAACCCGGGTAATTCAGCGAATGGATGAGAAACGCAAATATGCTATGACAATAACGTGGCATGCGTCTTATATGTGAGTTTTTGTTTCTCTTCAACTTTTTAGAGGCAGGCAATTATACATTTTGCACGATTAAATCCGATACTGTACATTTGGAACACGCTCAAAGAAGCGTGGTAGGAAGTAGAATTCTACAACTACTACTCCCTCCGTTCTAAATTACAATTCGTTTTGACTTTTCCAGATATATAATTTTTGCTACGTATCTAGACATAGTGTATATCTAGATGCATAACAAAATTATGTATCTAGAAAAACTAAAATAAATTATAATTTAGGACGGAGGGAGTACTTGTGTAACAATTTTTTTTCATATTTTTTATGTACAATACAGGTTACTGTAATAATGGTCATGTGGACTACAGGGTACTAATATAAGTTTAATTAATTTCACATCGTACCTGCTTTATTTTCTTGATGATGGCAGAATGAAAAGGAACAAAGCTCAACGAACACCATGGCCAGCACAGTCGCTCACCGGCGACCACGGCACTGGTACCACGGCGGATCTGCCCATCTCCGCCTCGTCCAGCACGTCCTCCTCCGTCGCGGCCGGCGGCCTCGCCTTCGGGTCGAACCTCTTGCTCTTCGGGTTCGTCGCCGGGTCGTACCTCTTGATGACCAGCACCGACGCCGACGTCCTGAACTCCGGCGACACCAGGTAGCTCCCCACGGGGCCCAGCTCGTCGGGTCTCTCCACCAGCGGCTCCGTCGGCGGCATCCGCCCCACCACGAACACGTTGAACTTGGTCAGCGAGTGGATGGTCTCCAGCACCACCTCCTTGGCGCACGCCTCGCGCTCCTCGAAGTGCACGGACCCATCCTTCACGGCGCCGACCTTGGACTTGAAGGCCTCGATCGCAGCCTCGTCGTCGGCGCTCTCCTCGTCGGAGTGCGGACGGTTCGGCCGGCACCTTGCCAGCGTGACGGCGACACCCGGGTGCTCCGCCATGCGCGTGGCGTAGGCGAGCGCCTCGCGGTCGTCGGGCCCGCCGAAGAAGAGCATCGCGACGGAGAAGGACACGTTCTGGGCGGACACCTGCGCGGGGCCGCCGAGGCCGCGGTCGACGAGGATGGCCACGGAGCAGGGCGCCTCGCGGAGCACGCGCTTGTTGACGGCGTGGTACGCCGAGCCCAGCGACTGGAAGGAGCCGTCCTGCTGGAGCGCCTTGTGGTACGGCATGACGACGATGGCGGCGCGCTTGCCGGCGGCGCTGTCGATGACGTCCCGGTGGATGGTCTCCAGGTCTGAGATGGCCGTCATGGCACGCACCCGCACGGAGCTCAGCTGCTGGAACGCCTCGAACGCCACCACCAGCTGCCCCTCGCGGTCGGCGCTGTTGAAGAACGGCACGCCGTTGCGGCGGGCGCGCTGGACCATAGTGATCGACGACGACCGCTCCGAGAGCTCCACGAGGTGCATGGCGTACATGACGAGGCGGCGGTGCCCCGTGCCCCGCGACGCCTCCACGAGGTTGAGCAGCGTCGGGATGTTGCGGCTGGAGTGGAAGCAGGCGAGGACGCGCAGCTCGCCGTCTGCGTCGCCGGGCGCGCACTCCACGGTGCGACGCTTGTAGGGCACCGACGGCCGCGCTGGCTTGTAGACGGCCATGACGATGGGTGTCGTGATGAAAGTGGTGAAGAGCGCCATGAGCACCATGATGGCGAAGGCCTCGTCGTTGAGAACCTTGCGGTCCCTGCCGATGTTGAGGACGACGAGCTCGACGAGACCCTTAGTGTTCATCAAGAAGCCGAGCGTGACAGCCTCCCGGACAGGGATCTTGACGAGCAGTGACGTGGCCACCGCGCCGCCGATCTTGCCAATGCACGCGTTCGCGATGACGAGCACGAGCAAGCCCCAGGACTTGGCTCCACGGATGGTCGCCACGTTGGTCTTGAGGCCGCTCGAGACGAAGTAGAGAGGGAGGAAGAGCCCCGAGACGAGGTCCTCCACCTTCTCGATGAGCATGCCGGCGAATGGCCCCTCCTTGGGGATGACGACGCCGACGACGAACCCACCGAACAGCGCGTGGATGCCGATGACGTCGGTGAGGAAGCCGCCGGCGAGGACAATGGCGAGCGTGGCGCAGACGTACAGCTCCTTGATGGGCTCGCCCTCGCGGCACCGGTGCGCCATCCACGCCAGCACCGGCTTTAGAAGCACGAACGCGCCGATGACGAAGCCGGCGGCGGTGAGGAGCACCCAGAGCGAGATGATCGGCGAGGCGGAGCCCGAGAGCGCGATGGCGAGCGCGAGGAGGATCCACGCCATGACGTCGTCGACCGCGGCGGCGGACAGCGCCATGCGGCCAAGGTCCGTGGTGAGGAGCTTGAGCTCGGTGAGGATGCGGGCGAGCACCGGGAAGGCGGTGATGGAGAGCGCGACGCCCATGAAGACGAGGAACGGCGCGTGCGGGGCGTCCTTGACGATGGTGGCGCGGAAGGCGAAGGACGTGCCGATGCCGAGCGCGAACGGGAGCGCGATGCCGGAGAGGGAGATGGCGAGGGCCTTCCTCCCGGTGCGGCGGATGGCGGAGAGGTCGAGCTCCAGGCCGACGAGGAAGAGGAAGAAGAGCAGGCCGATGTTGGCCAGCGTGTCCAGCACCGTCATGCTCTCCGGCGGGAAGACGGTGTGCAGGAACTTGGTGCTCCGGCCAAGCGCCGACGGGCCAAGCAGGATCCCTCCCTGCACACACCATTGCCGGCGATTACGAAAGCATTACAATGTGTACTCCTGCTAGTCAAAACAAGAGACCATTTGTAGTTCATGCTAGTCACTATTTTAACTTTGATTTACAGTATCTATTTGCAAAGGTGTTTAGATCGGTCAGTGTGCAAATCTTTACTTTGACAAAGTGCAAATCAGACTTTCCTAACTAGGCCGGCAATGAGAAAACGTTACTTTGACACAGATCCTGTTATCGAAAAATAATCACGGGCTAATAAAATCTTGATATCGTATTTATTTGGTACTATAGATGTTAATATATTTTTTATAAATTTGTTCAAAGAAATGTTTAAGTTAAGATATGTGAGAAGATGTTGATGTATTTTTTTTATAAATTTGTTCAAAGAAATATTTAAGTTAAGATATGTGAGACGAAAACTAACTATATTAAGGATGCAAGTAATTAATTACGATGGCATACCACTCTAATTTATATCTTCTCCCAAATTATTTACGCAAAATACTTTTTTAATTTATTTTATCATTTTTTGATCGATCCAATGGCTCAAAATATATATAACTTGCATCTCTCATCTCTACTTAGATGGGGATAGAGTACGAAACAGTCTCCTGCTAACAGTTTTTCTGATAAGTAGGTTGCACGCAAACAAAAAGAAATCGATTTTTTTTATTTGATCAGGCGTGCACTGATCACAATGCATATCCAAGTCGTCGGCGGCGTGCATATGCATGGGCAAATCCAGATAAGACCAAACAGAAGAAAGCACTCTAGCCAGCTTTGGTAATTAAAGGACGACGGCGATCGATCGAGTAAAAACGTCTAGCTAGCTAGGGTCGAGGAGTCGCTTACGATGATCTCGGCGATGACGCGGGGCTGCCGGAGCGGGCGGAGTAGGTAGGCGAGGCTGCGGGTGACGACGACGACGAGGCAGATCTGGAGGATGATGAGCGGCAGCGCGTAGTCCAGCGGGCTCTCCCCCTGGAACGCCCCGTGCGACGCCACCTTCGCCATTGTTGATGCTGCTACCAAACTCCCTCCCTGGTCGAGAACCTCACTGACTTGTTGGCTTCGAGCTAGCAGCTAGCTAGCTCCCACGCTCTGGCTGCCGAGAGTACGGCTCCGTACGGGCCTGTATATATAGGAGGGCGAGCCGAGGCCGCCATGGGGTGGCCGACGATGGCGACCGCGCGCTAGATCTGGCGCCTAGCTAGCTAGCTAGCGGTTCCAACTTCCAAAGGGCCGGGAGACTTTTCTCTCCGCGCGCCGTACCATTAGTGATGTAATATCAAGTGCGCGTAATAATGTTTAAGTGATGCACAAGTAACTGGAGAGTACGTACATGTGATAACCTTATTTGAGGTAGTGAACTTGTTACCTAGCTAATAACTCTGTTATTTTAAAACACAATAGAGATGAACACTTGCCCGATGAATTAATATGCACGCGCACATCCTATGAGTGCCTTTGAGAGACGACGAGGGCGGCATACCGTTCGCACGCAGTGCTGCAATATTAATATTAATATGTGTATTGTGATATTCCGAACTAGTAGCTTCGAAAGTTTAGAGGATTGAAAAATAGCAAACCTACTTGTGTGCTTATCTTTGGAATATTTGGAACCGGCTTATTTTCCCCGTTCGCCATAATGGGCCCTTGCTGGGTGGACATTTGGCAATATTAGCCGGGATATATAGTGATTGAGAAAGTCCCAAGCACTTGAAACTTAGCAAATATGGTAAGGAGCCTTAGCAATTAATTACCACCGAGCACTCTCCATGCGCCTTCGCTCGTTTTGTGAAAGTTGAGCAACTTTCCATGAATTTTTCGCTTTCCAAATAACAAAATTTATTAACATCAAAACTACAACCACATGTGACATGCAACTTTGATATCACTAACTTATATTGATTTTTCAGAAGCCATTATTCTGCAATCGTGTATCACTTTCGATATATACGAAACGAAATATCTCCATAATTTTTCACACGTATCCCAACGCATCACTTTTTTCCCAAGAGGGTAAACACTAAACAACGGTTCAATACGTTCTTGGCAAGCAAAAATAATTCAACCAAAATACTAGCCTACTCTTTGGGATTATTTTAGGCCAATAATGCACTTGAAAAGTTGACATTTGAATCAGATTCTACTGGCTGCAAAGCACGTCGCAGGGATTTAAATGGATTCCTCTCCATCGAATCCGTAGCCGCAAAGCACCAGATGGTTGGAGCCTACTGACTTGTGTTCCAGTGGTTGCTTTGATAAATGAACGTACAAATCAAAAGGCAGCATCAGAGAGTTGGCTTTTCTTTTTGCCTCTTAATATACTACCATATGTGCATTATTATACATGTATGTTTTATTCTTCCGATGTACGACCTTGCAAAACTAAGTTCAAAATTGAGCTTATTATAAACTGCAAGCAGAGCAATATATAAAGCGCTCAAATAAACCTCATTCGCTGTGCGGCAGCTTATCATCGTGGCACACCTGGAATAAAAAAAGATCTGACAAAAACTAAACACCCACATGGTTTGGTGGACTTTGGAGACTACTTCATAGGAGGTGTTCGTTTCTTTCACGTTTTTATTTGCCACCTTATGCCAGCGCCTAGCTGCCTGACATTGGACAAAGCACATCTTGGCTTTGCACAAATGAATTTGACTTTGTCAACATCTGACTCGAAAGAGGATGTACACAATTAGCCAAGAAAATATTCAGTAGACCGACTTAGCTAGAACTCCAAGTGTTTATCACGTGTTAGATATTTCAATTCAAGGAATAGAAAGTAGTAAAGCTTTGGCAAAGAAGAACCAAATACTTGTTTACCTTTCATAGCCTCTTTTTTTTTGGAAGAACTCTAGAGAGCTATGGCAAAGGTTACCCTCCAACCAAATAACTTCAAATCTCTAGGGGTCAAATAAATTACTCCAGTGCTGGAGCATAAACCTTCAGCAAATTTGTCATGGAAACCAAGTTTCAAAATCGATCAAACATACCTCGTAGACGATATAGAGCAGTGCTCCTGCTTCTTTTTCGAAAAAACGGAGACCCAAATATGCACATAAGTACAGGCACAGATATATGGTTCAGGTAAGGATGGAAACTAAACTATATTAATATTGAACATATGAAATGTTAAATACTACAGCAAGCATCATCCATTCCTTGATTTTTTCAGTCCTCCTTCCATAAGTCTGAACTTTGCAAATGTAAATTGAAAGAAAAAAAAAGGCACAACAACCGAATGACACAGCAGAAAATAGGTGCACATACCTATTGGCACGAAGGAGGGAGGCGCATGCGCACTAGCTGGCAAGTTAGTTTTGGTCAACTTATATATCCATGTTATATTAAGAAGAAGTAACACAGATAAGGGTGATCGGGTACGTCACCGGCAACTACGTGGTTGCATGTACTCTATAATGACTATATTTATTTATTTATTTATTATATATTTTTAATTTTATAAATAGGAAAAATAGGAAATATCTTCTTGTTAGATCTAACTTCCATGCATGATTGTATTAGATCCAATGTTAGAGATAACATAGTGATTTCTGCTTTTTTTTCATTACATGAGCGTGAAATATTATGCGCGCATGAGAGGAAAATAATCGTGAGAGAGGTATTGTGACCGTTTAAAAGTTTTCACTAAAGTAAACGTGACATGGGTGATACGTGAGATGAAAATACTCCACATGATGTTTTTTCCCTTCACATTACATCACATTAGATATAATAGGATCTTATAATGATATGTAACATTTTTTTCTTAGTGTGACATGGGCGACTTGTAACATTATTTTCCCTAATGTGACATGGGAGATATGTAACATTTTTTTTCCTAAAGGGACATGGGTGGGTTGTCACATTCTTTTTCCTAACATGACATGTGTAGGTTTTTAACCTTCCTCCTAATGTCACATGGGTGAGTTGTAACTTTTTTCCTAGCATGACATGGATATGTATTTGGGATCTCGAGATGCATAATCCCCCCACCCCCAGCAAAAAACAAGGTGTGTTTAATTCCCATATTCATTCCACATGAAACCATTGATCGGAGAAGAAATGACCGTGCTTGTTTTTGCATGATGGCCGGTTATATATTTTTTTCTTTTATCCCTTTATAAATTGTTTTACCTCTTCTAAAATTTATTAACGGATCAGATTTATTTCTTATTAGCTCCTAGGAGGTAAGCCAAGTACTGTTGCAAGGCCCAACTAAGATTAAATAATATTTTTTAAACGTCCACGTAATAGAGGGGGGTTTTGTGCCTAATTAATCTTCTCAACATTCTAAGACAGTCGCAAGACAGAATAAAGGCAAAAAATATATACCAGAACTTGAACAAAAATTGATATATAGTTGGCGGTCCGATTTTGCTGATGATAAGGACGAACTGAACTGCAAATGCCACTGATAATCATCTGATGATTATATGCTAATTTGTATACTTCAGGCTCGTAATAATTAGAAATGTCCGGAGCTTCCTGAGGTTTGACTTTGCGAAAACTAAGAAGTAAAACTTAACAACTGGATGACAGATCGATGAGCAGATGGAGGCCAAAGATTATCCAGAGGAGCATTGGCTAGCCGTGTCAACTTAATTATATATCGACATAGCAAGTAACACATGTCTGGGTTGCATATCCGTGTTATATATATACACATAGAAACATGTAACTTAATTATTGATGATAAGCTCATAAGGATGGACTGAACTTCAACTTGCACTTGATAATCATCCCCATTGCTTGCTGGTTTGTCTGCTGCTTCCTGTGAGGTCTGACGTTGCAAAACCAAAGAAACAAAACTGAACAACCGAGACAGATCGCGGATGGAGGCCGAAGGTTATCTGAAAGAAATCAGCCAGCTTATTATATATATGCCGATATAACAAGTGACACATGTATGGGTTGCGTATCCGTTAAATATTATATAACATGATATATCACATAATGTTAGTAGTAACACAAAGAAGCACTGTTCTTGTCAACAATAACATTTTTAGATAAAAGAATAACATTATCCCAGCCGTACGATATGTCGGTTCATTATCACACTGTTATTGTCATCGGTCAGTCGGTACGGCTCTACGTGCATATATAGCATATATACACGAGAATACCATACCACACATGATGAGAGTGTGACGTGGCCAATCTCGCAAGTCGTACACTTGTATGCGTACGGCAGGGTTGGACTTTTTTGGCGTGGGGTAGGGTGACGGCGACATCATCCCCTTCTGACTTCGCCTCCTCGAATCCGACGTGTCTTCTGACCTTTCTGCAGACAAGGCTATCTATCTATCTATCAAACCGACGTCATGCATCCTGGATCATTGTTGCTTGACGGAAGGAAGAATGGAGTGGAGTACTTGATGAGTTGCCATTTCAAAAACAAAAGAAAAATTGATGAGTTGCTTATGATGAGTAGTGTTTGTTCTATAGTTTATGCAACACCTTATCTATCTAGCTAGATGTGTTAAAGACGATGTCTACCTTCAATGGGTCGTAACATGTGTCGCTTGGCTCCGTACTTGACCTTTTAGCAATCACACGTGGCCGGGTTTAGCCAAGGCAATCAACCAGATGATCATCGGAGATCAACCGTACATTTGGGTTGCCAAAGGAACTAGCTACCCATAAGTAAACGCCTCTATCATCTGCCGCCGTGTTCTGACTTTCTAACCTCTTCGTTCTCAGGCCATTGCATCATCATAGTACCTTCTGTTTCTGATCGAGAAGCCATCCACTCTTTTCTATTGGATGCTGTGTATCTGTCCTACTGTACTTTGTGTTGGCTTGCTTCCTCGAGGAAACAAGCAGCCGTTGGATTAAAGAACTTCTCTCTGGATCATCATCTGCTCATGTGTATCATGCATCCTTATTAGTGATGTGTGGCTAATAATAATGAAGGTGTCTGCTGGTGAGCACAAATTTTTGCAGATAAACTTCTTAACTTCTTTTGAATGGAGACCTGTAATATTTTGCAGATAAGCATCTGACGTAGTACGGTTTACTAGAAAAACAATTGGCACTTACTGACACACACACCTTTTGCGTTTTGTGCATGATCATACACCTTCTGCATTTTGCATTGTTTCTTCGGTGTTGTTGTTCTTGGCGAGTTGCGACGCGACTTGGTCGTACCTTGGCCGATGGGATGTTACGTCTCCGTTCTGGTCGGCCGTTTAGGTGCCATGGATCTCTACTATGAGCTATCAAGATTTGACAGCACGGTTAGTGATTGCGACATGTTGCTTATAATAATCGATTGCCTAATCTGTCTCACCGGAGGTGCTGATGGCGACTGACAGAGGGCTAGGATGAGAGAGAGAGAGAGAGAGAGAGAGAGAGAGAGAGAGAGAGAGAGGAAACTGAAAATGTCAACGCACGTAGGCATCAAAGCAGTGTGAACACACATGCTCAAAGGCACAGCGCACTTTTTCTCGAAAGGACAACGCACATCTATCTCACTTTGAATTCAAATGTCCTTATTTGCAGTTTCTCACAGCTCGCTGTACTGTGCAAGGTTTTCACTCTAAATTCAACTCTGCCTCTACTGCTTGTCGGCTGCCACTGCCATGGACTAGTTGGTAGTCAGTTGGCATGTTTCTGATTTGCAGTGATCCAGACAGGAGCTCATGGAAATAACTTTGCTTGTTGATGAACTCTGCACTTGCGTTGTCTGAATCTGTTGGAGCAGGCAATTTTCAGGAATTGTTCAGCAGCTCAGTTGGTGTGCTTGTACCGGGACTCATTTTTCAGATGTTTCTCAATCAGCTGCTGCAATCTGAATCTCTGAGATCAGGCAAACAGCAACTATGTTATCCTAAACTCTGCTTCACTATCACGTTGACGCCCAACTTGTAATTCCTCAAACAGCTATCGCCATGGCCCAATGGCTTCCCCTGCACCGGTCACCGGCGTGCACAGCAGCCCTAGTCCACGCGGCCCTCCTCTGAATCTCGACCATGCGCCCGCGCCACACCGACGCCGTACGCTGCACCGCCGCGCCACATGCGCTGCTCCGAGCAGCCATGGTCGATCACCCCGCGCGCCCACCCGCGGCGCGCTTGGCTTACCGCGCGGCGCGCTTCTGCCGAGCTTCAAGATGTCTGTCCCTGGAGCCGCTGCCGGTAGGCATAGGTTATTAGGTTCCCTCGCCGCCTCGCAGCGCTCCGGCGGGCGGCGCTGGCCTCCCTCGCCACGGCCAGGGGTGGACGGTATTTCATTTACCGTCCACCCTGGGTACCTGTGAACCGTTCAATCCTCAACCAACGGCTGAGATTAAGCAAGGGAGACCCAGTACAGACGGGACGTTGACTGGACCGAGCGCATAGACGCCCTCTCGTCGTCCCGCCGCGCGCCCGCGCTGCTTCGCCAGCCTCTCCATCCGCCGTCCTCCTGCCGCTCTGCTTCGCGGCCCTTGCCGCCGCCGCCCGGCGACGGCGAGCCCCGTAGGGCCGAACGAGGTTTGCATGAACGCGCACGCTCGAACCAATTAAGTAGCTCTCAAGCAGCTTCGCCGCCGCCGTCCGGCTTAACGTCGGCAGGTCCATGTTAGTTTGATCTCAATCCGGATCGGTCCAACGACCGATCCGGAATTGGTTACGCGCCCCGATCGGGGACGCACCGCCAACCCAATGGCGGGTGGGCCCCCGTCGCGCAGCGCCATAATAAAAGAAAGGTGGGGGCCGGGGCACGGATGACGAAGTTCGCCGTTTGCCTACGAACCCACCTAAAAACCCTAATTGATCCGATCCCGAAGGGTGGGCGCTGAAGCGACGGGAAGCACCATCGCCGCCGCCTCTGCACCCACGCCGGCTCCTCTGCATCATCATCGCCGGCACTGTTCGACTACACCGCCGCCCGCTCACCCTCGTCCACGACTACATTCGGCTTCCTCCTCGACGTCATGGCCAACAACGGCGAAGCCGGGGCTTCAACCGGTGGTATGGATCTAATCTGCTTTTCCCTATCTCTCTGTTTCTTTCTCGTTTTGCCCTAAGTACTATCCTGTTTAGTCAATTACCGAGCTAATACATGGTTAGTGGATCCTAAATTCCTATCAATGGTATCAGTTTAGCCTATCTAATCGTTGTTAGTCTCGGGCAAGGACCGATCCAAAGCAATTAGAAGGAGATGAGCAACATTACCCGAGAAAGAAATTGCAAAACAAGAACGCAAGGAAGAATCAAACCCTTCGGGGTGCAAGAACACCCGCACCCGAGCCCAAACCCGATCCCCAACCCTAACCCTAACCCTAACTTTTTGACCCGGCCAAGAAAGAAGATCTTACCTCCCACCGGGAGCTCCACGCTCCACGGGTCAGCCCCGAACCGGCTCAGGTGCTCCGGCGCCCCACCGCCGTCGATGAGCCGAGCCATCCCGAGCGCGCTGTCGCTCGAGGATCTCACCGTGCCTCGCGCGCGGGCAAGAACAGCCACCTAGGGCCTACTCGACGGCGGCGCGCTCACACACAGGCGAGCGCGCTCGCCGGCGAGGAGGCCCGCGGCGGCGCCGTCGCCTCGGTCGCCGTCGCGAGGAGGAGGACAGGGGAGCAGCCGGGGAGGCACGGGCGAGGGAGAAGGAGAAATGGGCTAGGGTTTTGCGGGGAGCGGCTGCGACGCG
The DNA here is from genome assembly GCF_002211085.1 of Panicum hallii. Lineage (NCBI taxonomy): Eukaryota > Viridiplantae > Streptophyta > Magnoliopsida > Poales > Poaceae > Panicum > Panicum hallii. Next base: position 62,967,008 of record NC_038044.1, on the reverse strand, counting down.
GGGTTTTGACCCGCCCGCAACGGCCGGACGGCTGTCGGATCTGATCCGACGGCCACAGGGAGGTCACGCGCGCGCGGGCTGAATACGGCCCAGGCGGGGCGCTGCTTTGCCGGCCCAGGCCCAGGTTGCGGCCTGGTGCGCGGCCAGCAGCCCCGCGCGCGCGGTTGCCGCGTTGGGCCGGGCCAATATGGGCCGTTTTGGGCTCGTTTTTGGGCTGGTGTACAGTCAGATTTTGTTATTTTCTCAGAAACTCTTTTAACCACTTAATGATTGATTTAATCTCTATTTTAATTTCACCAACGTGATAATTTCTATAGAGAGAAAGAAGTAAGAATGTTTCTGAAAGTTAGAACTATTTATTTATTTTTTTTCCGCTGCCAATTTAATTAAGTTATATCCTTTAATTATTTTAGACCCAACGAGATATTATAATTAAAGGAGTCAGATTCCAGTTTTTTCTTCAGTTACTATATTGTTATTTTCTGACCAACGTTGATAATAGCAATATTACAATTTTTCAAGTCAGTTTTCAGTTTTCTATAGTTATAATATTATTATTTTCTGACCAACGTTGATAATAGCAGTATTATAATTTTTTAAGTAAGTTTTCCATGCATTTGCTCTAATTCTGCCCAACGGTGTTTTAGAATTAATGCAGCTAGTTAATTGTATATCTTAATATTGACCAATGTTAAATTGAGATATGCAATTATTGTTTTATAAAAGCAGTTCTCACCTTTCTTGATTTAAATTTCAGGATCTAATGCCATGACATTCATTAATGCTATACCGCCGTTGGATGGTTCCAACTACGGGATATGGGCTCAGAAGCTAGAAGTGGCTCTCGCACTCTCAGATATTGACCTAGCTATCACCTCACCGTGCCCCGTCAGCCCTGGGGAACTGGTGAGGGAAGCGGATGAGAGTTTTTTCGATTGGCAAGCTCGCCAAAGAGAACATGCAAATGTTCAAATGAAGTTTGATCTTGAGAGAGCAAAATGGAACTCTTCCAACAGAAAGTGTTTGATGGTTATCAAGAGTTCCATCATAGACAGTATCAGGGGAGCAATCCCAGATTGCCCCACCGCAGTTGAGTACTTAAAGAAAGTGGAGAGTCAATTTGTTGGCTCTTCAAAAGCTTACGCTCAAACTCTGATTCAGAGGTTAGTTAATGATAAGTACACTGGCGGTGGTGTGAGAGAGCACATACTGAAAATGAGCAATATGGCATCTAAGCTAAAGCCTATGGACATGGAGTTTCCTCATGCTTTTGTTGTCCATTTGGTTCTGGCTTCTCTGCTGAAAGAGTTTGAGACCTTTGTTGTTAACTACAACATCAGCCCAGACACATGGGACTTAGAGAAGCTCATTGCGATGTGTGTGCAAGAAGAGGAAAGACTCAAAGCCTCGCATGGTGACACGCTCAACTATGTTAGGCACAATAAAAGAAACAACTCTTCCGATAAAAACACGAGGCCACAAGGGAAACCTCAGTTCAAACGAGGTTCCACTTCTTCTTCTTCTTCGACTCACCCAGGCAAGGGTGGAAAGAAAGATCAACCACATATTGAAAAAGATCAATGCATGTGGTGTCACAAGACGGGACACTACAAGAAAGATTGCCCAGATTTTCTACGGCATTTAATTAAGAAAGGTGAGGATGTTATCACATTTATCGATGAGACCCTGTACGTAAGTTATTCTAAATCTACTTGGTGGATTGACTCAGGTGCAACTGTTTATGTTGCTAATTCTTTGCAGGGTATAAGTACAAAGACGATGCTACAAAGAGGGGATAGATGGCTGAAAGTCGCCAATGGAGTTAGAGCCGACGTTGAAGCAGTTTGTCAACTCACGTTAGAGTTAGAGAATGGCTTTAAACTCCAGTTACATAATGTTCTTTATGTACCCTCTTTGTCTAGAAATTTAATTTCAGTATCATGCTTGGCAGATGATGGTTATAAGTGCCATTTTGGCAAAGAACAATGTGAGATTTTATTTGAAAGTCAGTGTGTTGGTCTTGCCATCCGACAAGACAAACTTTATATGTTGCCTATGCATGAGACTGTAAATTCTGTTAGCAATACCACGAGTATTGAACGCACGTATAACGACGCAAGTCATAAGCGCAAACGATGCGACAACGAAAATTCAGCGAAATTATGGCACTGTCGTTTAGGCCATATTTCGAGGGGGAGAATTGAGAGATTAATTAAAGAAAATATTCTCCATCCGTTAGATTTTTCAAATGAAGAATATTGCATCGATTGCGTTAAAGGAAAGTACGTTAAGAAAATAAAGAAAGGAGCTAAACGCAGTTCAGGGGTTTTGGAGATAGTGCACACAGATATCTGTGGTCCATTTCCCATAAAGTCCGTGGACGGTTACGATTCGTTCATAACGTTTACGGATGACTATTCGCGTTATGGATATATTTATCCAATCAAAGAAAGATCAGAAGCGTTAGATAAATTTAAGATTTTTAAGACTGAAGTAGAGAATCAGCAAAATCTTAAAATAAAAATAGTAAGATCTAATCGTGGAGGTGAGTACTACGGTCGTCACACCCCGTATGGCCAAGTTCCTGGACCTTTTGCAAGGTTTCTACAGGAAAATGGAATAGTAGCCCAGTACTCTACACCGGGCGAGCCTCAGCAAAATGGAGTCGCTGAAAGACGTAACCGTACCCTAATGGACATGGTGAGAAGTATGCTAAGCTACTCCACGTTACCGATTAATTTGTGGATGGAGGCGTTAAAAACTGCTATCCATATTCTTAATCGCGTATCGAGTAAGTCGGTGCCTAAAACACCGTACGAGTTATGGATAGGGAGAAAACCTACACTTAACTATTTACATGTGTGGGGCTGTCCAGCTGAGGCGAAAGTATTTAATCCAAATATCGGAAAGTTGGACCCTAAGACAGTAAGTTGCCATTTTATTGGCTATCCGGAAAAGTCGAAGGGTTATCGTTTCTACTGTCCTAACGGATATACAAAGTTCGTAGAAACGAGACACGCTGTCTTTTTGGAGGATCAGATGATGAGGGGGAGCACGGTAGCTCGGAAGATTGATCTTGAGGAGAAGCAGGTTTTCGTACCTACTCCGATGATCCAAGATCCATTTTTCGTGTTGCCTGTTGCTGCTTCACCTACGGCGTCAGCACCTGCTGCTAGTTTTTTACCAGTTGTTGCGTCACCTACGGTGCCAGCACCTGCTGTTAGTTCTCCAGCTGCGGCAACGAGTGAGAACCAGGAACCTGTCCTTCAGGATCCGACAGAACCGATAGCCGCACATCAGGGGGAGCAACAGCAGCCCCAAGTGGAAGAAGTGCCAATAGCTGAGGCACCGAGAAGATCTCAAAGAATAAGAAAGCCCGCTATTTCGAGTGATTATCAAATCTATAATAGCGAGGAAATTCAGATGGAGGGTGACCCCACTTCGTTTGAAGAAGCCATGAGAAGCGCTCATTCGTCTGAGTGGTTGGAAGCCATGAAAGACGAAATGAAATCGATGAGTACCAACGATGTTTGGGATTTAGAAGAAATTCCTAAAAGAGCCAAAACAGTAGGCTGCAAATGGGTCTACAAGACAAAATGTGACTCCAAAGGGAATATAGAAAGACATAAAGCGCGACTTGTGGCGAAAGATTTCACGCAAAGAGAAGGGATAGATTATAATGAAACATTTTCTCCTGTTTCATGCAAGGATTCCTTTAGTATTATAATGGCGTTAGTGGCACATTATAATTTAGAATTACATCAGATGGATGTAAAGACGGCGTTCCTCAATGGGGATCTTTATGAGAACGTTTACATGGCACAGCCGAAAGATTTTGTCGTGGAAGGAAAAGAAAAGATGGGATGTCGTCTAAAGAAATCCATTTATGGATTAAAGCAAGCCTCCAGACAGTGGTATTTGAAATTCGATGAAACCGTAAGAAAGTTTGGTTTCAAAGAAAACGAGGAGGACAACTGCATTTATGCAAAATTCAAGAATGGAAAATTCGTTTTCCTTATTCTATATGTGGATGATATTCTGCTTGCTAGCAGCGATATTGATCTGCTTTTAGAGACAAAGAAATTCTTGTCCTCAAAGTTCGATATGAAAGATTTAGGTGAAGCCTCATTCGTTTTAGGAATTGAGATTCACCGAGACAGAAACAAGGGGGTTTTAGGATTATCGCAGAAAGCATACCTAGAAAAGGTACTAAAGAAGTACGGTATGCATGCGAGTAAGCCAACACCTGCTCCTATAGTCAAGGGCGATAGTTATGGGAAATTTCAGTGTCCCAGAAATCAGTACGAAATCGATCAGATGAAAGCGGTACCATATGCTTCAGCTGTCGGAAGACTACAGTATGCTCAAGTGTGTACGCGCCCTGACTTAGCTTTTGTCACCGGGATACTTGGCAGATTCCAAAGCAATCCAGGGATAGAACACTGGAAAATGGTTAAGAAAGCCTTGCGTTATGTGCAAGGAACGAAAGACCTCATACTAACATACAGGAGATCTGAATCTCTAGTGATAGAGGGTTATTCAGACTCAGACTTTGCGGGAGATAAAGATGATAGAAAATCCACGTCAGGTTATGTGTTTACTCTCGCAGGTGGAGCTATATCGTGGAAAAGCTCCAAACAGACAGTAACTGCATCATCTACGATGTATGCAGAATTTATAGCTTGTTATGAGGCATCGGGGCAGGTTAAATGGCTAAAGAAATTTATACCCGGATTAAGAGTGGTTGACAGCATAGAAAAACCACTAAAGATGTACTGCGACAATGAGCCTGCAGTATTTTACGCTCACAACAACAAGTCGAGTGGAGCTGCCAAACACATCGATATAAAGTTTTATGTTGTTAAAGAGCAAATCCAGGATCATACAATCAGTCTTGAGTATTTGAGCACAAAGAAAATGTTAGCGGATCCGCTCACAAAAGGCTTACCGCCCAATGTGTTCAGAGAACACTTAGCCGGCATGGGTTTACGGGAAAGCCTATGATTCCTGGACAGTAAGGGCCCAAAAGTACGGTTCTGTTTCAAACAGAAAAGTGTGTTGTGGCTGTTAATCCAGCGGTAATAACTGTTGAGACGAGACATGCTCGATGCACTAATCTGAATGAAATCGGACGTAAGAAGTGAGTAAGTAAGTTGAGATCAAAGGGGAGAATGTTAGTTTGATCTCAATCCGGATCGGTCCAACGACCGATCCGGAATTGGTTACGCGCCCCGATCGGGGACGCACCGCCAACCCAATGGCGGGTGGGCCCCCGTCGCGCAGCGCCATAATAAAAGAAAGGTGGGGGCCGGGGCACGGATGACGAAGTTCGCCGTTTGCCTACGAACCCACCTAAAAACCCTAATTGATCCGATCCCGAAGGGTGGGCGCTGAAACGACGGGAAGCACCATCGCCGCCGCCTCTGCACCCACGCCGGCTCCTCTGCATCATCATCGCCGGCACTGTTCGACTACACCGCCGCCCGCTCACCTCGTCCACGACTACGTTCGGCTTCCTCCTCGACGTCATGGCCAACAACGGCGAAGCCGGGGCTTCAACCGGTGGTATGGATCTAATCCGCTTTTCCCTATCTCTCTGTTTCTTTCTCGTTTTGCCCTAAGTACTATCCTGTTTAGTCAATTACCGAGCTAATACACGGTTAGTGGATCCTAAATTCCTATCAGTCCATGCATGGACAGAACGACTCAACAAACTGAACTTGGGGAACCAAACCATGGCGGCGTGTGCCCTTGTCCTTGTCTCCTCGATGGGCAAATTAATCATCTAATCTTCGGGTGTTTCGGCGTCACGCATCTCAGCTGCGATGCCGATGGCCACTTGCTCTCTGAACAAGTCATGGAACGGAGGCACCAAAGTCTGAACAAATACAGGCATCAAAGTCTCACACCCTGACTCCAACGAAACTGTGCTTGTCTGCTGTCTGCACAGCAACCAATGCACGTTATTCATCAGCGCTTTCTGGTTCCGTCAGGACCTGATTGTGCCCCCGCAAATTCTTCTCTTCTATGAATTAGATGGGCACTGACTCTTCTTCATTCCACTTGTGCCTGTCGCTGCAGAAGTTCAGTGTCAAACTAGTTCAGTTTTGTCTAGTCCACAAGTTGACCATCACATTCTTTGTACTATGGTGAGCATGTCTTTCAATCTCTACTGACTAAAGGTTCCATGCTTATTTCTAGTCGGTAGTCGCATATGCTCACTGCTTCTTAGTAAGACCATGGATCGCAGTTTGCATGTTTCTAGTGATCAAGACAGGGTTTAGTTTTCCACAAACATTTGCAGATTCTGGTTTTAAAAAGGAGGTCTTGGAAACAGCTTTGCTTCTTGATGAACTCCGCAGTTGCGTTGTCTGAATCTGTTAGAGCAGGCAATTTTCAGGAATTGTTCAGTTGGTGTGCTTGTATTGGGACTCAATTTGCAGATGTCTCTCAATCATTTTGTAGAAATCTCAATCTCAGAGACCAGGCTAACAACAACTATGTTATCTGAAACTCTGCTTTACTGTCACGTTGATGCCCAACTTTTAATCCCTGAAAAAGCTATCACCACAGCTTGCACAAGGAGTTCGCAATGGCAATGGCCTCATGGGCTCCCCTTCACTGGCCGCCGGCGTGAACACCAGCCCTAATCCATGCGGCTCACCCGCAGTCACCAACGTCGGCAGGACAAAGGATCCCGGCCGTGCGCCGGCGTCACACCAACGCCGTTCGCTGCACCGCCTCCTACCTCACTCGCCGCGGCGCGCACCCCGGCAGCGCTGAAGCACCTCGACCACCTACCTCTCCATACGCCACGGCGGGTCTGGCCGGCCGACGCGGACGCGGCAGTGGCAAGTTAGCAACGGCAACGCCGCCACGCAAGCCGGTCTATACCTCGGCGACGCTGCTTCCGAGCTGCGAGGTGCCTGTCGCTGGCGCCGCTACGGGCAGGGGTGGGGAGGCTCTCGGCTCCTCTCCATGGCTTCCCTCGCCGCCTCGCGGCAGCTGGCCGGCGGGCAGCGCTGGCCTCCCTCGTCGTGACCAGGGGAGAGAGGCACCAGGCAGGGGAGCGGATGTCTGAACGGAGGGATTGAACTGAGCCCCTACTGCGACTGTGCAAAAATGGTTGTTTCTCATGTTGTATCCTTGGATCAGAGGTGCTAGTGTTTTTGCTGGATACTCGAATGAAATACTTGTCCTATGAACTACTCGCCGAGTGCCAGGCAGGTGCACGAACCTGAGTTTGGGCTTCAGACTTCAGACATCAGGTTCAGAAGAAGTTGAGGACAAGAGGCAACGTGAGAGCAGGAAAAATCGTGATGCGTGTGATCAAAATCCAGCTAGTTCTAGTTTGGATTAGAGATGCTAGAGTTCCTAAAGAGTTCTCATATGCAAATACCATGCCTTAGAGCATCTCCAAGAGTGCCCAAAATACACTCCCAAAATCAGTTTTAGGAATAAACAAGAAAAGCATACCTCCAACAGTGCCTAAATCGGATTCCAATTTATTCGCGTCGCCCAATCCCAGGCTAAATTTCCGCTGCTGGCTCGCGCTCCCAATACCCGATGCCCGCCTATTTTCTCTTCGTCCCGCGTGATTCCTTTGCTACGCGCCATTTTCTCTTCAGCTCATCAGGCTCTCCGCTCTCGCGCGAGCTGAAGCCCCACCCGTTCTCCTGACGTCGAAGCGGCAGTCACCATAATGGGGAGGGGCGCGGTTGGAGAGCACAAGCAACTCGGCGATGAGGGCCTTCTGCAGGCGCAGAACGGCAGAAACCAAAGAGCTTTTGGATAGAATATTGAATACTCTACTTGGCATCAACGAGGAGAAATGAAAAATCCATTGCTAAACTCATAGTTTACCTACGACAATGTGAGTCTAGCACAAAGCATCGATGAGAAACAGCTCAAGGGTCAGATCGGTCAGAACTCAGAAAGAAGAATGCCAGATGCACTTGAGTAGGCAGGTGTGGTTGGTGTGTGGGCTCACGTTGGATGATGAGTCAGCAATAAAATTTTTTAGGAACAAATTTTTAGGAACAGTTGGTGTGAGTGGCCTTTTCCCCCTCCCAATAGTTTTTGGCATGTCCCAAAACTATTTTTTTAAACTCTATTTTTAGGCACTTTTGGAGATGCTCTTAGTGTTCAGGTTTGTCTGTGTCAAATTACGTAGAGTACAGCTGATGAAGAGAAAATAACAGATGCATCTCATCACAGTTGCATATATTTCTTGGTTTGCAGTGATCTAGAATTCCAGACAAGAGCTAATTTCCCACACAAAGTTACAGATCCTCGTTAAAAAAGCCTCTTGACCGTAAAAAAATAAAGAAGTTCATTTTTAACCATCCAACTATTGTTTCAATTTGATTTTGACCATCGAACTACAAAACTAGAAATGTTGGCCACCCAACTATCAAAACCGTTCATATTTGGCCATCAGACGGTCTTGCTGGGTGGTTTGGTTTAGTGACGTGGATGCCACATGATGATGGACCCATCTATCAACCCTCCTCTCTCTTCTATCCTCTCCTCTCTCTTTCTCGCTCCTGCTGCTTCGCCTCCACGCCCTCCTCCGTATTGGCGCCGCCGCCTGCTCTCACCTGCCCGGCCTCTATCAGCTCCGGTGGCAGCACTAGCCCCAGCGCTCCTGCAGCACCTCTCGTTGCTGGTGAGGGACGCTAGGAAGCAGAGCAAGCCCGCGGCACGGTCTCCATAGGCGACGAGGCGGCACTTATGTCGTCCTCCTCCTCATGGGGCGGCGCACGCCGTGCCAGGCTTGAGCCCCGGCAGGTACGCAAAGAAGGACCGCACCACGGGGCCACTCGCCGGTGGCTGCATCGAGGACGGAAAAGCTCTGTCGTGGGATAGCGCGGCCAGCCGGGCGAGCTCAAGCTCCACCGCGAGCTAGCGCCACCGGGCACGCGAGCTGCAGCTCCGCCGCGGGCCAGCGCAGCCACACGGGCGAGCTGGAGAGGCGGGGGAGGGCGGCGGCCGGCGCAGGGTGAGAGGAGAGGGATATGAGAGAAGAGGGAGAGGAGAGAAGAGAGAGAGAGAGAGAGCAAGGAGAGATGAGGGCTGATAGGTGAGCCCACTGTCATATGGCGTCCATGTCAGCAAAAACACCACCAAAACCGTTTGATGGCCAAATATGAATGGTTTTAAGAGTTGGGTGGCCAAAAATTCCTGAATTTTGCGGTTCAGTGGTCAAAACCAAACGATAGTTGGATGGCTAAAATGGACTTTCCCAAAAGAAAAAAGCCTCTTGGAACAACTTTGCTTCTTCATAAACTCTATTGTTTGTTGTGTTGTTTGAATCTAAAGTGCAGGTAGTTTTCAAGAATTGTTCAGACTCATTTTGCAGATGCCCCTCAGTCAGTTGCAACAATCTGAATCTCAGACTAGGCCGACAACAACTATGTTATTTGAAAGACTGAAGCTCTGCTTCATTGTCACGTTTGATGCCCAACATGTAGCCATGGGGCTAATTGCTTCCACTTCATTGGCCGGCGTCAGCGTCCACACCGGCTCTTATCCATGCGATGTCCTTCATCCTTGTGCGGCTAATGTCCTTGTCCACAGCGGCGCGGCAGTAGCAACGGCAGCGCCACCGTGCGGGCTCGCCGCGAGCCTGGGCTAGCATGCCGCAACGACGATGCTTTCGAGCTGGGAGGCGCATGTGTTGGCGCCGCTGCTGGTATGGGTGGGGAGGCTCTCGGCTCCTCGCCATGGCTTCCCTCGCAGCTGGCCAGCGGACGGCGCTCGCCTCTCCTCGCCGCGACCAAGACGGGACGGTGTTTCATCCACCAACCGGGTGGACGGTATTTCATTTACTGTCCACCCCGGGTACCTGTGAGCCGTTTAATCCTCAACCAACGGATGAGATTAATAGAGGAAGACCCCATACTACAGACGAGACGTTGACTGCACCAAGTGCTCACACGCCTCTTGTCGTCCTGCCCCGCTGCACCAAGTGCACCAATCTTCTTATAACTTTATTACAAAAATTAATAATATTGGTTATGAAAAATAAATATAATTTTTAAATAGTTCTACCGGAAACGGATACGAATAGTGTCAGATATTATCGAATACGGATGTGGAATCGAACAGAGAAAATAATAAAAATCGAATTTGATGTATCCACTTTATTATCATATTAAATTTAAATACGGATATCCATATCAATATTTAAGCGGATACGAATATCGGATATCTCAGATGCATTTCGTGTGCCTATTACTTGCTGCGAAGAAGTTATGGAACGGAAACATCAGTCTGAACATACACAGGCATTGATTGTGCTTGTTTGCTGTCTGCACAGCTCCCATTTCCCAATGCACGTTATTCAACGTTTTTTTTTGGTTCCGTCAGATTCTTCTCTGCTGTAAATTAGGACGTTTGGTTTCAGAAACTAAACCTATAGTTACTAAATAAAAGTATTAAATAAAGATTAATTATAAAATTAATTGCACAGATAGAGGATTAATTTGTGCTTAGTAGATTCATCTCGCGAATTAGCCTCCATCTGTATAATTAATTTTATAATTATCTTATATTTAGTACTCCTAATTAGCATCCGAAGATTCGATACGATAAGAGCACACTTGCTCTGACACTTCTTCGCTTTGTTTGTGCCTGTCGTTGCAAAAGTTCAGTGTCAAACTACTTAAGTATTGTCTAGTCCAAAAGGTGACCATCGCAATCTTTGTCGTATTGTAAACATGTCTTTCAATCTCTGCAGACTATAGGTTTCAGGCTTACATACGGCTTCCACCACATCTCATGTATCTATAGGTGTGTTGATGAGGACATAACTAATACCCCAGCGAAGATAGAGTTTAAAGCCCAATCCACGTTGAAATTCGATTTATTCGCGAGTCCGGTTCGGACTGCAGGAGCAGGCCTCACGGAAACGGACGCCTAGGCCACATACGGGCTCCGTTTTGGACGTTCTATGTATCCTTGGAAAGCTAAGGAGATAAGCTTTCCAACCCAACTGATCCCATATCAAAATAAGTTCGGAGTCGATGGGAATCGTCGAAACAACATGACGACCAGAATCTGTCAGGATGCAGCGACGCCAGTTTTTGGGCCCGAAGTCCTTGTACTCCCTAGGGTTGCTCGGCCACCCCCTTGGCCGCCCCCCTAGCCTCTCTCTTCTATATACACAGCAGCTGCCATTAGGTTAGGAGGGCTTTGCTTTAGATCAATCTGTCTTGAACAGTCGCTGTCTTTCAGTTCGTAGAACCCCAACTTTCGAGCTTAATCATTCATCTGCAGTTGTCACTTTAATTTGAGTGCTGCGTTTCTTTCGAGTTCTTGCTTGTGTTCTTCGTTTCGCAGGCAGGGATTAGCCTTCTCGGCGAGGTCAACCGGATTGTGACTACGGTTGATAACCAGAGGAGTTGTGGTGCTAAGATTGCGGGGTTCGAGTTGCTGACTTGAAGCCGGATCGGTGTGTCGCATTCCGACCAAAACGAGTTATCCTTCACCTGACGGAAGATCGGGCACCTCCGTTCATATCACGTGTTTGGTTGGACTGTGATTTTTGGAAAAGCTGCTGTGAGCTGTGTGCTGTGGAAAAGCTGTTGTGAAAAAGCTGCTGTGGGAAAAGCAGAAGACCGTTTGGTTAAAGCAGCTGTGAGCTGTGGGAAACTGTGTGCTGTGGCTGAAATACCTGTAATATCCCTGAAGGTTTGTGGGACTGTATATAAACCAAAATACTCGTACAAACATAATATGTTCACTATTTCGCATGTGAATGTATCTTTTGAAAAGAAAAATATTAAATTTTCTAAGTTTTTCATCCATATGGGCGGCGTCGGGGCGGCAGTCGGGTCGGGCGGCATCGGGCAACGCGGGGCGGCGCGGCGTCGGAAGGCGCTGGGCGGGCGGCGTCGGGGCAGCGCGGCGCCGGATCCAGGTGCTTTTACCCAAAAGCAGTTTTCACCCTAATACAAATGCAAAAGCACCTTCCTCCTGCTTTCAGTGGCTTTTGAGATAAACAATTACTCACCTACCACTGGTTATGGAAAAATAGTTCGTTCTATTACCTCCCATCCCCATACGCTCATCAGCCCGACCCCTCCCCCCCCTGGCGGAGCCTGCCCAGGCGCTGCGCCCGCAGCCCCCCCAGCCGGAGCCTGCGCCCGGAGGCCCCACCCCTCCCCCCCCCCGCCCGCCGCGCCCAGGCGTTGCTAGAAGAATTTTCTATAGAGGTGGTAGAAGAATTTTCTGCAGAGGTTCGGTTTGTTTTGGAGCTAGCACGCCCCGACGCCGCGCCGCCACACCCGCTCCGACGTGAAGATGAGAGTGAAGAGGTAGAGAATGAAGATATCATGAATACCATTCGTGACAAGATCGCTGGTGACTTGGTTAGTTCGAGAGGAGGATAGTTACGTTGACATACATCATAATTTTATGAGTCATTTATCTTATGTAATTGCTACAGTTCTATTGATGTGGACCATATGGATGTAAAACTTAGAAAATTTAATATTTTTCTTTCCAAAAGATAATATTTACATGCGAAATAGTGAACATATTATGTTTGTACGAGTATTTTGGTTTATATACAGTTCCACAAACTTTTAGAGGTATTACAGGTATTTCACCCACAGTTTCCCACAGCTCACAACTGCTCTAACCAAACGGTCTTCTACTTTTCCCACAGCAGCTTTTCCACAGCCCACAGCTCACAGCGGCTTTTCCAAAAACCACGGCCCAACCAAACACACTCTGATTGGTTGGCTTTTGGCTTTTGCAAAAGTAAAAGCAGGTGCAAAAACGACCAAAAACACCATAAATGTCTTGGTCATGATAACAGCTAGTGTGGTAGTGACAATCGCCAGCATATGTGGCAAAAGCTTGAAATACATGCAACTGGCAACTAAAGAGGCAGCGGCAGCAATGCTCACTTCTTAATGAAGTAGATGAGTGTTCTTTTCTAGTAATAACTTGGACACTTGAATCAGATGCTAATCCGGTTACAGTAATCGCTTTTGCCGTACCACAAAAGCACAGGCAGATGCAGAGGCAGGAATTGAGAGCTCAAGTGCAAAAGAGTTCATCAGAATTTTCTCAATGATTCAGTGCTCAAGCATGCAAAGAGTAACCATCCAAGTTCAGTGTCAAACTAGGGCCTTGTTTAGATCCCTTCAAAGTTCCAACTTTTTACACTCTCTCTCCATCACATCAATTTTGGGATACATGCATGGAGCAGTAAATATATGTAAAAAAAATAACTAATTGCACAGTTTAATTGTACATTACGAGACGAATCTTTTAAGCCTAGTTAGTCCATAATTAGATAAAATTTATCAAATACAAACGAAAGCGCTACGGTAGCAAAAAGTTCCAAAAGTTATAAAAAGTTGGAATCTAAACAGGCCCTAGTTCAGTATACTGTATACTTGTGCCTGTTGCTGCAAAGTTCATGTATACTGTATACTTGTGCCTGTTGCTGCAAAATTCAGCGTCAAACTAGTTCAGTTTTGTCTTGTCCAAAAGGTAACCATCAGTCTATCACAACCTTTGTCCTATTGTGACAACCACCAGCAAATGCGGTGAATTTTTTTGAAATGCCATTGGTAGGTGCAGCGGCAGCGGTAGTAATGGTCACTTATGACTCATTGACTGAAATAACTAATTTAGTTCCAGACTTCCAGTGTTCTTTCTGACTCTGTATGAGAGTTAGTAATACCTTGAATACTTCAATCGGATACCAATCCCTGTTTTCAGTTACGTCTTCAGAGAATCCTACCTTATGCAGTACCATGAAGCACAGGCAGATGCAGAGGCAGGAATTCGGAGCTCAGGTGCAGAAAAGTTCAGCAGAATCTCCATGAAAATTCAGTGCTCAAGCATATCTTCCTGATGATGGCTTCTTCAGTTCCAGCAGATCTTTTTGTTCTAGTTGTTCTTATATCAATCAGCGATGATTTGGTAAAGCACCAAACAGAGTTGCATGCCTCCTACTCCGGATGAAGTTACAGCGAGAAAAAAAAATAGCAGATGAGGATTAATCCAGCACCGATGCTCCTCAAAGGGGTGTGAATTATTCCAGTTTCCAAACCAAAGCAGTATCAGCCTAAGTATAGCTATAACAAGTAGCAACCGCATCAGCTGAGATCGTGAACAAGCTACGGGCCGAGCTGCCATGGCCGGGCTCCAGCCGTGAAACCAAACAAGCTCGCGGCTGCTGGCTCCGCTCCGCTCCGCTCCTCTCGGGAGGGCGACGAACCACGCGTCTCATATCCTTTCCCACCTTTTCCTTGCTGCTGTAGGCATGGGAGCAGAGGGATTGAACGGGGAATGCGGATTCCGCCAGCGAGGATGGCGGCGACGGTCGTCGTCGCCGGACGGGACAACCCGACCCAAACTAGGGGTCTATTTGCAAAATACCTAGGGTTATGTGTAATTCGGATCGCGAATATTAATCGCGATCCAAATTAGAGGATTATTTATAAAATGCAGGGGGTAATTTATAAATATTCGGATCGCCCTGGCGAGGTCGCGCGGGCGGCGGCGGCTTCCGCAAGCCCCGCGGCGCGGCGCCATTCATCCCTCGCTCTCCCTCAGTCGAATTCAGGAGCCAAATCGCTGCCTCCTGAGTCCCCTCGTGCACCACGGTTAGCGGCCCTGCCCCGTGGCCCGTCGGGAGTTGAGATGCTGTCCCTGTGCTCCCCCAAGGCCGCCGCGTCGAGAGGTCGCGTTTCCCAGAGACGGGACGAACAGCGAGGCGGCGCTGGCGGAAGGGGTTTGCGGCACGGCGACCTTTGCACGCCATTGTGAAGCTCGATCTGACGATCTGAGCTGTCCTGTCCTCATCATCACAGACCCCTACAGCAATTGCATCAACTGTTTCTCATACTGCATATCCTTGGATCAGAAGCTTTTATACTTGGATGAGATGCGAACGCGGTTCAGTTACATTCTTGTTTTCTGAACTCGCCGAGTTACAGGCAGGCATGGAAGCACGAGTTCAGAGTTCAGAAACTGGAAGCTCAGAGGTAAAGCAGAGGTCCTCAAATGTTCAGTGCCGAGAACTACTGAGGCCATGTGTAGGCAGAAAACCAACTTGACAGTATATCATTCCAGTCTAGATCGGAGATGCTGCAGTTTCAAAAGAATTCTCGAATGCAAATACCATGACCTTTTTTTTTGGTGCACATGTGAGTTTCAATACTGAACTCGTTAAGTTTCTTAAGAATAAAAGTTTCAGTACTGAGTTACCATGATACATGTCATAAGCGACAGATAAATGTATGTAAGAGTGAAAGATATCATGGTACGTTCATTTGTGCATATCTTCCTCAGATGGCATCGTCGGTTCTGGCATCTTTGTTGCTCACATTTTGGTTTTGTTGGTCAGCATGACATGGTACAGCACCATACAGAGTTTCTCTGGATGAAGTTAAAACAAGGAATCCGTCAGGACATCAGGGTTATGCAGATAGTCAGTAGTGGGAATGGTACAGATTGTAAGTGAAGTTTGCACAGATAATGTCAGAGAAGCTTTTGAAACAATGTTGAAATAATTCATCAGGTTGAAGTGATGTGTATGTCAGTATAGTATTGCCGCTAGATGATTGCAGTAAATGGCCTTGCATCAGGTTGTTGGATGCTTATCTGAGACCATCGATAGTATTGCTGCAAGATTGTTAATACAATCCGATCGGTTCGGTTCAGAAACCGTTCTAAAAGTTCAGACTCACTTCCCTGATGTCAAACTTTAATTGCAACTACTTGTTTATGTCTTCGTTGCAGCTTATTCTAGCAGTTTTGCTAATCCTCTAAAGGAAAAGCTAATGCTGCTCAGAATGAAACTGTGCAAATTTTGGGAGGAAATCAAACTCTTACCTCCAGAAAATAGTCATCTGAAATACCAAACTCCATGTGCCACATTTCTGTGGGACTGGAATAGGCGACCAGAGGGAGGTGAATGGGAGCCTTTTAAAAATTCTCCAAGAGAACAAGGCCTATGTCCCAAAATCAATCCGACATGGCTCTCTCCTAACCACGAAGGTGACACAAGCCAACTCGTGACAAGCTCACCTTAGAAACGGTTAGGAAAAGCTCAATGCAATCGGAAGCAAATATCCATAGTAACTCAAAAGCTATGACTCACCAAAAAGCCGGACAAACGTTCCCAGAAAGATTCACAAGAGAACTAGAGATCTTACTATTAGGCATGCAAAAACTCGAAGTAACTAGCAAGATCAAAAACTAATTAACATAAGTTAGAGCATGCGAGAATTAACTAAGATTAGTAATAACAATTTCTAATAACTTAGCTAAACATGTGATCTAACAATAAACAACTTGAGGGCAAACCAAGCTTGCATGCTGTTGTGCATGGCCTGCTTGGCTCGGTGGCCTGCTGGAGCGGCCTGCTCACGCTGGCCCGCCAGGCCTGCTGCGCCCCGCCTGGCGCTGGGCTGGCAGCATGCCGGCCTGCAGTGCCTTGGGCCGCGGGCCCAGCAGCTTGTCCCCCTTGCGCTGGCGCTTGCTTGCTGGTTGGAGCTGGCCGCCCGCGAGCGCCACGTGCTGCAGGCCGCCGCCGCGGCAGCTGCGCCGGCCGTGGCTGGCTGCCCCCGGCCGTTAGCCACGCGCCGCCGCGCAAGCGCGTCGCCGCACGTCGTGCTGCAGGTCCGCGCACCGCAACCCCAAAAATCTCCTGCGCACAAACAGAAGAACAAAGAAGGGGGAAGGCAAGAACGAAATCTGAAACTTCAAATGAAAAATACTCCCTCAATACTCAACGAATCGAAGTGAACCTCGAGCCATAGATGCACGACGTCAAGGGCTAATAGAGCCATGAAGAAGTTTG
The DNA here is from genome assembly GCF_002211085.1 of Panicum hallii. Lineage (NCBI taxonomy): Eukaryota > Viridiplantae > Streptophyta > Magnoliopsida > Poales > Poaceae > Panicum > Panicum hallii. Next base: position 62,950,177 of record NC_038044.1, on the reverse strand, counting down.
CGAAAAGGTGGAGCAAAACTCACGAATCGAAAATCGCAAGTAAATACCACCGAAAATCGCAGAAAAAGAAAAACGCAGGGAACAAGAGGATGAACAACAAAATCACTCAAATCTTGAAGCCCGGAGGACACAAGGGCCTCCATTCCTATAAAAAGTTTAGCACGAATACTAATCCCGAAATTAGAGAGTAAGCAAGTAAAATGAACTTACCTCTCTAGCCAAAATGAGTATCTCATCTATTAATAGTCCTCGCAAAAGATGAAAATACCCCTGCCCTAATAACTACAATGCACGCCCACGCAGGGGCAAAATGGTCCAACTTTTGGTAGAACCATCGGACGGACACGCCGCCTTCACGATTTTGCTTCGTCTCGACGCAAGTTTCGCGATGGCACCCCGTGTCCTCCACTCCGCCGATCCGGCCGCACCGGATGCACCCCGGTTTTCAGGCCCAAACCGGAAAATCTGCCTGTGCGGTGGTTTTGAGATCCAAACCACTCAAACCGTCCATCTTCCCTTGGTCGCCACGCGACCACCTTGATGTCGACGCGTGTCCAGTCTTTGCCAGACCTCTGACGCCTCCATCCCGCTTGACTCGACTGATGCCGTCTTCATCCGTCCATATACTCTTGCTCTTCAGTGCATCACGTGGATCGTCTGTGATTCCATCCAGACTCCTCCAATCCCTCAGCCCAAGCCTCCTTCACCGTTCTTGATCCATCAGCATGAACCTTTCGCTTACCTTCACCGCATCCGACGACCGTCGTGTCGCATTCTGTGCCTGCGCATCACGAGCCAAGAGACATCAAATTCATACAACCTTATCAATCACTCATCATTCAGGGTTGACCACCGTTGGTCCTCAATTTCAAGTCTTCCTTTCCAGCTTGAAGTCCCAGACCTACAGCCTCGGCTCTGCATTGACCTTCACCGGAGCAGCAGCAGCACCAAGGAAGACCGGCAGTCCAGCGGCACCAGCCGCCTCCAAGCTTTTATTTTCAGTGTCCTTATCCTTGATGTGCAAATTTGTCTCTCAGCGGTGGTGGGGTGTCATGCCTCTCTACTACAATGCCGATAGCCCCTTGCTATGGCTATCGGCTGCAATGAGAGAAGCTGAAATGGCCATGGAACCTAGCCATCTAAGTCTGAACACAGGCGCATATCTCACTCTGACTTGGACTCAACTGTGCTTGTTTGCTGTTTGCACAGCTCCCTGCACATTATTCAACGTTGTTTGGTTCTGTCAGGCCCTGATCCCGCTCCTGCAAATTTTGTCTCCTCTATGAATTAGATGTACATCTGTTGCTGCAGAAGTTCAGTGTCAAACTAGTTCAGTTTTTTTGAGCAAACGGAGTTTATTTACAATTTGAAATGCCATTGGGATTTGGCAAGTGCAGAAGCAGCGGCAGCAGTGCTCAGTTCTTACTGAAGTAAATTTAATATTGGTTAATTTCTGATCAGAGTTAATAATACCTTGAATACTTGAATCAGGTGCTAATCGTGGTTATCACATCGTCAGAGTTTAGAGGACCCTCCCTTTTGCGGTACCACAGTGGCATGAACCCAGAACCAGGTGCAGATGAGTTCATCATAATTTCCTCAAAGATTCAGTGCTCAAGCAAACCAAGATGGTGCAGACGAGTTCGTTACTGTTTCCTCAAAGATTTAGTGCTCAAGCATACCAAGATGATGCAAAAGCATGTCTTCCTGATGATGGCTTCTTCAGTTCCATCAGATCTTTTTGTCCCTATGTCGGCCAGAGATGGTTTGGTACAGCACCAAAATCGGAGTTGCATGCCTGGTACTCTGGATGAAATTTGTAGTGAGAAGACAATGGTAGGTCAAATCTCGTGCCAAACAAGCTACGGGACGAGCCGCCATGGCTGGGCTCCCGGCGTGAACTCAAGCTCGCGGCTGCTCGCTCTGCTCCGCTCGAAGGGTGACGAACCGCGCGTCTCGTGTCCCTTCCTGTAGTGTCATCCTATGCTTGTCGCGGTAGGCAGCGGGGCGGAGGGTTGAACCGGGGAATGGACGGGGAATGCGGATTCCGACAGCAAGGAGGGTGGCGAAGGGCGACGGCCGCCGGAGGGGACGAGCCAATCCGAATCAGGGATCTCTTTGCAAATTATTAGGGGTCTACATGTAAATATTTGGATCTCGATTATTAATCGCGATCGAACTGAGGGGTTTATATGTAAATTACCGGGTTCTATTTATAAAAAATCCGGATCGCGATTATTAATCGCGATCCAAACCAGGGGGTTATTTGTAAAATACAGGGAGTAGTTTATGAATATCGGCTGTCAGTGACATTGCTGCCCCCGGCGACGGCGCGGCGTCGCCTGGGCCTCCGCTAGCCCCGCGGCGCGGCGCCGGAGGCCCTGGTGGCCCGGTGGCGGCACCATTCATCCCTTGTTCGCCCCAGTCGAACTCACGCGCCAAACCGCCGCCTCCTGACCACTCATGCGCCGCCGCTAATGGCCCTGCCTCTTCCGGAGATGAGAAGTAGATGCTGCCCCTAGGCCGGCGCTTCGAGAGGACGTGGCGCCCACAGAGACGGTGAGGACGCATTGTAGCCGGCGGAGTTCGACGAACGGCGAGGCCGCGCCTGCGGAATGCATTTGTCGCACGGTGACCTTCGCCATTCTGAAGCTCAAACTGTCTGTCGTCCTGATCACAAACCCCTACTGCAACTGTGCAACAGTTTTTTTTCTTGGATCAGATGCTAGTACTTCGCTGGACTTCTTCGAGGAAATGCTTGTCCTATGAACTGCTCGCCGAGTACCAGGCAGGTGCGTAAACATGAAGTTCGTGTTTCAGACTTCAGAGATGATGTGTACGGAGGCACAGAAGAAGTTCCTCAAATATTCAGAGTTGAGGATATGAGGCTATGTAAGAGCAGGAAAAAGTGTGATGCATGTGATTGACATTCAGATACTTCTAGTTTAGATTAGAGATGCTGGAGTTCCTAAAGAAAAAAAGAATTCTCATATGCAAATGCCATGCCTTACATTTGCTGCAAGCTTCCTGATGATCAGGAGATATGGGGAATTCAGGCAACCATGTGAATCATCAGGTCTGCCAGTGTCAAATTACCAGAGTACAACTCACAAATTAGAAAAGATTACAAATCGTATCTCATCAACAGATATGGTGATACAATCATTTTTGCATGTGTTTCTCCCGCTGATAATCTTCAGTTCTGGCCTTTCAGGTCTTGGTTTTCCTTGTCAGACATGACTTGGTACAGCAGCAAACACAGTTGCAGTTGACTCTAAATAAATTTGAAACAAAAAATTAGTTAGCAAATGAGGTTTGTGTGGCTAGTCAGCAGAGGGTATATTCTTTTTATGGTCAGGAGAGGGAATGCTAGTGATGGCAAGTGAATTTTGTACAGATAATGTTACAAAAGACTTCGGTAAGAGAACTCATCAGGTAAGAGTGATACATATAGTATAGCATTGTACCTAATTGAATACAGTAAGTAGTCTTTTTACACCGGAGAATGTGATAATAGTATGAAGACTTTAACTTTTGGGGTTTGGCTAATATATATTTTTTCGAACGTGTCTGAGCACGTGTTTCATTAAGAGGAAAACAATATGACCATTACAAACCTTAATAACCTTAATAGGCAGAGGCTATTAAGGCGGAAACCGAGCACCACCATGGCAGGCGACCCGTACGACAAACAACAACAACAAGAAGAACGGAGGAGACACAGACGAGCACACAAACCTAGGTACGAGCACATAAAGCTAGGTACGACCACAGCTGAACCTGCTAAAAGATACTACAACGCTAAGGGAGCAAAGGTCGATGGCACAATAAAGGTGGCAAAGCATCCACCCGACCCACCACGGCGGCAAAGCATCCGTCTGAAGTGATCATCAACACGACAATGGCGGCAAAGCATCTGCAAGAGCAAAACGGCGACAAAGTATCCGCCAACGAACAGAAGGGCGGTAAAGCATCCGCCAGACTACAACCATTACAACCCGGACGATGCAGACGAAACGAGTGAAGGCAGACGCAGAAGCGGAAGCTCTCCGAGGAGAGCAGACGACCACCACCACCACCTGAGTTTACAAGATGACGCCTCCAGGGAGGGAGTGACGCCGCAGGTGCCGTTGTCATCCGACCAAAAAGATTAAGGCTTTCACTTGGAAAGCTCACCGGAGAGGAGGGAAGAGGGGCAAAGAATGACGCCTTCAAGAAGTTAAATGGCACCCGAGGGCATCGCCGACATTGGTCTGCAAGCAGACCTAGGCTTTCGCCTCCACCCCGTTCCCTCCCCAGATCCGAAGGTCGAAGAACGCCGCAGCGCAGAAGGGCCTGCCAGCCAGCACCCCGCCGCAGACGGCCCCTGGATGACAACCCGCCCCGGGGCAAGCGATGACAGCGTGGCAAAGCTGCGGCCACCAGGGCCGTCGAAGGCTCAGCAAATCGGCCACCCGAGGGCGACCAGCGGTGGCGACACGGCCACCGGCCACCCGAGCCGTCGGTGGGGCAGCCCCCCGCCTTGGGCCGAGCAGCGGCGATGGCCACTCGGCCACGCGAGGGCCGACCTGAGGTGGGAGGCCGGTGAGGAACCAGGGACTAGCCCCGAGGCGAGCGGCGACGGCGGCGCCCCGTCCACCGAGCGCCCCAGGCAGAGCCGGCAACAGGGGGGCCCGCAGCCCCTGCCATCGGAGCCGAGGCTCCAGCGGTGCGGGCGCAGGAGCCGAGACCAAGGCCAGCGCGGGCGCCAAGGCAGGGCGAGCGCCGACGGGGCATGCCGTCGGCGTCAAGGCGAGGAAGCCCGGAGGCAGTAGATCCGCCCATGGGCCGTCCGGATCCGGCAACCCCAACGCCGGATCTGGTCCCCTGCGACCGGCGGCAGCGACAAAGGAGGTGGTATGCGACCCGGGTTTGGAGCTCGGTGGAAAAGAGAGAGAATGGAAGGCGAAGCGAGCTGACCGGCTTCAGCCTAGCCGCGGGCCACCGCTGTCGCCTGGCCGGCAGCGGCCACCGGAGGTGGTGAACGGAGGAGGGGTGGGCGGCCCGGTCATCTGGGAGGGCGAGACGGGGGGGGGGGGGGGGGGGTTGGCTGTTTTCTTGCAAACAGTTTAGCTAATATATTAGCCTTCCTGCATACTGCCTATCGAAATTGATGGAAACATATAGTGGCCATAGAAATTGATCCTTGAACTAAAGCCAGTTCAGAAAACACTTATAATCTGAGCAAGAAAGGATACACCGTGGTTTCAACACAAATTTCTTTTGTTGGATCAGAGAGTCAAGCAATAATATGAGTGTACAGCAGCTACAGGTACACTGTCATTCTCAGTTTTTCTTTCTGCAGTAATATTTGTGCCCCTTAAAGACCACTCTAAAGTCTTGTTCGGTTAATTCCAGATTAGGAGGGATTGAAGTGGATTAATTTTCAACAAACTTGCAGGGGAATTAATCTCCCACACAATCCCTTTCAATCCCTTTAGGAGAAGATCAACCGGATAAGGTCAGATCCAAATGAACTTTAGAGACCTACCACTTTCGCATCAAATAGATCACACCAATATTTTTATACAAGAGAGTTAGGTACACTCCAGATTACAAAATTGCATACGGGTCCAATGGGTCATTTTTTTAGTTTTTTTTGAGGGGGGATCCAACGGGTCATGATACTTGGGTTTTGCAAGTCAATGTCATCACGTGATTGAAGTAGGTAGCGTAAGGAACGTGATCCCATTAGGTTATGATTGTGTTTTTTGATTGTGTGGCAACATAATAAATAAGACTTAAATTTGTAGAATTTTTAGATCTCATGGATGGAGTCCAATCCACATACAAGATAGTCCAAATCGTTGTCAAGATGCTCAAGTTCGACTAGGTACAGCAGAAAAAGGGTGACTGGTTAAACCAACGGCGCTAGTTCTAAACTAAGCGGTACATTGGTGTATTACTATTGTGACCAATATAGTAGCTCCGGCTAAACCGACGCTTTATGAAGAGAGGTGTCGGTGCAATGTAGAGAAGACATGGTGATCAAGTGAAGAAATACCACGGGAACCGGTTGAACTGACGGTCCTAATAAGAGATGTCGGTGCAAGCGTGCTGTGAGTAATTACTCAGTACGCATATTTTGGTTTCAGAAGAGTTTCAAAACAAAGTCTTCAACACCGGTTTAATCGACGGTGCGTCCGTGCAAGGTGTCGGTGCAATGACATCAGCAGAACGAGAACGTTGGAGTTCAACGGTTAGTATGCAGGATCAGTATGACCGGTTAAACCGACGGTAGCGACCAGTTTAACCAACGCTTTATGCTTTTCTGGGTAAAAGTAAGCAACGGCTATGAACTGCCTTCTAGCCTATATAAGACCTCACCCCGGGTCATTTGAGACTGCTGAAGTTTTTAAGCTACCCACACTCTGAAGAAGTTCTCCAAACCTCCTAAGAGCTCATTGATCACATTTTTAGGTTTAGCACAAGATTTGAGCGTGTTAGTGATAGAATTAGCTCTAGAGAGAGCGAGACGTTGCTGCCTTGTGTGCTGGTTCTTGAGTGAACCACAAGTTGTATCTCGGTGTGCCGACCCCTTGGAGTCTTGGTGGCTCGCCGGCAAGTCATCGATCCTCAAGCTTGGTGTGGAGCGGCGATGACGGCTTTGTGCGGGGGTGTCACACACTAAAATATTTAATTTTAGGATGTGAATATCTCTTACAATATATTCATCTATCAATAGGATTTTTCGAGAATTTTAAAGATTTTTCTAGCAATTATTCTATTTATCCTAGAGCTAGATCCATTTTTATTCGGAAAGCTCTAAAATTCTTTTTCATGAAGTCCAAATATTTTATTTGGAATCCTCGTGACCCAAATTACCTCCCGAGTTTTTCTCGAAATTTTTTTGGGATTCTTCCGGATATATTTTTCGTGGTTTGAAATATTTATCTGGACTTTTCTAGATTTATTTTAAACTTGAAAATGTGTTCTGGAAAATATTTATATTTTGATTTTCATCCAAGTTGGACCGAGCCGTATCTTGTTGTACGTCCTTTTAACCTTGTCCTCTCCGAATCTTTAAGATGTCCCATCGAGCTCCTGATCCTCTGACCGTTTTTCCTGATCAAGTCATGCTTGAAAACGACGCCTCGTGGCTCGTCTTCAGTGTTTTTTCCGATGATGTTCGATCACCGTCAGCCCCAACGACTCCGTGTGATCCTTTTCTTCTCTTTTTTGCGCTCCTGAATAAATGGTTCACGTTCAATCAGCTCTGTCAGCTTGTTTTCGTGATCAGCTCTCACCCGATCCTGTTTCAGCCCACGACCGAATCCCTCGGCCTCGCGCCCACCTGGACGCCGCGCACCCTCCCTGCGAGCCCTCGCGCCCTCCTGGTTGCCAAATCTCAGCCCCCTGCGTGCCCTATAAATCCTGCTCGCGTAACCCTAGTCTCGCATCTTTCTGGGGGACATGGAGAGCCCCTTCCTTCATGGAGAAGCTCCTTGTTGGAGACGGCATCGATATGACCAGGAACTTGGCGAGAGCCTTCATGGTTAAGTCTTGGTGGCGAGTTAAGAAGAGTTCCGGAAGAGACTCGGTGACCGGAAAGTAATATTTTTGGTTAGTACTTCAACAACGTGGATTAGGGGTGGCCTTGTGCCTACCGATACCACGGGATAAATTTTTGTATTGAGAGTTTGCTTCCCCTCATCCCCTTTCTTTAAGCTTCCGCATTTCTTATTGCTATCTTATGTGCCTTTACATTTTCTTAGTGTACTATCTTGTTAGGATTGACTATATGTTGCAAAACACTTTAGGATGAGGTTTTCACACTAGTTGAAATTCTAGTTGTACATTTAGATAAGTTTATGTTCTGTACTAACTAGTTTGAGCCATAGGCTAAGATTTTAGACTAATTCATCGAATCCCTCTCTTAGGCTACAAGCACCGATTTTTTTCGAATAGTCAGAACTGCAGGGCCTCCAATACCACGTTAGCAAAGATGGCACGTAACAGGGTCATATATATTGAATTGTTCCAAGGTAGTACGTTGAAGTTTCATTCTCGCACTCTCTTTCCCATATTCCAGCACGGGACGGCGTTGAATTATTGCAGACTTTCCTGTCCTATATTTGTCCACGTCTTAATTTTTATACGTAAGAGCCAGCATGCTTCGATTCGACGCTTTGAGACAGACAGAAAATCCCAAGTAGCATAGAGCCGTGGAGTAGTTTTTTTAAAAAAATTTATATGGTATGCGATAAAATTCGCATTTCATATGGAGTAGCTCCATAGCTCTATACTACTTTCTTTGCCCTTCGGGGCCAAACAAACTAGAGTTGAAGAACATAATGGGCAAGGCCAACCTTCACGTTTTCTTCCTCCTTCTTGATCTTGAGTTGTTTCCGTGAATCCAACGACCAACTAACAAAAGCAAACTCGCTCTCCCCCGGCGACATCCTCATCTCCGAGGGGCGAGTATTTGCTCTTGGCTTTTTCTCCCCAACCAACTCCAACAAGAGCTTGTACCTTGGAGTCTGGTACCACAACATCCCGGAGCGCACTGTCGTGTGGGTCGCCAACCGCGACAGCCCGATCCCCAACCATTCAGCTGTCAAGCTCGCCATCACCAATAGTTCAGAGATGGCGCTGTTCGACTCTGAAGGACGCGCTCTTTGGATGACGACGAACACCACCACCGCTGGAGGTGCTGACGGAGCTGTCGCGGTTCTGCTCGACTCAGGTAACTCCAAATATACCGAAAATTGCCTAGTTATCTAATAATCCAAAAACCTGAATTTGTTAACAGGCTTTCGGTATCTAGCTTCGCTGCATCAATCAAACCACCATCTTTTGATGGTTTAAATTACAAACGTTGGCAAGAACGGCTTATACCATGGTTAACACTATCGAGAGTGATCCATGTAAAAGAGGGTAAGCCTGAACAGTTCACTCCAGAGAAAGAGAGTGCGTTCGATGAGGCTGATATCCTCTTTCGAGGCTTGGTCATTAGTGTTCTCGGTGAAAATTTGGTGGATTCCTATATCCGGCTGCCAACTGGCAAAGCATTGTGGGATGCTCTAGAGGCTCAATATGGAGTGTCTGACGCCGGCAGTGAGTTGTATATGATGGAGCAGTTCCATGAATATAGGATGGTCGAAGACAGTTCTGTGGTGGAACAGGCTCATGAAATACATACTCCGGCAAAAGATCTCAAAAATTGTAGCAAAGAGTCCCTATGTATGTTACCCAATAAGTTTGTGGCCGGAGGTATTATCTCTAAGCTGCCACCTTCTTGGAGGAACTTTGCTACTTCTCTAAAACACAAGAGACAGGAGTTCACCATAGATGGACTCATAGGGACTCTTGATGTCGAGTAGAAGGCGAGAGCAAAGGACATACGTGGGAAAGGAGTTGTTGGTGCTTCTAGCGCCAATCTTGTTTAGAAGAACAACTCCCACAAGAACAAGAAAAAACCACCGCAGAACCAACTAAAGACTAAGCAGACAACCACCTTCAAAAAGAAGAAGAAGAAGAAGGGAGCTTGCTATGTGTGCGCTAGTACGGAACACTTTGCTGCAAAGTGTCCGAACCGCAAAGGCAACGACTCTGCCAACATGGTCATTAGCGAGCCTGGAGAAACATCGGTGTACGGTAATTTATTACCTACAGTTGTTTCAGTTTTATGTTCACCCGAATGGTGGGTTGACACTGGAGCTAATATTCATGTTTGTGCTGATGCTTCTTTATTTTCTTCTTACCAGAACGGTGGGACTTCCTCCTTGCTGATGGGGAACGGATCGCATGCACGTGTTCTTGGTGTTGGTACGGTAAATCTGAAGTTTACTTCGCGGAAGACCGTGCAGCTGAATAACGTGCAGCATGTCCCCACCATCAAGAAGAATCTAGTCAGCGGCTCTCTACTGTGTAGAGATGGTTTTAAATTAGTCTTTGAGTCTAATAAATGTATCTTGTCTAAGTTTGGTACTTTTGTTGGAAAAATTTATGAAAGCGGAGTCTTGTTCCGTCTTTCTTTGTCAGATGTTTGTAATAAAGTTCCATACAATGTTATTAACGTTGATGAAATAAATATTTGGCATTTCAGGCTTTGTCACGTTAAGTTTGGTTGTATGATGCGCTTAGCTAATTTGAGCTTAATTCCAAAGTTTACTTTTGTCAAAAATTCTAAGTGTCATGTATGTGTTGAATCAAAACAAACTCGCAAGCCTCGTAAGGCCGGCGGAGGCGAGGAGCTTGGCACCCTTAGAATTAATTCATTCCGATTTGTGCGAAATGAATGGAGTGTTGACAAAAGATGGTAAAAAATATTTCATGACTTTGATTGATGACAATACTAGATTTTGTTACATCTATTTGTTGAAGTCAAAAGATGAAGCTTTACACTACTTTAAAATTTATAAAACTGAAGTAGAAAACCAACTTGAGAGAAAGATCAAAAGAGTTAGGTCAGATCGTGGTGGTAAGTATTTCTCAAATTTGTTTACGAACATGGTATTATTCATGAGAGGACGCCTCCCTATTCACCTCAGTCAAATGGGTTTGCCGAAAGAAAGAACTACACTCTAACGGATTTGGTTAACGCCATGTTAGATACAGCGGGACTTTCCAAGGAATGGTGGGGTGAGACTATATTGACTGCATGTCATGTCCTAAACCGTGTTCCTACAAAGAATAAAGAGATAACACGATTCGAGGAATGGGAGAAGAAAAGCCCAACACTTTCATACTTACTTATATGGGGTTGTTTGGCAAAAATGAATGTGCCAATAACCAAAAAACGTAAGCTTGGATCTAAAACTGTGGATTGTATCTTTCTAGGTTATGCTATTCACAGCGTTGGGTATAGATTTTTAATAGTGAAATCTGGAGTACCTGACATGCATGTTGGTACTATAATGGAGTCCAGAGATGCTACATTTTTTGAAAACATCTTTCCCATGAGAGATGAAACAAGTTCATCTAGGCAAGAGTTGATCGAGAATTATGGTTCTGCTGAGCCGATAGAACACAATGAACATACACTTGTAGAAAATTCTGAGGAGGATAACAATGATGCTCCGAGAAAGAGCAAAAGACAAAGGATTGTAAAGTCTTTTGGTGATGATTTCATTGTATACCTCATAAATGATACATCCAGAACCATTGAAGAGGCATATTCATCTCCTGATGCTGACTATTGGAAGGAAGCAGTGAGGAGAGAGATGGATTCTATTATGTCTAATGGAACCTGAGAGGCCGTTGAACGTCCTTATGGATGTAAACCGGTTGGATGCAAGTGGGTGTTCAAGAAAAAGTTTAGGCCAGATGGTACTATTGAAAGTATAAGGCTAGGCTTGTGGCCAAGGGTTATATCCAAAAAGAAGGAGAAGATTTCTTTGCACTTATTCACCAGTTGCCCTATTGACCACAATTCGAGTGTTACTTTCCCTGACAGCCTCTTATGGCCTTCTCGTTCATCAGATGGACGTTAAGATGGCTTTCCTCAATGGAGAGTTAGAAGAGGAGATATATATGGATTAGCCAGATGGGTTTGTATCAAAGGGTCAAGAAGGAATGGTTTGTAAGTTGTTGAAATCTTTATATGGTCTCAAGCAAGCGCCTAAGCACTGGCATGAAATGTTCGACAGAACTTTGACCTCTGCTGGCTTTGTTGTGAACGAAACTGACAAATGTGTGTACTATCGCTATGGTGGGTCTGAAGAAGTGATTTTGTGCCGGTATGTGGATGACATACTGATCTTTGGCACTAGCCTTAATGTGATTAAGGAAGCCAAAGAGTTTTTATCTCAAAATTTTGAGATGAAGGATCTGAGAGAAGCTGATGTTATTCTTAATATAAAGCTGGTAAAAGGGAGCAATGGTGGGGTGATTCTTACGCAGTCTCACTATATGGAGAAGGTGTTAAGTTGCTTTGGTGATGCCAGTTTAATTCTTAGGAAGAACAAAAGGATAATGCGAGATCAACTGAGATATTATCAGATCATTGGTTCATTGATGTATTTAGCTAGTGCTACAAGACGTGACATCTCGTTTGCTGTAAGCAAACTGAGCCGGTTTGTTTCAAACCCGGGAGATGATCATTGGAAGGCTCTCGAAAGAGTAATGCGCTATCTAAAGGGGATAATGAACTATGGAATTCACTACACCGGGTACCCAAGGGTAATAGAAGGGTATAGTGATTCAAACTGGATTTCTAATGCTGATGAGATAAAGGCCACAAGTGGATATGTGTTTACACTTGGTGGTGGAGCTGTTTCCTGGAAGTCTTGCAAGCAGACCATCTTAATGAGGTCAACTATGGAAGCAGAACTCACAGCATTAGATACCACCACTGTTCAGGCTGAGTGGCTTCGTGAGCTCCTTATGGACTTGCCGATAGTTGAAAAATTGATACCGGCAATTCTAATGAACTGTGACAATCAAAAGGTGATTGTCAAGGTGAACAGTTTAAAGGATAACATGAAGTCATCTAGACATGTGAAAAAGCGGTTGAAATCTGTCAGAAAATTGAGAAACTCCGGAGTTATAGCCTTGGACTATGTTCAGACGGCTAAAAATCTGGCAGATCAGTTTACAAAGGGTCTTTCACGAAATGTGATAGACAATTCATCTATGAAATTGGGCTTGAGACCCACATGAGTCATGCTATAGTGGAAACCTATCCTATGTGATCGGAGATCCCGTGAATTAGGATGGTGAAACAAACTAAAGTCTGATTGTGAGAAAAGAACCTTTGTGAAAAGGGGCTCATTCCGTGTATAAAGTACATTTCTCTTCTAATGTGTATGGCAGGTTGGTCTATACCTTAGTGTGTTGCAGATGGTTTGTTTAAAACAAATGAGTTGTTTTGTTGAAAAAAAGATGTTGTCCTACAAAACATCTGAAAGGAACACACCTATATGAGTCTGACTACTGGTCATGGTCTATGAGAACTGGGTATTCTCTAGAAACTCATGAAGGGCCTGGAGTATGACTTATAAGCTCCAAACCGCGGGGATGCTTTTGCAGCCTAGTACCAGTGTAGGGCTCTGGTCAAACTTGTTTGCATAAGACTGGCAATTCAAGGCATAGTTCATTGTACAGTTGTGAATAAGTGTAGCTTTTATCCTAGATGGAAGTTCAACTTAACAGTCTCTGTCAAATACTGGTATATCAATGAGGGAATGAGGGTATTTCTAGTGTGGCTTGAATTTCTTGGTGAGTATTGTTGGAATTATGAGCTTGGCCCATTTATTCTAATCAATACAATAAAAGAACTTAAAACCCACTATTAAATGCTAGGGAATCAATTGTTTAATTTCGTACTGGGATTTGAGGAGGATCTCAACCGACTTAAAGGGTGGACTTCGTGTACACCACTTGTGAAGCCGGTAAGAGGAGGTCGGTGAACCACACGCGCGCGCGCTCGCTCGTCTCGCCGAGCCGGGCCGAGGCCGAGGCCGTGGGCATGGGCGAGGCGCGGCCGGTCGACCGGCCGGGCTGTGCGGTGCAGTGCGGTGCGCTGCCGGACGTGATGTGCAGGTGAACATTAAAACAGAGAATAAACGTTGATAGTAATGACACCAGTAACTACCACTCATCAAAGCTCTTTACAACGTCCAGGTTCGTTGAACCGGAGGCACCTCCACGCCTATATAAACCACCCCTTCCTCCTCTCATCAACACACACTTCAGCACTGCTCGCTCCCTGATCGACTACTTCGTCTACTTCCCGGCGTGAACGAACAACTAATTCGTCTGCTTCCTGGTGACCGTTCGTGGGACTGCACTGCGAACCTCTTCTTGCATCGACATCGTTCGGCTACTTCAGGCAAGGCCAGTCGAATAGCATGTCTATTCCAGCTAGTAACGGCGCAACCGGTGCCTCCGGCACTGGTCCCGCCTTAGGGTACATTCTAAATCTATTCTGGTTTAACTTTTTGTTCATGCTTACCAGTAAGAATAACATGAACACATGCACATATTTTATTCACACATTATCACTTATTTATACTATAAAATTGCTAGTAATATTTGGAATTAAAATATACCGAAAATTATCTAGTTATCTAACACTCCAGTTGCTCAACGGCACGGTCGTATGGCAAAGCATCGATCATCCCACCGACACCGTGCTTCCAAGCACGAGGTTTTTGCTGAGCTACAAGACAGGTGGTTGGACGCCTCGTTGCCTGGAAGGGGGGACTTCTCCTTAGGTATCGATCCCAGCTTGACTTCAAATTTTCATCTGGAACGGGGGTCTGCCGTACAGACGCACCCATGTTGTCAACGAAGTTTCAGTATCCGGCGGCACATACCAGAGCAACACCACCTCTGTCATGTCTCAGTATCTCTACTACAGGGAGGATGAGTTCTACTACACCTAAGGGCCTGTTCGTTTCCTACCCTCTAAACTTTAGACCCGTCACATCAAAGAGAATCTTGCTATTTAAAAGTATTAAATAAAATCTGTTTATAAAACTTTTTGCACAGCTGGGTGCTAATTCGCGAGACAAATTTAATGATCCTAATTAATCCATAATTTGCCACAGTGATGCTACAATAATCATCCACTAATCATGGACTAATATACCTCATTAGATTCGTCTCACGAATTAGCACTGGAGTTCTGCAATTAGTTTTGTAATTAGACTTTATTTAATACTTCTAAATGATAAAATTCTCTTTGATGTGACCCCTCTAAACTTTAGGCCCCAGAAAACGAACACACCCTAAGCAGTCTCTTATGGGTCACCCTACACACGCATGTTGCTTGACTACAGAGGTAACCTGAGCCTCCTGAGCTGGAACAACACCACGCTGTCGTCGACAGTTGCTTCTGACAACCCCAGTTACTGTGACCTCTACGCCTCCTGTGGCCCGTTCGGTTACTGCGACGCGGCAGCTGGCCCGACGACGTGCCTGTTTGGTTTCGCTTTTAATCGGATTATCAGTAGGGAGAAGCAAGAATCCCACCCAAACGGTCCGATTAAAATCGGATCGAATCGGCCATTCGATTCTCCCCACCACGCCATTGCACGTAACTCTCGATTTTCCCCATCGTGAGGCCCGACGGCGATTCTACCGATTCTTCCCACCCCTGCCCTCCCTCCCGACCCCTTCCCCTCTCTTCTCCAGGCGCTCGCCTCCCCCGTGCTCCCGACCCCCGCTTCTCCTCCCGGCCAGCCTCCTGCCATCGCCGCCCCTCCCATCTCCCTGCCGCCGCCGCCCCGCCCATCCCCGGCCGCCGCCGCCCCTCCCATCCCCGGCCGCCCTGCCGCCGCCCCGCCCATCCCCGGCCGCCGCCGCCCTCCCATCCCCGGCCGCCCTGCCGCCGCCCCACCGCCGCCCCCTGCCGCCGCCCCGCCCGCCCCTCTCCCTGCCGCGGCGGGCTGCCTCTCCCTGCCGCCGCCGCCGCCCCGCCCATCCCCGGCCGCCGCCGCCCCTCCCATCCCCGGCCGCCCTGCCGCCCCTTGCCGCCGCCCCGCCTGCCCCTCTCCCTGCCGCCGCCCCGCCCGCCCTGGGCCCCCTCCCCGCCGCCCCTCTCCCTAGACCCCCTCCCCAACGCCCCTCTCCCTGCGGCGCCTCCATCTCGTGCTCCGGCGGCTCTGCCCTCCCCTCCCCTGTCCCTGCTGTGCGCCGCCGCCCCCTGAATCGGGCCGCCTCTACCGTCGCCCCCTGCATCGAGCCTGAGACAGCAATTTGATCAAAATTGACTATTATTTATTAGTTTATTTTATTATTATTGTGTGTTTTATGACTATAATTATACTATAACAAAATTCTAGTACTAATAATATACTTAGAATTGAAAATGGTACAGAAATTCGATCAAAATGAGCTATTACAGGACTCAGGGGCATATAGGTCATTTTACAGTCAGAACAGATAATCCAGTACAAATAATCAGGATTGCCAAACACCCTAGATTCTTCAGACAGCAGATTCTCCAGACAGCGGATTATCAGAAAATCTTGATTCTCAGATAAGCGATTCTCAGGTAAGCGAAACCAAACAGGGCCGACGTGCCGGTGCCCTGATGGGTTCGAGCTCGTCGACAGTCTCAACTCATCCAGAGGATGCCAGAGAAAGGAAGCGCTAAGATGTGGGAAGGAGGACTATTTCATGACCATGCCTAACATGAAGGTCCCTGACAAATTCTTGCACATTAGGAATACAAGCTTCGACCAGTGTGCAGACGAGTGCTCCAGAAACTGCTCGTGTATGGCATACGCCTACGCCAACTTGAGCATTGCTGGGGGCACTATGGGCGACACATCGCGGTGTTTGGTTTGGACTGAGGATCTCATCGACATGGAGAAGGCCAGCTTCTTTACTGAGAACCTGTACATCCGGCTTGCCGGATCTCCTGGTATGCACGTTGCAGTACACCTCATCCAGTCATCATCCTTCTTTCACCAGAAGCTGCACTAGTGTTTAGTACTTCAGTGTGACAATGTGTTGTCATCGCTGCTCTGAGGCATCGCTGACGACATACTTTTCCACTTACACAGTTCAAAAGAACGGAAAATTGCTGAAGATCTTACTGCCAATTATAGCATGTCTGCTGCTACTAGCATTCGCAGCCCTTGTCTGGAAATGTAAGAGAAGAGGTATAAAGAAAATAGCTCTTGTTTTAAAAATGAAGCACTAATGCATAAGTGTTTAGGGGAAAGAATCCATTGATGTTTCCACTAGCAGGCAAACAACAAAAGAAGAAAGTCCAAAAGAAAATGATGCTAGAGTACTTGAGATCTACTGATGAAGCAGGGAACAAGAATATAATTTGTTAGCTTCAACGACATTGTTGCAGCAACAGACAATTTCTCTGACACCAACATGCTTGGCAAGGGAGGTTTTGGTAAAGTTTACAGGGTACTAGCAAAAAGTTTCACTTGATTGTTATATTGATAGAAAATTATATAGTCTGTAACTGTTTTCTTGATGAATGAGGGTGAGGGATCATGCAGGGAATGTTGGATGGTACCACAGAAGTAGCTATTAAGAGACTAAGCAAGGGTTCTGGACAAGGCACGGAAGAATTCAGAAATGAAATAGTATTGATTGCAAAACTGCAGCACAAGAACCTAGTTAAGCTTCTAGGTTGCTGTATTCATGAAGATGAGAAGATGCTGGTTTACGAGTACTTGCCCAACAAAAGCTTGGATACTTCCTCTTTGGTACATTCAATTTCTATTTTTTTCATAATGTTTACAAAACTCAACAAATAAATATGCATATGTGGGGTGCCTTGTTCCATATTATTCTTATCAGACTCTGCAAGAAAATCAATGGTTCAGTGGCCGACAAGGTTCAAGATAATCCAGGGAGTAGCAAGAGGAATTATGTACCTCCATCAGGACTCAAGATTAACTATAATCCCTAGAGATCTCAAAGCAAGCAACATTTTGTTAGATAAAGCGATGAGCCCTAAGATATCAGACTTTGGTATGGCCAGGATATTCTGTGGTGATCAGCACCAAGCACATACTAACCGGGTTGTTGGGACATAGTAAGTAACTCGTGCACTATCGAATTATTTAGAGGGAATTTATAATCTTGCACTTATTCAAATTATGCAGATCTCATGTACCAATGACTCGTTTTTACAGTGACTACATGTCCCCTGAATACGCAATGGAAGGTGTATTTTCGGTCAAGTCTGACACCTACAGCTTTGGCGTTCTACTGTTGGAGATTGTGAGTGGATTAAAAATCAGCTCACCACATCTTATCATGGACTTCCCTAATCTTATAGTCTATGTAAGTTTCGGGTGATGCTCCCAATCCAGCACCACAACCTACTCACTGAACATATATTATCTCATTGAAAAGAAAAATCTCTGTTCAGGCATGGAACTAATGGAAAGATGGCGAAACAGAAGATTTAGTGGACCCATCTGTTAAGGACAACTGCCCCTTCGATGAAGTTTCACGACGAATCCACATAGGGCTTTTTGCGCTCAAGACAGTCCGAGCTGTAGGCCGCTCATGTCAACAGTTGTGCTGATGCTAGAGAGTAAAACCACACCACTCCCAACACCACTGCAGCCTCTGTATTTTGCACGAAGGGATGCCGAACATGGAAGAGGCGGCGACAACAGGGTACCGTCCATGAATGGCATGAGCCTCACGGTGTTAGAAGGCGGTTAGATGTTAAATGGCTACTTTTTATATGCACGAGTCTTATGATCTGCTGGAGCACCTCCCATTGCCAAAAGGACAGTTTTTTTTATTGGGAAGAGATATGAGTAATCTACTGGAGATGCTCTAAAATACTTTATTACGTGACCGAAAGTTTTAATTTTAAGCAAACCAATAAATATCTTAAACTAGCGGTGAAACTTTATCTTTACATGCAGATAACTGGGAGACATACGCCCAGAACTCCTCAAAGTCTTCAGGTAACTCCGGATAATTATCTTATTCTGAGCAGTATTGGTTTTAATAAAGCAAACCTGAGTAGGTACTCAACAAATGGAGTAAATTATATGAGATGCAAGATCAAAATCAAGAAATAACTGACATGGTTTGACTGTGATAAGCTCTTTTAGTTGGTCAAATTTTATTTAGCAAGCATTATACACAAACACTCTTAAATAAGTAAAAAAAATATAAGTAACAACAACATAAATAAAAAATATCAATTTAGATCATCTTCAAGTTCAATTATCATGTGAGGGTCCAAGCCGCTCTTAACTGTGAGCACGGCTGATGTATTAGTTTAAACTCTGCAAAGATTGTACACTTTACCTACAACTTGTGTTTCCCTTGATGCCCAAATTTGCAAGGTTCTTAAACACTTTCGAGGTGAGTGCCGGGATTCACCGCGAGGTCTTTACAAAGATTCCCTATCTTATAACAACCCGCTAAGATTTCAAATCAAATCGGTCATAACTCTCCCTAATAAGGAAGTGTCTTAACCAGGACCACATATCAAAGACTCAAGAGTACCGAGCTATATCCCCACGATACAACCAAAGCCTCAAGAGGACCGAGCTATATCCCCACGATACAACCCCTCCTGCCCTTTCGGTAAAATTATCATAAGCTAGTGTTTGTAATTAACTAGACAAGATCAGAGCCATATGGTACTGTGGTTGCACTAATTTTTTGGATAATTCTTCATGTTCCAATTAAACATATAATCTTATAATTATCACCATTCCAGAATATGAAGTAAATCAGGTGTAGCATTTGTTTCGAGTTAACCAACCATAGCCTAAAAATATACACAACTAGCAAAGCTATCCAACATAAAGTAAATAACCCAGTTTTGATCAAGGAAGTACAATAGAAAATAGTCATGTTCTTAATTTGGGTTTTTCATCACATTATAGACACATGCACGCACATAAAATATGTATATTAAAGGTTATTGTGATCGAAATATGATCAAGAACCTCTTGCCTTCCTCAAAGCATTGCTGCTACTCAAGGGCGTCTTCAAAGCCTTGGTCTTGCGGATCCTCGAACTGCGCGCCATCTATCGCATCACACAAGTACATACAAGCAAACAAATACAACAAATAAGAAACAAGTACAACAAATAATGTAAACCGAAGAAAACAAGCTGATAAAGCTACTGTACATGTCACAAGAATCACATGAGCACAAGAATCGATGAAACGGAGTTAAAATGAAGCAGTTATGGCTAGAACAAGGTTTCAGAGGCTTATTTGTAAAAGATTTGAAACTAAAAGATTCTGAACGAAGAAACCAAGGGATAAAATATAAATAAACCTAAAATCTAGGGTGTAGCGTGGAAAATAGAGAGCCTAGAGATGGCGGGTTCTATTCTAGGGGAACGCAGGGGGTAAAATAGAAGAAAATAGATCTATTTGTAAATATTTTTGAACTAGAGAGGACTCCGACTAGATTTAGGGAAAACTGAGGGCTTCTTGTGCAAAACCACCTAGGGTTGACCGGTACTTGCTGGTTTGACCCCGATTGACTTGGGTCTAGATCTAATTTGGACCCTTGGATCGGGATCGGGTGGCTGGGAGCAGCGCAGGCGGCTCGGGCGGCGGCGCTGGCGCGGCTGGTAGTGCCGTGCGGTAGGGAGTGGCAGCGGGTTCGCCGGACTTGGCCGAAAACTGCCGTCCGGGGCTCGTTTCGAGCGCGGCTAGTACAGGAAGAACGAGGGGGCGAAGGGGGACGTGGTGGAGCGCTCGGCGCAAGATCTTGGCGAGCGGAGAAGGGCGCACTACGGCGGTGTGTGGCGCGATTGCTCCGCCAAGCAATCGCCATGGCGAGAGAGCGCGAAGACGGAAAAAGGGGCCGGCGAGAGTCCTTACCACGCGGCATAGCTTCGGCAGCGGCTGGGCGTCGAAAAGAGGTGGCGGTGCGGCAGGTCGGCAGCGGCACCAAGCTTCGACGGCGGCGGCGGGTTTGGGAGCTAGGGTTTGCGAGGCTCAAGGCGGTTGTTGCGCAAGTCGATGGGGCAAAAGGGCACGGTGGCGCTATTTATGGGGCGGCTGAGGCCTTGCTGTGCGTGCCAAGGCGGCACGGGGAGGCGGTGTGGCCGGGTCGGACTCGAGCTCGAGTCCGGCTCGATCGGGGGTCGAGGAAGGCCCCGACAGGTGGGGCCCGCCTATCAGCGGCAGAGAGAGAGAGAGAGCGGGGAGACGAGGCAGGCTGAGACGGGAAAACTGGGCCGGATAGCGGGCAGTGCGAGAAGGGAGGAAGAGGGAGAGGGAAAAAGAGAGTGAGAGGGGTTTGAGTTGGGCCAAAAGAGAGAAAGGAAGGGTTTTAAAATAAAAGAATTTCAAACAAATTCATTTGAATTTAAATTTAGACTTTAAATTCAACTGAAAATAAACAACAAAATAATGCAATGCGGCATGAATGTACAAAACCTAGTGAACTTATATTTATTTTATGGCTACGTAATTTATTTATAGATTCACGATAAATGCTCTAAATTTAAAATAAATTGAATAAAATCTTGTCGAGCCTGCAACAAAACTAGCAAAATTTATTTAGATTCCTAAATTGAAAAATTAGGGTGTTAAAAGTTTATCCGATATATTCATTGCAGTACCTTGTTATGTAGTATGTACTACCTCCGGATGGAATTATTTGACGCTTTAGACACAAAATCCTTAGTTAGCGCTCGTTCGTTGTGACCACAACATTGCTCTCACTGAGCATTTTACTGGTTCACTTGCATATTTTGTCATACTAACTCAGGACGATGGTTATTTCTGTAGACTTAGGAACAAACTCCCAAGTTGAGGGGTGAAGTGGAACAGATGCGTAATCATGAGTTTGTGTTTCAGACTTCAGAGATGATGTATACAGAGGTACAGAAGAAGTTCCTCAAATATTCAGAGTTGAGGATATGAGGCTATGTAAGAGCAGAAAAAAAAATGTGATGCGTGTGATCAACATTCAGATAGTTCTAGTTTAGATTAGAGATGCTGGAGTTCGTAAAGAATTCTCATATGCAAATGCCATGCCTTACATTTGCTGCAAGCTTACTGATGATGAGGAGATGTGGGAAATTCAGGCAACCATGTGAACCATCAGGTCTGCCAGCGTCAAATTACCACAGTACAACTGATGACTTAGAAAAGATAACAAATGGTATCTCATCACAGCAATAGATGTCGCAAACAAGCCACACGCTCTTAGCGAATGACAAATGGAAGTGACGAATGAAAGATATGGTGGTACATTTTTGCATATCTTCCTCACGCTGATATCTTCAGTTCAGGCCTTTCAGATCTTGGTTAACCTTGTCAGACATGACTTGGGACAGCAGCAAAACACAGTTGCAGACAACTCTGAATAAATTTGAAACAAAAAATTCGTTAGCAAATGAGGGTTGTGTGGCAAGTCGGCAGAAGATGTATTCTTTTTACGGTCAGGAGAGGGAATGCTAGTGATGGTAAGTGAATATTGTACAGATATTGTCGGAGAAGACTCCGGTAAGATATTGAGAGAACTCATTTAGTAGGAGTGATGCATATGTCGGTATACATTGTACCTAAGTGATTGCAGTAAGTAGTCTTTTTATGGCGCAGAGTGTGATAAAATTACGAAGACTATAACTTTTGGGGTGTACTAATATATTATCTAGGCCTTCCTGCAGACTGTCTATCCAAATAGATGGAAACATATAGTGGCCTTAGAAATTGATCCTGGAACTAAAACCAGTTCAGAAAACACTTATAATCTGAGCAAGAAAGGATATACCGTGGTTTCAACACCATTTCTTTTGTTGGATCTGAGAGTCAAGCAATAATATGAGTGTTGTTACATTAATCTGCACAGAGCTTGCTTTTCTAACTTCGACCAATAGCAGTTATATACAGTACTCTTTTATAAGATAAAACTATTAAAAATATTTTCAACGATGAGCATGGTTACAAATACAGGATACGCTGATGACAGAATGAATCAGAATCAGAATTCACCAAACTTCACGCACTTATACTCTATAAGAAACATTCCCTACTTCCTAAAAAAACATTTCCCACCCAAAGAGAGGCTATTGTTTTAGAACTCCAGCTCTAGCTTTTTAAGCATGACCATGCAGATTACTAACCATCTAAGCTACTTGATTGGAATAACACTTAATATCACAACTCAGCAAGGTAGACTTGTTTGTAAATGACAATACTGAACTGCTTGTGGGTTCTAAGACTGTCATGACTTCTTTGCAATATAATCCAAATTAACATATATGGTTGAACCGCTTTGTTTAGCTTCCATTCTGTCTTTAATCTTTTTTCTCTCTTTCTTTGTTTCGTAATTGTTTCCCTGTACAAACCCTTTTTAGCTTTTAATATATTAATCCAGTAGGGGATCTCAAAATCCCCTCCTGTTACTTCAAAAAAAAACATATATAAGTTTCGGAATAACAGTCAGAAATAGAGCTTAAACTTATCAGCAGGATGTCATGTATATATAACAGTGATTCTATAGCATTTCGCTAGCATGATCTTAACTGTGTATTCACTGCATGCATTACATTGCTGAAAAAATGTATGCCCTATGGCCAGCTGATCCTAATAGGAGTATCAATAATAGATACCGAATGAATAGACACCTTAGTGCATTCGTATAGAGGATGATTCATATTGATCTCTACGATGCATTATCATTTTGTACAATCTTTCCCCCTCTGGCTGAGTTCTTTTACAAAATCCACATCGTAGCGAGGCAGTGTATTATTTTTGTTTCCACTCTTATACCTTCAAATGTTATGAACATGCTGTTGGACCTTTATCTCATATACCAAACAACATTTCTGCAAGATTTATTAATACCAATATCACAATGCAACCGTCCGCAAAGCCATTCTAAAAGTTTAAACTCACTATCCTTATCACAAACTATTAGATGATAGCAACTGGTTTTTGTTTTTGTTGCAGTTACTTCCATTTTCTCATAATCAGAAGCTGTTTACTCTTGTGGTTTCTCCAAAGAAAATCAACTGCCTACTGCCTAGTGCTGCTCAGAATGAATTATGTAAAATTTGGAAGAAAGTCAAACTCATACCTCCAAGAAATAGTCATATGAAACACTAAACTCTGAGAGCCACATTTCAGGTCTTCCTTTCCTGCTTGAAGTCCCAGAGCTGCAGCCTCGGCTCTGCATTGACCGTCACCGGAGGAGCAGCAGTGCCGCCTCCTAGAAAGAACGGGAGTCCAGCGGCATCAATGGGAGCAGCGGCGAACCTCTGCAGGAAGCACGCCTGCTGAGATGGCGGCCACAGGGGCGCAGCGACGGTGACATTGGACTGAAGTGTGCCCCTGTCGAAGCCGACCGCAGGGTGCGGCTGCTCCTGGAGGAAGGCGAGCTGGGGCATCGTCTCGAAGGACATGGCCGGCGCGGCGTGCGAGCTCGGAAGCTGCGCGGCGTAGTAGGCGAGCGTCGGCTGCTGCTGCTGCTGCTGCGTTGGCTTGCTGTCGTTGGCGGAGCAGTGCAGAAGCTCGGCGAACGCGCCGGCGTTGCCGTTGTAGGCGTGGTTGGCTTGGTGAGCGGCGGCGGCGGCGGTGCCAGTCGGGCCGTTGGCGAGCGAGAGCACGGAGCTCTTGCTGGTCTCGGAGGTGCTGACCTCGGCGTCGTCTCCGGCGGCCGGCGGAGAGGAGGCGGCGCCGGCGGGGAGGGCGAAGGAGCAGTCCAGCGACGGGAGCTCGTCGATTGCGCCGGCGGCGGCGCGGATGAGCCACTCGATGGCCTTGCTGGGCTGGTCGACGCCGAGGCGGTCCTGGATGTCGTAGAACTGGATGGCCGTGGGCACCGAGAGCCGGACGCGCCGGTCGCGGAGCCCCCGCGCCGTCACGACCTTGCTGTGCCGGTCCTTGCCCCCGGCGGCCGCGCGCGCCACCCGGCACGTCCGCCACGCCGCCGCGGCCGCCGTGCCGCCGTCCAGCGCGGCGCGCGGGCGCTTGCAGGCGGTGCGCTCCATGCCTACCTCCTCCATGCCTCGCTCATCCCCAATTCCCAATGTGCGGCTGTGCCTGCTCAATCTGCAGGTGGAGTTCAAAAAAAGCTTGAGCCTTCCGCACCAATCTAGCCAACAGATTGATTCTTTTTTGGAGGGGAATCGTGAAAATCTGGCAAGTCTCCAGAACTTGATTTGAAACAACAAATCCTTGCAGAACGATTGCCAAGAGTTCAAGCGCTGCAGAAAATCTCCACAGAAATAAAAATCTCCTACAACTTGACACCTCATTTGCTCATCTGCTGCTGATGAATAATTGCAATCAGTGAAAAGGCAGCAGCTTTGTAAACGGAATCTACTGAAAGTATCAGGAATCTGGATGTTCCTGAATAAATTCATGACGCCCTTTTCCAGCTGTGTAACTTTACAGTAACCATCGGTTTACCGCCCAACAACTGCTAGAAAAAAGTATGCAAAAAGACGCAAGATTCCCCACTAGTAAACACCCCATCGTCAAATCTGGCAAGCTGAGGAGAGTGCTTTACCGCAAAGCTTTTCTGCAGAGTTGTTGGGGCAAATTAAGTAACTCTTGACTGAAAGCGCTAGAACCTCTAACTACTGTTCCAGATGTACTACTACTACCAACCAAAGACACCAAATCTGGGAATTAAAATCAGTCAGAATTTGCAAGGAACAAGATAGAAGCTAAAATATAGTTACTGGCTTACTGCTCAGTAAGAGGACTGGGGAATAATTCAGGAGCGGGATGCTAGCTGATGAATTGTTCTATCCAAGAACTCCCTCCCCAAGGCAGCTTGCAGACAGCAGTACCAAATCTCTCGCTCAGGAAATGCAGGGGGAAAGAAAGATGAGGGGAAATGGAACTGAATCCGCAAGTTAATCGACGTGGTTCTCTTTACAAGCTTGCTGATGAGGACCAAATCATTGGCGGAAAAATGGAATCGGAGTCACGGGGAAGAGGAGAATTAACCAAGCACGGGCAGCAGGCGTGCTCACCTGAAGCTGAAGAAGCTGGAGCCCGGAGCCGGAGGGGGTCGTCGATTTGGCCAGCGAGCGAAGGGGAGGGGAGCCGCAGGTGAGTGAGCCTGCCCAGTCCAAGACCTAGAGGAGAGGGAGGGGGCTGCAGGGTAAAAACAGCCGGGTTCTGACTGAACAGGTGAGCTCAGCACCTGGCCGACCTGCAACAGCTGGCCTCCTGCACTCCTGCTGCTTGCTTGGGCTTGCTTATCCGCCAGAGCAGATCAGACCAGTGCACGCAGCTGGGACTGGGACTGGGACTGGGAGTGAGAGAGTATATAGAGTGCAGAAGCGCATTTTGCAAAGGAGACCTCGGACTTTTCGCGCCTCGCTGCTGCGACGCCTGCACAGTAGCATGCAGGGGCTTGACCGCAAAACTCCGGCGTGCGACATTTCGAAACTCCATTTCGAGCCATGATGTTTGGGCGAATATGCACGAGTCAATGCACATCGTGATCTTTCCCCACTTTTATTTGGCCAAATCATGTAGGAATTTGAAGAATTTTATGCGAATCGTGATCTTTCCCATCATTCTGCAGCGTCGAGCGGATCCGTGCAATTCTGCAGTGTCGTCGTTGAACAGTAGAATTCTGGGTTCTGAACACTCCGGAATTCTGCAGTGTCGCCCACTGCATGTACAGTGTCCAAACCAGACAGCTGCAACGGACGAACTGATCCGTGCGCTCCTGCCTGCCATCCGTGCGCGGAAACGGATCGTGACTCGGGGGGGGGGGGGGGGGGGTGGTTGGATCATCAGTAACTGTACGCCCGATCGATCGATCCAACAGTAATTGTCCCTGCGTCCATACAGGGGCTGCTGCCCTGCGCACCGCCTGTCCTCGGTCAACGCGAACAGTTGGTACGGATTTTCCGTTTTGAATTGGTGTCGAGGGAACCGGCCGTTTTCCTCTTCGGGGAAGCGTATAGAGTGGAGTGCTAGTACACTGAAAGGAGCTAGCCAGCTAGGGGTAGTACTGTAACAAATTCTCTAGCATACATAGAGTGCAGTAGCAGGGTAGGGGCTGTAGTGTGCTGGAGGGTAGGGGGCGGATTCGGAGGGTGCACGGGGGCTCGAGCCCTCTAGCACCCTGGCTCCCATGGAAACCCCCTATAAATTTTGAGGAGGAGGAAGAAGAAAGAAGAAAATTTTAAGGAGAAAGAAGAAGAAATGAGAGGAGGAGGAGGAAGAAGGAAAGAAGAGCAGTTCTGACTCCGCCACCGCTGGAGGAGCGGTGAGACTAGCCGCTGGGAGGTGCCGGAGCCCATTCTATAGCTGGATCCGGATCCCACTCGTTTCTTGGTTCGGTGTTGGTTCTCATAATTTGTTGTCTTTTTTTTTCTCTTTTGGAATGAATATGTGCTCTCTCCACACAGTCAGATTAAGCTGGGAAGTGAGTTTGCAGGCAACCGCAGCAGGTACGTCTAGCCTTCAACAGCGCAGGCGTAGCACAAGGTTTGAGTGCGTGCATATCCGTGGGCATCCAAGTCCGCAACAAAAGAAAATTCCGCATATTTTTTTTTAGAAAAGAACGGCCGTGAAAGTAAACTTTGAAGAGGCCAATTGTGCAAGTCGCAAGCCATGCATCTGGTCTCGTGCGTGCGTGGGAGCAGATCGCGAAAGCTAGCAGCGGCGCGCTGATAATTCGGGCAAGTGCGCTCGTGCTCCCTGGATCCCGATGGGCGCTCCGTTTCCTCTTTCCGAAAGGGAGCAGGGATCGAGAGCCGCCGCTGCCGCCATGGCCGAACCAGAGGCACGGTGGCGTTGGATGGGGGGGGAGGCCGTACTGCGCCGGGAAAGGTAAGCCTTGACGGGCGTGCGCGACCACAGGCAGGCAGGTGCCGGGCTAAACAAAAGAGGGCGTCCTATCCTAACCTAATCAAAGGGGCAGAGCCCTTGGTTGCCGCGAGGGTAGCAGGGGGCACGTGTCCACCTCCCGCTGGCCCCTGCCCGGGACACGTGTCGACACCTCAAACACTCCTCCCTACTTGGCTGCCTGGCTGGGGCTCGGCCCATGTAGGTAGGGTTCACAGTACGTACATCCAGGCCCAGTTTTGTCTCCGCACCCCCTATCATGCGGCCCAACTGCGGAGTGGCCTAAAACAATACACGGGCACGCAGCCCACCTCCTTGCCCACACACCGCTCTGTTCTCTCTCGCCCGCCCGCCGCCGCCGCGCCGCCGGAGCCGCCGTCTCGCCCGCGCGCGCCCCAGAAAGGTGAGATCCCCGCTTCCCCCCCCCCCGGGTACTATGGCCGGGTGGTCTCGGCAGGTGGACTCCAGTTAGCGAGGGTTTTAGGGCTCGGTGCTAGGCTCGGCCGGGTTCTCCTCTTCCTGTCCCCGCTGGCTAGACTAGGAATTTGATGATCCCTTGGGAGGACGCGCACGCGGCGACCGTGGCGTTTGTGGTGTCCAATTCCGTTGAGCACCGCGCAGCTAGCTCGCGTTGGTTATTGCGGTTGGGTCGCGTAACCTGAATGGATTTCCTCGGATTTCTGTGCAACGTTTCATGTAACCTGGAGTGGCGGGCTTGATTTTGCTGGCCTTGTTGCGATTGGCGGCTCCTTTGATGTGCTCTGCGTTAACGCGTCGCTTTCCACTTGCAGGAAAGCTCAGGTGAAGAGCAGGGTACCAGGAAATGGCGGCGTTTCTGAGGTCAAAGTGTTCCTCAGGTATTTGTTTCGCTGCCTGCCTCAGAGGTTTCAATTTTACAATGGGGACATATCGATGGCATCTTCCTTTAGATACTACAAGTGATTCAGTTTAATTTATATTATATTTAAGCAACATGCTTCCCTTGTTGTTTTATATATGTCTTGTCACTCTTTAGAAAACCAGATTTGCTCGTGTGCACTGTGGTGGATGCTGTCAGTATGAGAAAAATCGTGCCTGATATTGTGTAACACTAACCTTGGTAAAAAAAATTTCATGACTCCTACTAGAACCTTACCTGGTTCAAGTTGTGGCAATGTTTTGTGCTTGCCTCGTAACCAATTGTTGCAAGCTGAATAGACATGATCTAGAGGTGAATGATGCTCTGATCATATCGTTGAAATGCCTACAAAACTAGAACCACTGATTGTGTGCAAATGCAGCCGATGCCTAGCTATAAGAAACTGTCTAGTGTCTAGACCTTAGAAAAGTTTGTGATTATGTTTGAATCATTAGGGTGACATGATGCTGTTCTAATCCAAATTGTTGGAATGCTTCTTGATCTATACAGTTGGACGTACTCTGATGGGAAGCCTTGGAAATAATTTGTATGGAGCCGCCAGCTCATCTGTTGAGACAGTGACAAGACCTTCTCATTGTGATGCTATCAGCCAGGTGAACTGAATTTATCATGCAGAAACATTTTATTGTCCTTAAACATATACTTGTTGTTTTGAATAAACTTCTGGAAAGCAGACTATTGTTTTTTTCTACTTTAAAGCCATATGATAACTTGCACTGAAATTCTTAATTTGATTAAGGGAAAATTGTGTGTCTTTCATTTTTCTCATGATATCAATTATCCAGCATGTTTGTTTGATTATCAGTGTTTTTTCTCCATACAGTGAATACTTGATTAACTTGTATTAATACCTGAGCCTTTTTCATTGCACACTCTTCATGAGTGTGTTTCGTTGATCAGCCTGATGAAAACCAGCTAAATATCAGGAAGGAATTTCTGTTTTTTGGCTA
This sequence comes from Panicum hallii, assembly GCF_002211085.1. Lineage (NCBI taxonomy): Eukaryota > Viridiplantae > Streptophyta > Magnoliopsida > Poales > Poaceae > Panicum > Panicum hallii. The sequence goes on along the minus strand of NC_038044.1, from coordinate 62,921,079 downwards.
TGTTATGAAGCTGACTCAGGATAATTTCCGGAATATAAAGTTCTCTTGAAATGCTTGCATATCTCAGCACAGATGTTTTGAAAGAAGAAAAGGAAACATTTATTGAATTCAGAAATGTCACATTGTTCCGATTAGCAGCTGGTCAGCAGATCAATTTGCTCGTTACTTTAATCCATATATGATAGCTTACACTGACATTATAGTGTTATTTAATGATCAATTGTTCTTCTTTCATTTTTCCCATGATATCCATGATCCAGTATGGTATTTGGCTGTCTGTAAGTTGGTGTCCTATACCTGGATACTTCAATAGCTTTCTTACTACCCGAGCCTTCTTCAGGTGCCTTAATTTTTAATTTTCATTACTTGAATTAGGATTATAAATAGTTCCTAAGAGAAACTGTATTGCTTTACGAGGCACTCTTTCATATACTCTTCTTGAGCATGTTCAGTTTGATGAAAATCATCTTAGACAAAGTAATTAAAATGCTTTTCTGAATAAAAAGTGAAGCTAACAAAATAATTACTGGAATATTGACTTCTCTTAAAATGATTACACATCTCAGTGTGAGTATTTTCAAAGAACAAAAAATAGAATGATGACATAAGTTCTTATCCCATTTTCAGCAAATCAGAACATTCATCCAGATGAGAACCAACCTCAAGGTTGTTGACAACTCTGGAGCGAAGCGGGTTATGTGCATTCAGGCCAAGAGGGGGAAGTATGGAGCAAGGCTTGGGGACACGATCATCGGATCTGTCAAGGAAGCACAGCCTCGTGGCAAGGTCAAGAAAGGAGATGTCGTGTACGGAGTGGTCGTCCGTGCTGCCATGAAGAAAGGGCGCAGTGATGGCAGTGAGGTCCAGTTCGATGACAACGCAATAGTCCTTGTAAACAACAAGGGCGAGCTGATCGGCACTCGTGTCTTTGGTCCGGTGCCTCATGAGCTTAGGAAGAAGAAGCACCTCAAGATCCTGGCGTTGGCTGAGCACATTGTTTAAGATGTCGTCCTGCTTAGGTATCTGCCTGCTAGTTCTGCAGAGTGAAATGAATGTGGCGTTTCCCTTAAAGAATGTTTCTAGGGATGTTTTTGTTCTCTGTTGAATCGTGATATTAGTGTATTTCACTATCAGGTTTGGCTGTTTGTATTTCTCAAAACTGTACCCTGAAAATAGAGTGTGAACTATGGTGAGTTCTGATGGATCATGATTTGGACTTCCATTGAACATGAATATTAGTGTCCTATTTTCATGACCGACACGTGTGTCTTGATCATGCTGTTCTCATACCACATATGAGCTTGAGCACTTTGTATGCTGTTATCAGGATTCACTACCTATGATTGATTGAGGGGTTTCTTTGTTGCTGCCAATTATCTGAGAAAACTTTTCTCATGCAGATCTTCCCTTGCAAATTACTTTAGTTTTTAATGGCCTTGCAGGTCAGTAGCAATGCACATGAGCTGAGATCTATCGGCCTTTCTGCTGATCCAGATCTGAAGGCATCTGGTGTTGCCCTTCAAGAATGTTTCCCGGAGTGGTCTTCCTGTCTGTTTGAATAATGTATTCTTAAATGATACTAGGAACTATTTGAGCTGGGGTGAGTCCTGACAGAAAGAGAGAGAAAAATTCATAGTTCTATTTAACATTGGTGTCCAGTTTTGATGGCCAACATTTGGTCACTTTGTCACTGGCCATGATTGATTCTGTGATTTCGTTTTTGGCAGAATTTTTTTGCCCCTGTGCAGATCTCCCCTTGCAAATGATTGTTTTTAGTGGCCTTGCTGATTAGTTGCACTGTGTTGTTTTTAGTGGTCTTGCAAATTAGTTGCAGTGCACATGAGCTGTGGTGATGATCCTGACCTTAAGGCATGGCATGCATGGTCTTTTAGGATGAAGTGCTATGTCTGGCCTGGTCAGGGTTAGGACATGGATCCGATAATCATGCAGAGCCAGTGAGAGAGATGCTCACTGGCAATGCCGATGCATGGTCGCCTTGTGTCTCTCCTCACCTCAAACAAAAACAACGAAGAAGCGCGCTAGGTTCCATTTCCACAGGAAGCGAGCGCTCTCGTGTCGTTGCATGGTCGCTGGCGACGAGGATGGAGGCAGCCGACGCGTCGCCGCTGGAGGTGTCGCCGCGGGCCGGGAGCTGGCGGCGGTCGCGGCCGTGGAGCCGGAGCAGCAGCATCGGGCGTAGCGGCAGCAGCAGCATCGAGTACACGAGCCTCCGCGACGTGATGGAGGAGGAGTGCGGCGGCGGCGACCACCACCACCACCTTCACAGCCCGTGGCGCGGCGGCGGGGGTAGCGGGTGGGGCGAGTACTCGTTCCACGACATCCACGACTTCGACGCGTCCAACATCGGGATCCGGAACCAGCTGCTGAAGCACGCGGCGTCGGCGTACCTGCAGTCGGCCGTGGTGGTGGCGGCCGGGCGCGACGAGGGGTGCTGCCTGGCCCGGCTCTGGCGCCGCTGCGGCTTCGGCGGCGGCGGGCGGCGCGGGGGAGGAGGCCGGCGCGGGCGCGTGCTGATGCGCGCGTGCTCGTGGCAGGGGTGCGTGGACGACCCCGCCGAGGTCTGCGCCGCGTTCGTGGCGCGCTCGGCCCGGCGCGTCGCCGCGTTCGTCGCCGGCCGCGTCAACGCCGTCTGGAACTCGTCGCCGAGAGCGGTTCCGGTGGTGTACCACCACGCCGACGACTAGCGTCAGGACTCGCCGTGCTCGGCGGTGCGTAGGAATGGTCACCGGATCGTAGCGCTCGTCGATCGCGTACGCATACTGTTGAATTCAATCTTGTCAGATGTAAATGGAAATTGCAAATGTTTGGCTGACGAGTGACGAGCTCCAGCCAATAGCCCGGCAGCTGATCGATCTGACACCGGCGGCCTCGCCGGAACAAAACTGAACCAGCGGGCAACGGTCACGGTCGCCAGCTTCGGGTCGTTCTCCGATCCTTCAGCCGGCTGTTGCTTTCGCACTGTTCATTACTGTTCATCATTGTAAGCGTAACGGTGGTGAAGCTTAAAAAGAAAAAGCTTCACTGGCTTTACCTCTCTCTAAGTTCATTTTGACGAGCCGACGAGGGCTTGTAGGCTCGTTGGAGAGAGTGTGCGTTCATGGCGTGCGTGATACCTACCAACCGCAAGCCTACAGCACGTGCGGGCCCCGCCGCGCCGAGACAAAAATACCCTTTCCCTCGTCGCTGACGGCAATGACCCCATCTCATCCCCAGCCACCGTGGCCGGCGGTGAGACGCCGACAGCGGGCCCGGCCCCTGTTTGCCAGGCTAAAGTGGGGCCACCGGGTCCCGCTCGCCAGTCATCCCGCCGCCACCGGGAGGACAAACGGCAAGCGCACGCACGCGTTTCGAATTCGTTCGAAATCTCCCCCCCCCCCACCCCGGCCCAACGGTCGTCACCTTCCTTCCTCGCCTCCCCCAATCCAATCCTCATCCTCCCGCCCCCAACGGATCACGATTCGCGCATCATTCGCGGATCGATTCCTCCCCCGCCGCCTCAAATTTGAACCCCCTCCTCCCCTCCCCGCGGCAGCCGCCTCCATCACTAGAGCGACGTGATCGCTGCAGTCAGCCACCAGCCATCACCAGTGCACCACCACCGCGCGCCGCCCACTCGCCCCTCCTCCTCCTGCACGCCGTCGCCGCGCGGGTCTTCGTGGGCTCGCGGGTCGGCACGCCGCGCGATGGAAGAGGAGGCAAGCGGCGGCGGCCGGGGCCACGCCGACCCCCCCGCCGCCTCCTCGCCGGTACCGGCTGCGGCCAGGAAGACGGTGAGGGTGTCCGACGTCCGCGACTTCATCATCCCCTCCCACGCCGCCGACCACCAGGGCCGCTCCGCCGTCGCCGAGGGTACGTACGCGCCTCTTCTCCGCGGATCTCGATCGGTTCATCCGGCGTCTCGATTTCTCATCGTGGCTGGTTTTTGATGCGGCGGTTCAGAGGGCTCGCCCACGGGCTCGTCGGTCTCCGCGGAAGCCGCGGCGGCGGCGGGGGAGGCACGGGCTCCGGAATACCACCCCGGTGCCGCGGGCTCGCCGTCGCCGCCCGTCGGAGTCCCGTGCGAGGGGGCGCTGCAGGACACGCCGGACTACATCCGGAGGGGCGCCGCGCGGCACCGGGTCGCGCCCCTCGAGCTCTTCTCCGCCGTGACCTCGCCGCCCGCTGAGGATGCGGCCAGTGCTGAAAGCCGTGGCGTGTCCAGGACAGGCGGAGCGCGCCAGGCCGAGACCGTGGTTGGTGCTCCAAGCGAGCTAGAGAGGCTGCAAGTGGAAGAGGTTATCCACATTCCACAACACCAAAACATCTCAGCATGAAAATTGGTTGTTCTCTATGTGCCTCAACAGACATGTGGTGTCTCTTGCAGGGCGAATCCGGTTGCTGCGGCCAGCTGAAACAGCAGTACGGTTTACTCCTGCGGGAGAAGGAGGAATGCAGGAGGCTTCTGGAGGACCTGATGAGGGAGAACGTGCTCAAGACCAGAGAATGCCGTGAAGCACAGGAGTCGCTTCGTGATCTGCAGATGGAGCTCATGAGGAAGTCAATGTACGTTGGCTCCTTAGGTAAGAGCTTCTGTGGCAAGATAAATCCACTATGGCCGTGTGGTGTTTCATCACAGCAGAAAATTAAGTTCATTTGTTTGGTTGGAGGGAAAAAAAGAGATCAGCACTTGTATTGGCTGATTTCGAGGAATTTGATAATTCTGCAAGTAGGCACAATTCCAGTTCACTAAGTTTGAATCACATAAAGATCATGTTACTTGATATTGAGAGTGGTTTAGGCTTTCTTGTCCTATCAGGAGCGCTTTCTTAAATTTTTTGTGGATTCTGCAGCTTCTGCAGTTGAAGGGCAAGTGAAGGAGAAGAGTCGATTGTGTCATTTTGTCAACGAATTGAGTGAAAAATTCAAGGTATTCTGTTAAAAGAACACACTGTTTGCATACTATAGACAACCACCAGTGCTGTAGCTGGAACTTTATGTCATAAATGGTATGATATTTATTACAATCATCTACAGGTCTTGAAGTTGGAGCACCAGAATTTACGACAAGAGTCACTAGAATACAAAAAATGTGTGTTGGATGCTACACAAATGTCCAAAACAATTCAGCAATATGGTATGTTTGTCCTATCTACATTCTTCAGTTTTCTTATTTGTTTCCACCTGCTATAAATGATTGTAACATGATATATTCTTTCAAACAGTGAATCAATATGCAACTCTGGAATGTGAGTTTAAGGACCTCAAAGAAAAGTTTAGTGATGAGGCAAAGGAACGGAAGGATTTATACAACAAGCTTATAGAGTTGAAGGGTTAGTTATTTGTTCTTTTATCTGTAAACATTTAGATATGGTGAAGACAAAACTAACAACGACTTAATACTCCTTAGGTAATATAAGAGTGTTTTGCCGGTGTCGGCCACTTAATGCAGAAGAAATAGCTGAAGGAGCTTCGATGGCCATTGATTTTGAGTCAGCAAAAGATGGCGAGCTCATTGTTAAGGGCCACGTATCTTCCAAAAAAGTATTCAAATTTGATTCCGTCTTCAGCCCTGAAGAAGACCAAGGTAACCCATTTCATAAGTGCAATTATTCACTTTGCATCATTGTATTCCATACTTCTAACAATGTATCTTATTCATTCTATGTGCAGAAAAGGTGTTTGAGAAAACTGCGCCATTTGCAACCTCGGTGTTAGATGGATTCAATGTTTGCATCTTTGCTTATGGACAAACCGGCACTGGTAAAACATTTACCATGGAAGGAATTGAAGGAGCTCGAGGAGTCAACTACAGAACTTTGGAGGAACTCTTTCGGATAATAAAAGAAAGAGAGGGTATTTTCTTGTATGAGATAACTGTCAGTGTTTTGGAGGTGTACAATGAGCAGATCCATGATTTGCTCCTGACAGGGTCTCAACCAGGCGCAACAACCAAAAGGTATAATGGTACTCGTGATTTATATTTTTGTATCGACAATCTAAAATCCTAGTAAGAAATGATAAATGGTACAATGATACTCGTGAAAATGAACTGTATTGGTGTATCAAGAAATATCATAGTATGACATGAAACCTTATTTTGCAGACTAGAAGTAAGACAAGTTGCAGAAGGGGTTCATCATGTACCTGGACTTGTTGAAGCACGGGTGACTAACATGAATGAGGCTTGGGAGGTCCTGCAAACTGGAAGCAAAGCTAGAGTTGTTGGTTCGACAAATGCTAATGAACATAGCAGTCGATCACATTGGTTCGTAGCGAAAGATTTTCATCCAATTCTGTTATTTTGTAGATTGTAGATTCTATCCTAAATTCTTAACTGATTTTGCATTTCAGCATACACTGTGTGATGGTCAAAGGAGAAAACTTGATCAATGGAGAATGCACAAAGAGCAAATTATGGCTAATTGACCTCGCCGGAAGTGAGCGGGTAGCAAAGACAGATGCGCAAGGAGAAAGGTTGAAAGAAGCACAGAACATCAATAAATCACTCTCTGCACTTGGTGATGTCATATCTGCTCTTGCAACAAGGACCCCGCATATCCCTTTTAGGTATTTAAATTGTAGTGCTTTTTTTTAAAATTAGTCTTCAACTGAAACTTACATCGTTGGTTATACGAACCCATAGACATATGATTGTTTTTTCAAATTTCAGGAATTCGAAGCTAACACACTTGCTTCAAGACTCATTGAGTACGTAAGCTATTTCTTTATTAGGATGGTAGAATCGTTTGCTCTTATTTAGTTTTATAATTCAGTGTAAGCAATACAGGTGGAGATTCCAAGACTCTAATGTTTGTTCAAATCAGCCCAAATGAGAATGACGTAGGTGAAACTCTTTGCTCACTGAACTTCGCTAGCAGAGTGCGAGGAATAGAGCTTGGACAAGCAAGAAAGCAAGTTGATGTCGGAGAATTGTCAAGATACAAGCTCATGGTACAGTAGTATTCTGCCAATATCTGCATGTTATGTAAGCTTTTTTAAGTCTATTCCACTCTAACAAGCTACTGGTTCTGCCAGGTTGGGAGAGCCAAGCAGGATAGTAAGAATAAAGATGCTCAGATTAAAAGCATGGAAGAAACAATCCAATCACTTGAAGCAAAGAACAAGGCCAAAGACTTGCTCACTATGAATCTCCAAGAGAAGGTACATCAGGCATAGCTTCTTGATGCCATTAGCTTCTTCCTTTTGCACCACCTGCTCGAGAGTAGTAATTTGCTTCGTATCATAAAACTTGATGTTGTACCTGAATGCCTCTTTGAATGATCGTGAAACATTTGATCTATCTTTTTATGCCATACCATGATGCCATGATGACCCTAGAAGGTTCCCAGCATTAATAATTTTGATGGATGTCAACTTGAAATTACTATGCATAGGACTTGTTTTTTTTATTCTGAAGAAAAATGCATAGGACTTGTTATTCTTTTTCATAGATGGTGAAAGATTATTCAATTACTATACAGAATTTGTGAAATGTGGTGTTGTATTTGCCGATGTGTGTATTGAAATCTGAAATGAGAATAAAGAATTGATATATTTGTTGTTACTTTTAAACTCTTTCCAGATCAAAGAGCTGGAATCACAGCTGCTAGTTGAAAGAAAAATAGCTCGGCAGCATGTTGACAACAAGATTGCTCAAGACCATCTGCAGAAACAGCATATCTTGAAGGAAGAGGGGTCGTACCTGAGAAGCGTAATGGCCGAGAGGAACCTCAACTCCACAGCAGAGAAGCCATCAGCAGCACGCAAAGACTTTGGGATCGCGAAGCAGATGTTCTCTGACAGCAACACTGACACTTACAGCTTCAAGCAGCTGATGTCTCTCGGGGAGGAGAAGGAGAATAACCCTGAAGCTGGGCAGCTGCCACAGATGGCAAAAGCGAGACGAGTCTCATTGTGCAACGGTGGAGCTTACCCGCAGCCAATGAACCAAACCTCACGTAGGACATCGCTGATACCACTTCCGCGGCGGAACTCGCTGATGCCGCTGCCTGCAGCCAAGAATGCAGCAGTGGTGCCGCCACCGCTTGACAATATCACGGAGAATTTGTCCTCACCACCGCTGTGCTCTCCTCCGGTTGTCTCCAATGACAAGGGAAGCCGGAGCAAGAGGATCAACAGCATCCTGCGGCGAAGCCTGCAGAAGAAGGTGATCATCAGGCCGACAATGGCTGCACAAGCTGGGAGGAAAGCCAGTGTCATCGCCACCACACAGGGCACTGATGGCGCGCGCAAGGCGGCACGGCGAGTACCGGTGAGCGGCGGTGCTGGGCAGAGGGTGCAGCAGAACAGGGACAAGGAGCGGGGGTGGAACAACGCGACAAGCCTCAGGAACAACTTCTGAAGACTCGAGGCTGCATCAGCCTAGGCCGAGAGAGAAGTCTGTAGATTGGTAGGAAGTTTAGGTGTTTATAGAGGTCGGTTGAGTTTGTGAGTTCTCGCGTATTGTGAGAGAACTCAGTTTCTTACAAAGGTTGATGGTGCTTGATCCGTCTGTGTCGAGTTTGTGAGTTCTCGCGTATTGCGAGAACTCTGAATTTCTTAGAGGTTGATGGTGCTAGATCTCACTGTCAGACAGACAGACCTGTCTACGAATGGCTGCTCACTATCAGGTTTACGAATTTCCAGCTTGTGTGTTCACGTAAAGGGTTATTCTCCTTCTTTGGAGGATTCCTATGTCACTGTAAGTTCCATAGGACAAAGGGAAAAATAGACTTAACAAACATTTACTTGACATGCCACAGACGACAAAAGCGATTTCCATCTTTGGAGGATTCCTATGTCACTGTAAATTTTCCCTAAATGATTAATAAAAATTATAGTGGCGTGTCAAGATTTTTCCCTTTTTCTATATGCAAGGGGAGATGAGATTCTACCCAACATGGTTTCTAGCTCTATTTATTAGGCGATATGAGGGTTTTCCAACTTGAGGTACAAACATCTTAAGACCCCTCGAAACATACGATAGAGCAGCTCGCTAGAGCATGGCCTTTTTCATGCGGTTTAACCGTTGTGAAAATCCATTTGACCGAGAACTGGCAGTGGATATCCAGAAAAGTGGATAAATCAACGATTTGAGGCCTTTCCTATCGTTTTTTCTGGGCGGATTGTCCATGAATCAATAACTTAAAGTGGTCTGTGAACCCGATGATGCAACAGCGTTTCCTGTTCAAGAAGCCGATCATTGGATTGATTTTCCTCTGGATGCCGTAGAGCTCGGGGTTCGATTCCCCAAAAGAGGCCAAAACCAATACTAAGTTTCGACCTTGCCGATTGACTAGCTTAGGGAGCGCCATAAGAACCTACCCGCAATCAGCCCCCCGAGGATAACGGAATTAACCAATTTTTATCGATACATTCCCCGGCAAGGGCAGGTACAAGACGACTAGAGCATTATCGGACAAGAAGGCACAGACTGTGGAATCTCTTCCTAGCTAGGAGGAAGAATCCACTGGGCGGATCCCATCCTAGCTGGGAGGAAGAATCCACTGGGCCGACGCAACGCTATACTGGAAAGGGCCCCTTCGGGGATGCAACTTGTACAGGAAGTGTTCTGAAAAAATTCAGCATTTTTTCGATGTCATTTCATGATTTTTTCAGTTCGGGGGAATTTTAAAGGTTCCCCCCGAACCCCCCTCCAAAACCAGTGGAATGGTTGATCAACTCGCTATTTGGATCTTCGCTGTTGATCAACCTACTACTTTACGGAATAGAAAATAGTGGAAACTGTTCAACGAAGGCAACACGATGATGTGAACTGCCCAGTTGACATTGGAAATGGTCATTACTGCAAAACTTGTGTTCACGCACTCGAGCCAAACTATGTTATGTATAATCGACGACTACCATACATTTCAAATGCATCCAGCCAATGTTTGCGTGCCAGATCTCCATCTTCAATCCTTCTTTCATGCCCAGTTCTCTCGTACCAATCCGTTATAGGGACTAAACTAAACATTACAAAGCATAAGAACAGCAGTTCTTCAATGATTTGCTGCATCATTAGCTCTTCACTTGGAACTCTGCAACTCCTGCAAATCAACAGAGCCACAGCCCACGTTATATGCAGAATCAACAGATTATTTCACAAAGGGAATTAACACACAAGAGATAGACTTAACAAACATTACCTTGTAGAAGTTGAATAAAAAGCATAAGAAATTGTGTATCCTATTGATTTTTTTATAAGATATCCTATTGATTTCATATAGGGCAACAATCAATAGATGGAAACCTCTACCACTCTTTTTTCATTAAAAAACCTAGCACTGTGGGGGAAGTTTCGCCTAAATTTATTTTAAACAACAATCAAATAGAACATTTAATATATTGTCTAAGCTAATACATGTGAAATCACAGCCTCTAACAGATAAAAAAGGATCCTCCATGCAAACTGCATACTATTTATCTAAAGAAAATAATTGAAGAAGACAGGCGATTGCATATCTTTCTAGCAAGCACAGGAATTATTGCTAACATAATAGAAAGAATAACAGTGACAAAAAGGAATAAACTGATAGAATAAAAGGAATGCATTTCCTCAGTAGTGATCTGAATATGAAAAATCCAGATTAACATCATCCTATAGTTTGGCTGTGGATACAACTCAGGGATGCCTCATACAACATGTTTATTTGTATCTTCTCGCTACAAACTTGAGAAGGCAGAGTATGAAGCTTTTAGTACTTACATTTCAATGATGTCCCAGCAAGACAGGTTAGCCTTGCTTTTGTGTTAGCCTCTGCCAGTGGAGTAGGCTTTGCATTCCCAATTGTCCGAACATCCCATATCCTTATGATACCATCGGATGAAGCAGAAGCAATTAGATTGGAGAGCTCTGATCCATCCTTCCGAGTATCAAAAACAACGACTCCTTTTACACGAGTTGCATGAGCACCCTCAATGCGCGAGGAGACCTTGCCACTGGACAAATCCCAAGCAGTAATGCCACGGTCCTCTCCTCCAGTGTAAAGGACTCCATTCTGAAAAGTACCCAAGTACATGTGAGCAATGTGCACAAAGTAACAGGGTTTCAGTGGAAGAAAATAAGGTAATGGAGGTAAATCCAAAGACAGAGCTAAGATATGGGCACACAGAGCACCTAAGATGACATCCGAGCTTATATATCAATCAGGAAATAGTGAGTGTCTAAAATCATGGCATGAAGCCGCACCAAGATATCAATTGAGCATGTTATGGATAATCAAAAAGCTGAACTTGCCATTCACAAGATGTTAAATTTCAACAATTTTTCAGCCCTTGCACACTAATCCACTCGTTGTAGTTCAATCCTCAACATTCATATGACCAACTCAAAAGGATGCAGCACGATGACAGGCAATGGCAGTAATAGTACCTTTGCAGGTGCCATGGCGAGCACCCTCTTGCCGCAGTCCATCTCATGAATAATCCTTGCATCCTCGGAGTCGTGCACGGTGACCTTCTCCTCGGCGGCCATGACGAAGCGATCCCCGCCATCCCTGTCCTCCGCGTACGATACCGCCGACGCGGGGCGCTCGAGGCGGCACGCGAAGCTGCGCCGCCCCCGAACGAGATTGACCATCGCGAGCGCCCCGGCGCGGCCGACGGCGAGCGCGACCCGGCCCGACGGGTGCACGGCCAGGCCCTCGGCGGCCTCGTGGCGCGGGAACGCGCGGAGCATGGCGAGGAGTGCGAATCCGTCGGCGTCGTAGAGGTGGAGCGCTCCGTCGTCGCAGGCGGCGAGGAGGTTCCGCGGCACGGGGCCCCGGGAGTAGAAGGCGAGCGCGGAGACGGCGGCGGACGGGTCGAGGAGCGGGCCGAGGTCGGCGGCGGTGGGGAGGTCGTAGAGGCGTACGGAGTCGTCGGCGCCGCCGGAGGCCGCGAGCCCGGCACGCGGCGCCGCGGCCACGCAGCGGACCGGGCCCGTGTGGGCCGGGTAGGAGAAGAGCGGCGCGAGGGTGAGGGTTTCGGACGACGAGTCGGTGGCGGCAGCCGGGGAGGTCAGGGTCTTGAGGGAGAAGCCCCAGATGAAGCGCTCGTAGGAGCCGGCGACGAGAGCCATGGGAGCAAGGCAGCAAGCAAAGCCCTCGCGCCGCCGCCGCCGGTGTGCAAGGGTTGGTTGGGGAAGAGAGGAGGGGAGAGGTGAGGGTTTTTGGGGTCGGAGACTTGGGTGGCTCTGTGACGCCGACTTGTGGGTCCCACGACGTCAACGGCTGGCGCAGCACGAATCTTGACGACCTCCTTTGCGGGCTGGTAAGCGGGCCCCACGGACCGGCGGGCGGCGGTTCATTCGCTCGCGTCGAGCACGGGAAGGGGCGCGCGCGGCCGCCGCCGGCGAATCTCAACCCCGGCTGGCAACTGGCACTGGAACAAGCAGAAGCGGATCGGCGTGGCATCCGCCGCTGGCTCCTCCCGGTTCGCGGTCCTCAGTCCTCCCATCCTCTGCGGCCCCGCCTCCTCGCGGCCTCGCCCGCGCCGCCCGTCGCCAGGCCACCGCTGGGCTCGGTCCCCCCGGTTCCCGTCCTCGGTCCTCCATCTCCTCCGCCGCCTCTCTTTGTTGCGTCGTCTCGCACGGACGCACCATTGCTCGCCACGCCACCGTGTGAGCATATTTCCAGGTACTAGATTTCTTGGTATCCTAGAAATCAACTGTAGTCATGTACGGTTATTTTTCAAGCATTCGACAGAAGGTAGCGCGTTGATTTAGTGAAGTGTAATCTGAAATCAATTTTGCTGCATCTTAAAGGTTTCAAATTGAAGAGAACCAGTATTATTTTCAATAAATGACAACCGATCCATTCAGATCATAATTAGTTTTGGTTTTGTGTCCTATTTTTTCCCACATTTACAGATTGTTCACGTCGAGGTGCTATTGTAGAATTGTTGATGGAGATGAAGATGGGAGCTTAGAATGCGCCAAATGCTCACTAATTAGGCAGAGACTCCTCCCTGAGCTACCTCTAGCCACCGCCGTCGGAGCAGTTACCGACTCCGGTCCAATTGAAACAGCCATGTCAGCACCGTCCGGTGACACCCCGCTCACAGCGGCCAACAACATCCAGCCATTTCTCGTCCTTCACAAGGCTGCTGCATCCTCGGTGCCATCTTCCCATGCTCGACGCCGGATTCAAACCTCACAGCCATCCTCCCCCAGCACCTATTTGGCAGACAGATGCCATGATGCAGCCAGGGTGCAGTGTGAGGATGAAGGGGATCTGGATCTGTATGAGCAGCTCCGCCTTGAGGCCTTCCAGCAAACCTGGTCCAAGATTCAGTCTACCATTGATGAGGTCCTCAAGGGCATTAACCTCAAGCTGTTTGACCAGGTGCTGCAGTGGGTGAAGGAGTCCTTCTCTTTGGTCCGTGCAATTGCAAGACCACACCACACTGAAGTCCAGCAGTCGTACCCTCTCCTGACTGATGTGATCTGCAAAAGGATCCCCACAGCATTCATCCTCACCAAGAATGCAGAGTTTGTTGATGACATCACGACATTTCGGGATCTTGCAGGGCATCTGGAGTCCAATGGATGTCACCTAGCCAAGCTGTCAGCAACTGAATTATCAGCAAAACATGGAGTTGGTGGTTGCTTTAGGAGCCTGTTGAGGCAGCTATTATCCGATGTTCCAGATGTTGCTGGTGTATCTGTGCTAGCATCTTGGTATTGTGAAGCTGAGAACTATGACAAGCCTATCATTGTCATAATTGATGATTTAGAGCAATGTTCTGGTGATGTGCTGGGAGAGCTTGTGTTGATGCTGAGTGAATGGGTAATTAAAATTCCAATTTTCTTTGTAATGGGGATAGCAACTACCCTTGATGCACCAAAGAAGCTTCTCTCATCAGAGGCTCTTCAACGATTAGAGCCCTGGAAACTTACCTTGGGGTCTCCGTCGGATAGAATGAATGCACTTGTTGAGGCCATCCTTGTTAAACCATGCGCTGGATTCTGCATCGGCCATGAAGTTGCGATGTTCCTCAGAAATTACTTTTTTAGGCATGATGGAACAATAACTTCTTTTATTAGCGCTCTCAAGCTTGCATGTAGTAAGCACTTCTCCTTGGAACCTCTGAGCTTTCTGTGCGTTGGAATGCTTGAGGAAGATTGTGAGGAATTTTGGCGTGATAAGTTTGAAGCACTTCCCCAGCAGATACGGAAATATGCTTTTGGTTTTCCCTCATGTGCAAGTGCAAAGATCTCAAGCAATTCTAGCAACAATATTATAGAAGGACTTTCTAAGCTGTTGAGATTGCAAAAAGATTGGGGTTCTGTTCTCTTGTGCCTGTATGAAGCTGGAAGACATGACAAAGTTCAGCTTTTGGATATCTTCTGCGAGGCAGTCAACCCAGATCTGCAAACTGAAAATGTCCTATTTGTCTCTGAAGTGACTTGTGAAAGCTTGTCGGGAGTAAAGTCAGGATGTGGTAAAAGATCTATAACCCAAGTAATAAATACAATAAGGCACCTGCCAATGGAAACTTTATTACATGTCCTTGAAGTTTGGAGCAACCATTTAAAAGGAATGAGTGAGATAGGAATGAGTGAGATCAACGACAAAGTGAAAGAGCTTCAGTCAACCACAATCAGTGCAGATAGTGTGAGGCTGGCAAAGGAAAAGTGGACTAGGAGATCAGCAGCCAGTACTGGAAATGGTACAGATCCACTGAATGAGAAAGCTGCTGTTCTATTACAGGATGTTACTAGGAAATATTTGGTGCCTGTTGAGTGTTTACCTTTTCATGAAATCATCTGCTTCAAGAATGTTGACGTTCTCCAATCTGCACTAATTGGAAATCCAAGAAGAATGGTTCAACTTGATCTACTGAAGTCACAGAGCCATCTGAAATGCTCTTGTTGCAGGAATGGAACTGCTGTATCAGGATCCTTGCATGACACATCAATTATGTGCAATCTAGCCCAAGAATATGGTGACGTAATTAACCTTCATGATTGGTACATGACCTTTGAAGGAATTATCAACAGCACAAATTCAAAAGCCAAACGGAAATCCTACAGTTCTCCCTCGAAGAAGAAATCAAAACCCTCATCTCCGGAGGGTAAAGCTATGATCCAAGCAAGGTTCTGCAGGGCTGTTACTGAGATGCAAATCACTGGCCTTGTACGGATGCCGAGCAAGAGAAGGCCTGATCTTGTCCAAAGAATCGCATTTGGTCCTTGATGGTTTCTGTGATGACATGCTGCTGTACAGGTGAAACAATTCTCTACATATCAGGATTGGAGTGGTCAAATCCGAGCAATATAGATTAGCTACAGACTTGAGTTTTGTGGCTCTTAGGTGGTTTTGTTGTTGATGGATCTGCAGGCTCATGACAATGTCATGTGCAGCTGTGGAAGGTTCACCTTCACTTGTATTGGTGCATGTAAAGAATGTAAGTCGGCTGATAATTGGGCAGTATTGGACATGTTTTTGTTGTTGCTTCGCCATCTCTAGAGCTGACATCTGCTCAATGCAGCCGAAGGGTTTATCTATTTTGAATGTTTAGATTCATAGATCCTGAACACCTAAAGAGCATACCACCTTGATAACTAATCTTAAATATGGCCAATTCTTTATGTTGTGATCATATTAACATGATAATTTCAAACAAAATGGTATTATCTTCCTCTTGAGCTCACCACTTGGGACAACGGCACTGACGGCCTCACCACACCAATGGCCGCCAGAGGAAAATGTTCGCCACATATCAGCGTGTGGAAAGTTCACGGTGCAAATCAGATTGCAGGGTACAGCAATACATGCGTGTGTCTGTCTGCGCGGCTGGCTCATGCAGGAGAAAATAAAGCAGTCTAATACACATGAAGAGAGATTTACATAGCGATCAGCGAGCATCGAGACTTGCATTCGAACATACATTTAGCAGTTCTACAAAAGGATCACATCAAACTCACACGACAAGTTTGCTAGCACTAGCAGCTAGTTCGCTCGGTTCTTGTGGAAAGGACTCTGCAAAATAGAGAAAACATCATAGTTTATCAGGATCATCCATAGACTACCACAGAGAATCAGAAAGCATGATAGCATGTATTTGACCGGCATTTTTGCAAATAATTACGACAGACCGAAGTACCAAACCGAAGATACATGTTTCAGTAAAAACAGGAGGCACCTCCCATTCCTGCTGTGGTACATAGGCATGGGGAATGGAAATGAATATATCTTTCCACAGCAGGAATGGAAATGAATATATCTTTTCTCTAATAATAATAATAATAATAATAATAATAATAATAATATGATGATGATGATGATGATGATGACAACAAAGTCAATACGGAGTGTATTGTCAATCATACGTCTGTCATTTAATATTAAATCATGTTAGCATCGTACGGATACATTGTAGTGATAATATATTCATATGATGAGTTTCTCTTGTAGCAACTCATAGACATATTTGCTACTATGTTATAAAGGAAGTAGTGTTCCAGCCCATTGCATTAAGACTAAAATTACTATATGTTAAGCTTAATAGTCCAAAACAACACAACTTAGCTGCTCTACACGTATTCTTTTCGAGAAATTAAGAACTCATTACGCTACTGGCAGTCTACTCTAAGCCACGTTATGTGTAGTGCATATCATCGGCTGGTATGCATCATGCACAATAATAGGTTACAATACACCACACTGGGTGGAAAATGATGTGCATGAGATCTACCGTTTCGCCACCAGCGTTTTGACTTTGGCTCTTATTAATATAGCTCTAGTATTTTAATCTTTTTTTTGCAGAAATCTTGGCCAAGTAATTGGAAACGCCAAGAAACATGGCATGCATGAGATCGACCATTCCACATCCTTCTTGTGTGTGTGTGCACGCGCGCGAGTGTTTTTTGGGGGCGGGGGCGGGGGCGCACACATACACCATTGAGCATGATTCAACTAGCAGAAGCAATTATTTTCCTACCACATGGGGGTGGCTTTTTTTCTCCCATCATAAACATTCAACACCCTTGATAAATGGTGACTACAACGATTTGTGACAGATATATATTACATTGAAGGCTGTAGACCTTGGCAATAACACACGCTACACGAGTGGCTGAATATGGGGGTTAGTAGCTTAACTTTTACTTTTAGATGTGATCTCAGTTTTGAAGTATATATCATGTTTTAATTTGACCAAAGCCAACCTTTTGAGTAAGTACATAGAAAAAGGCACAGTCATCAACAATACCAAGAATCAGTCTCGACTCCAGAGTTAAAAAAGAAAAAAGTCAATACATTTGTTTGGAAAAAAATGTCCTACATTCTTTTCTGGTCCTTTGTTTTTCTATCACCGCATTCATCTCCACTATACTCCTTTGCTCGTAATTTCTTCCATTCTTCCACAATCAGAAAACTTTTATGCGACTGTTGGGACATTTTTCTTATTAATATAAGCTGAAGTGTTCTAATTTTTTTAAGAAAAAAAACGGTTTCGACATTTTGGGAAGGGTGTCAACCGGGCTATGAATCAAAGAAAAAGAGTTGCCTGGTTGGAGTTTAAAGTAGCAAGAATAGACAAGCGTGGAAGGAACCTGCTGTAGGGTAGGGTAGGGTAGGGTAGCATGGCGAAACATGAGCACAAGAAAAAAGGGATGTGCATGTGAGGGATATTTTTCTGATTGCTTGATCTTAAAAAATTTGCCTCCCTTTAAATAGAGGTAGTACTACAGCCTTGACGAAAAGAATATATGCAAATTTGACCAAATTTAATATTGCAAGGCCTACATATGCAATTCTAACTATCGGATATGATTGTTGCCAGCTGAGGCTATCATAGCTCTCACGCCAATAATATTGTGCAAGTTCCATGCTTCAATCCTTTCAATAGTCACATAAATAAAAATAGTTAATATAGTGAGAGCAGCTTATATACTTCTCAAAGAGAAAAATTTTCCCTCATAAAAATGTGAGTTAGCCAAAGAACAAATCTCATATGGTACTATCAGCATGTGATCCTCCAACCCCAATGAGATAAGTCTCTCAATTAGGCTCAGTCAAATCTGGTGTCCCCATTTACCTAAGAAGCATAAAAAGGAGCCAAAATATATCTGTGGGTTGGTTCATTTAATAGAGCTTAAAGAGTAAGTCAAATATTTATATGAAACATAATCACAAAGACAATAACATAAGTGAGACAAAAACTCGTCAAAAGAAAAAACAATTGTAAAGTACCTTAGAAAGATGCAACAAGGCCAAATAAATCTTGAAAAATCTAATAACAGAAGATATTCATTTAATAAATGTTGGTCATAACTGGTTAGTATGGTCACCCATCAACCAAGCATGTTTGATTGAAGGAAGTGATAATGTAAGATGTAATTCACATTCTCCAATTTGTTCCGTCGTAACCGCAATTAGCAATTTCATTTGTCTGCTGGTATCCCTCTTATGCTAGGAAGAGATATGATCGCAGTTGCTTCTTGAATGAGGTTTGCCGTGATCCACTCGGTCTCCTTCCCATAAGGCAATAAAAATGTTTTTTTCAAGTCATTTCAAATGCTTTAGATATTTGTCTTTTAATTCTCGATAAATGTTGGCTTGAGTTGAGAAGCTGCAGGTGAAGACTTTGCGTGAGAGTGAGGAGCACGTGGATTCTTGATGCAGGAAAATATTTTACGCTAGGGCTTAGCCGGAGAGTTTGTTGCACTATTCCAAATACAGTCATAACATCTTCATTTGAGATACCTAGCAAACCAAATTCACATAGGTAACATAAAGAATTAAAGCTATTGCATCTTAAAAAATAGACACAATAATGTATTGATAAACATCTCCATGATGCAACAAGCTGAATCCACTTTTGCAACATCTGTAATAAATCCACTTCTGCACATAAAAAATTGACACGATAATGTATCCGTAAACATCTCCACCTTAATGCAACAAGCCAAATACTTATGCAACATAAAAAAACTTACAAAAAATCATGGAAACAATTCAATTCATGAAACAGTTTTACAAACAGACCCTCAGCAGAGGAACCAATTACATCCCACTCCACAAAGGAGACACACACACCTACACGCGTCATCAGACTGACACCAGTGAGATTAAAGTTGAAGCAGCTTCATTCACCAAATCAAGAAATTGCTTGAGAGAGAGGAGGGGAGCTCACAGGGAAGAAGTAAAAAGTCGAGAAAATTCCTTGTGTGCCATTGGAATCTATAACAATCCCTTCTGTACCATCCAAAATTAGAGGATTTCTTCGTTGCCATCAATTCTATTTTTTCTTCCCTTATCTGCCATTACCATCAGTTTTAATAGCAAACACAGTTTAACACCGTTAAAATGTGTACCGTTATCCCGATTTCACCCCTCCCTACCTTATCCTCAGTTGCCGGCCACACAGATCATCTGGTTCCCTTCTCTTCTCCCAAATTCTCCATTCCAATCCCTAGCTCCTCTCCCGGATCCCATCTGGTGGCTCCTGGCTTGAGCCTGCTCGCGGACTTGCGGTCTTCGGCGGAGGAGGACGCGCCTAGGCGCGCGCGGCTCGAGCAAGCAAGCCCCCGTGCGAGGATAATAACACCACAGCAAAGAGCCGTACCAAACCAAGAACATGGAAACCAAACGAGGAAAGTTAACACAAACCACATCATGTCAATTCAACACAAAGCACACGACGTCTTCATCCAACTTGAGCTTCATTGGGACCTGCCAATGTACATGTACATGGTTTGGGATGGCAAGCTCATGGAGCAACAGCAAAAGAAATACATCTTCCAGGAAATGAAATCATTTTCAGCTTGACAATGACATAACCATTTCTTGACCGAATTCAGCTTATTATACAAACTCAAAATCCAAGTCCTAGAACTACCCTCACATAGCAGTGGAGGAGCAGGAGCAGCTCTGCCAGCCAACTTAGCACCAGAACAGCGTCAGCCAGGTCGATTCCTTGGGTCCTGCAATGATGTCGTTGACGGGAACCGCACCTGTCTGTTGCAGTTGCTGCATCGCCTTCTCCACCTTCACAGTGAAAATGACACAATCAAGACTACGTTCAAGCAAAGCTTCTACTCAACAAGATCAGGAGAACAGTAAAGCACACTCACCTCATTGTCCCAATTAGTCCTGGCTGTAAGAATGATCAGGGCTATTGTTTGCACAGTGACCCCTATGATTAAACGCCACCATATTCCCTGAACACAAAGACGGGCTGGAACTAATCAGCATCTTCCTCTGAAAACAGTAGAAGTTACTAAAATTATATAATTCTAAAGTGTCACTGAGGAACTTACAGCAGCCCCAAGGCTTGTTTTGTATCCTAGGATGCATCCAATTGGAAGCCCAATCAGATAGTAGGCCCCAACATTGACATAGGCAACTATTGCTTGCCATCCACTCCCAATGGCAGCTCCTGCATAATTTTCAAAACAGTTTCGTGATATGTGATGTTTGATGAACAAAAACTAGGCGGTTTCTGTGCTATATGTTCTCCTTCAGTACCTGAGAGGATTGGCTGAATCCCATTCAAGAAGATGCTGAAGGCCAGCAATGGCGTCAGACTGATAACAGCCTCGATTACTGTGGTGCTGCTCGTGTACAGAGTGCTCAGAATTATGACTAAAAGGGTCACAAAAACGCTGAAGGTGATCTTGGCATGACAACCACAATGACTGAGAACCTTGCTACCTTTGGATGGCCAGCACCAAGTTCATTGCCAACACAAATACTGCATAAGAAGTTGGTAAAAAAATATTTTATCAATGAGGGTATATAAAATCTAGAGAGATAATTCAGCTTTCTACACTGACCTGGCTGCATAGCTCAAGCCAAGCATGATCTGAAAGTCCCAGTTCCAGTAATTGATGCTGAAACAAAAAGATTACAGTACAGAGTTATGTCTGAATACAAATACATGATCATGGGCTACCAAAGAGGATGGCCGTAGCAGATACAGAGGGAATCGGGTGCAATCTCTGAGTTGGGAAGGAAGCCAGTAAGAAGCACAAATCCTTGCACATATCAAATCTCCATCTAACATAAACCAGCAAGAAGCACCTAAAACACCTAACAAACTAAGAACTAGCACCAGGTCACTCGCTCTAGCATGACGGCTGAGGCAAAGGCTAGCTTGGCATATCCCCAAAGGCCTCTAAAGGCAAGCAAGGACAGTCCGATCCAGGTCTCTTTACAAGATGGACTGCAGATGATGTAATCCCATGTCAACACCACAAGCACCCACCAATTACCAAGAGAAGTTCAGTGTCAGCGCAGCACTGAGGAGGCCTCAGCCGAGCACAAACACCGCTACCCATGAGGAAAGGGTGTGGAAGATCAACACCACCAGTGTGATGTATGCCACAGGGTTGACAATGTTCTGGGCCTGAAGGAACCTCTGCATCGGGCAGAAGAGGGCAAAAGCAAGCAGCTGTGGCAGCAGGCCACGAGCATACAGCTGCCCCACCACAGCCACATCTACCTCCTGCCCGATGAGCTGCAAGAACAGGCCAGCATACCAGTAGAGGGAGGAGATCGAAATAGCTGTTGTGAGCTGGAGTACAAGTGCCCTCTGGCACACAATGCCCATGGCCGTGTACCTCCTGGGCTCCGGGCTCTAGGCCTGACCACAGATAGTTTGAACTGCACACACCATGCCAATCTGCATTGCACACATAGTGCATGCAAGCAACGAGTGTTGCAACAGGACGTTATATTTAAGCAAATGAAAAGGACTGGAGAGTGCAGGAAGCATGTGCAGTTACATACCATGACGCCGTAAGGTAGGCCCTGGATGTCGATGTTGCCGATCGATGCACCGGCAGGCTCAAGCTCACTGAGGTGTCCCACAAACATCTGTGTGATGAGGCTGAGTGTGAAGCTGAAGAGCGTGATGAGGATAGATGCCCATGAGATGCGCCACAGGTTGCCTGCCTCCCACGCTGTCAGCTGTGCTAGCACGCCCATGGTACAAGACCTCGCTGCAGCTGCTCCTCCGAAGCACCCGACGAATCCTTGATGTCCAGCAACCGTGCCATCACATTGCTGCCTTCACCCCCATTGTCCCCTCCACGAGTTCTGCGCTCATTTTAGAGTTCACTCTATATGCATATGACCTGTAGTCATAACTTCTAGAATTCCTGATTCCCTGATTGGAATGGAGGGTAACTAACCTTCCTGGGGGCACAGCTACCAGTCAACTTGCTGGCTGAAGAGGTTTGTGGAATGGTGGAAGTGGTGAAGTGTGAATAGCAAGTGGCGTCACAGCTTAGGAGAGGGCCTTAGTAACCTACCAGTTCAAAGAAAATTACTGGTGCCATGAAACCTACTGATCAGTTTATCATAATATTTCACAAGGAAATGGACTCAACTTCAAGTGTTGGCCTTATTACTACATTATATCCCTCCAGTCACCAGAATATGGGTGTAACTATGTAGGTGAACTATACAGCAGTATTTTCAAGTACTGCAAGCCTGAACAACAACAGGGTTGACAGAAATGGTCATATTTCCAGTAGAGCTGTCCCTATTGTTTCCATCTCTCTGTGTTTCAAATAAAGAAAGGACAGATCAAATAAAAAGATTATGCGCTAACTTTCATTGGACAGCTTGAAGTTGCAGTTGCAGTTCAACAAAAAAAATATCATCACTCATGCTCACCGGTCACAAAGTTGAAGATCTGGTAGTGACATCAAGTTGCATAGATATCCAGCTCCGGAGGAGTTGCTGACATGTTACTGTAATATAAGACTCATGCCATGAGCCCTGAGCACAAATCTCTGTACAAGGTACAAGGCCATGTAATGGTCCTGGTTTGCACCACATTGACTGTTCATTAAATAATCTTAACTGTTCTATCAACAAAGACAGGACCATGGCACAAATCAGTGGTTTTGTTTTAAAATACCTCTTTCAACAAACTTAATGATAAGCTTTCCAGCTGCTTGTGTCTCTCCCGCTAGGGCCAGCTTACTTTCAACATTCTGACATAACTTAAGATCAGGAATTAAGTTTCTCTGGAACATGCGGCAGGCCACATTATATGATTGGAGTGGCAGTCCTCTATTCAGAAACCCCTCTATCAAAACGTGGCATGTTTGAGCATCTCTTTTTGATGCAGTTCTTAGTACCTTGCTGAGAAGATTATAAGCCTCACTAAGTTTACCAAATGCACATAGCTTCTCAATAACTTGATTGTACGCACTACTAAACTCTTGCCTTGCTAACATCTTATCCAGCAGAATGAGTAACTCTTCAACTTTACCCCTTTCACAATATCTATGTATCACCGTCCTGTATGTGACAGGTGTAGGGAGCAAACCTCTTTTAAGCATTTTCTGAACAAGATCTGTGGCTTCTTTCATTTTACCTTTCTTTCCTAGAGCATCGACAACAACAGTGTACGTAACAACATCAGGATGCCTGTTGGTCAGATACATGTCATCCAGTAAAGAGAGCGCCGATTCCAAATCACCCTGGCGAGAAAATCCATGAATTACAGTTGTGAAGTTAACAACATTAATGGAGCAGCCCTTGCTTTGGCACTGCTGCATGAAGTCTTTGGCCTCTGCTGGCTTTCCTTCCTTGCATAAAGCATGAATCAATAAGTTAATCTCCACAGTTGTGGGGAAGAAACCCTTCTGCAACATCTGCACTACCACATCACATGATTCCTTTAACTTCCCTTCCCTCCTAAATCCATGCATAACAACACTGTATGTGATATCACTGGGAGTCCACCATTCCTCTTCGCTCTTGTTTAGCAATTCCCATGCTTCTGAAGTCTTTCCGACTTTGCAAAGCCCATTTAACAGTGCAGTATGTGTGACTGTATTTGGCTTGCAACCACTCTTATACATATGCTTCATCATCTTTCTTGCTTGATCGAGTTCCCCAGTCCGGCAGAATCCATCAACAACTGCACTATATGTTACAACATCAGGGTGGCACCCTTTTGAAATCATCTCGCTTACAATTTCCTTTGCCTCTGCCATCCTACCGTTCAAGCAAAATGAGTGCACAATCGCACTATAACCAACTTCATCAACACGGAATCTTTTCCCCTCTGACTCCCTCAGGAACCCCAATGCTTCATCTGCATGACCATGCTTTGCAAGAACATGAATAAGCATGTTATACGTGACCTGATCTGGAAATAGACCTGCATCATTCCTCATCCTCTCAAGTAAATTCCGCACCTCTGCCACCCTCTTCTCCTTGCACAAGAAGCTCATCACTGTAAAGTAGCTGATCTTATCTGGTGGACACCCATTTTGCAGCATCGAACCGATCATCTCCAGTGCATCAATGACCCGCCGAGCTCCACACAATCCTTTGATCAGGCAATTGTACGTGACTACGTCCGGGTCAACCCCAACACGCCGCATCCTTTCGGCAAATTCGAGCGCCTTGTCGACGCGGCCAGCCACGACAAGCACGTTCACCGCCACGTTGCATATAGATATGTCGGGCGCACACCCATCCTTCTGCATGAGCTGGAGCACGCGCATGGCGGAACGGAGCTTCCCCGCGCGACTGTAGGACAGCATGAGGTGTGCGAACTGCTGCGGCCCCCGCCGCATGCCCCGGCGGATCATGAGGCGCATGACGCGGCGCGCCGGGTCGTGGAGCCTGGTGCGGCTGAGGAGCGCCAGCATTTCGTCGAACACCTCCGGGGCGTGGCGGTACTTCCACTGGCGGTCGGCCCAGCGGAAGAACTCGAACGCGGCGCGGGCGTCCCGCTGCGCCTGCGCGCGCAGCACCGCGCGGACCTGCGGCGGGGAGAGCACGCGGAGGAGGTGCCGGAGCTGCGCCTCCCGCTTCGCGTTCCACGAGTCCCGGAGCTCGAGCAGCCGGCAGGTGTCCCGCACGAGGCGGCTGCGCGACTCCTCCGCGAGGTCATCTCCGAGGGGAACCTCATTCGTGGCGGGAGCCGGCGCGATCTCCCCGGCGGCCGCCGAGGGTGTTGCGTTGGCGCAGGGGCGGCGGGGCTGGAGGAGGAGGAGGAGGAGGAGCCGCCGGCGCGGGAGCAATGGACTCTTGGATAGGCGCCTGAGCATGGCGTGCGCTCGTGCACACGAGAGGCCAGCGCCTGGTGATTGTGAGAGTAGCCAGAAACGGCAGGAGGATGGCGGCGGCGGCGGCCGCCACGAGCGGAACCAGTCGAGTAATGGGGTAGCGCGGTGGCCGGCGGGTCAGGTCACTTTTGCTACAAAGTCCACCGGTTGCGAGAAAATTGCGAGACCAACCATTTGTACGCGTAGCATTTTTGCATAAAGTTGAGACCATGGTGTTGTCGCCACCACTTATTTAGCATTTAATATAAACCGATGAGCGGTTTAAGATTAACCACTGAATATATTTGTATTTTTCCAACTTAGATGTATGCACTTTACCTTGACATATTTTGTTAGATATTTTTCAGCGTAGAATGTCATGTGCTCCTCTCATTCTCCGTTCTTCTGATTTCTCTATTCTTCTTTACATTAAAGCAACTCCTTAGCAACATCTTGCAGAAAGTTAGACGCATTCTTGAGCCATGTAGACCTCTTCATAGATTTTTTTTGACCGAATGCACTACTCTTAGTGCTAACATCCATTTCTTTTTCTGCACTTAGCATGAGATCCGTTTCTAGACGAATTAAACGCCCGTATTCTTTTTTCTATTACCTATCTTGTCAATTTCACATGTTCCTTGAAAAAATAATCATCTAGTTTCGTAGCAAATCCTGGATTCTTATTGACGTCCTCGCTCATTGTTCATTGACTAACTTCTAAGCTGGCGCTGTGAGAGTAGTCGGAAACAGGCGAGTATTTGAACAAAAGCAAGCGACGCCAGTAGAGGTAAAGCACGACATCAAGATGGAAATTGCCACAAGACGTTTGGCCTGCGGTGGGTCAGAGTTATCCTAGTTTCCCTAATGCTTCGCTTACTGCTATTCGTGTTTGAGTTTTCAATCCTTTATGTAACATCGACTTTGTTAAGATACCTTTTGCTTAAACGGCAGTGCAGTGTTCCTGCAAGATTTTTTTTTAAAAAAAAAAGAGTAATCGGAAATGGAAGGAGGATTCTGGCGCCGGCGGCCGCCACGAGCGGAATTACATAAACGACAATCTTTTTTTTGACCGAATATGCGCTAACATCCTTACCTTTTCCTGCACTTGGCAAAGAGGTCCATCTTGCATCCTCGATGATAAACGACATACTTATTTTATTATTACCTACCTTGCCAATGTCACATCTTCATTGAAAAATTAATCGTCTAGTTTTGTAGCAAATACTGGATTCTAATTGACCTCCTCGCGCATTGTTCATTGAAAAATTAATCGTCTTGTTTTAGTATAAGCTGACGCTGGGAAAATAGTTTAATATACACGTGCCTGTGTGCAAAACTCCAAACAAATTCCGCGCATCTCCGCCCACTGATCCCGTCGTCCTATTCGCTCTCCTCCCCTCCACCAATCCCCCGTCTCGTCACGGCCGCTCGCGGTCTCGCTCCGGCAAACCCAATGGCCGCCGCCGCCGTCCCCAACGGCCACGCCGCTGCCGACGCGGCCCCTCCCTCCTCGTCGTCGCTGGTGTTCCTGGGCACGGGGTGCTCGAGCGCCGTCCCGAACGCGCGGTGCCTGATCCAGCCCCCCGACCCGCCCTGCCCCGTCTGCTCCCAGTCCCTCTCCGTCCCGCCCGAGCTAAACCCCAACTACAGGTGCCGCGTCCTGCCCCTCTCCTCCTCCTCCCGAGCCTAGTGCGGTGTTAGGATGTGAGATTTTACCCGCCGTGCTGCGGCGCGAGGTGCTTTGCGTGCTTTTCACGAGGTCGGTGCGGATCTGCGATGGCGTGAGATCGGGTAGCTTCGGCCTGCTTATTATATTGTTAATCGTGCATGGTTCGGGCGGTTTGGTGTTGCTTCGATACGGGACGATAGCTTCCGCTGCTAGTTTGGTTTTGTTTGAGAAATGGTGATCAGATGGATACAGTATATACTCCTATTTGTTTTATTTGTTCCTCATAAGTGGGGTTAGTTTTGAGCAGCTGTGTCGTTGCTGCATTTGCATATACCTCGTTTAATTGCCTGCAACATGCGTTTTGAGCAATCTAAGGACTGTTGCAGTAATTGGAATTCTGTTATAAGGGAAAAACTGAGATGCATAAGATTCATCGATCAATCAATCTGGCAGGTCAGAATTAACCTAGAGTCCTCCACAGGATGGCAAATATGTTTGAAATCAAATGAATTGGACACATAGTTTAGGTCTTTACGAACAATTTTACATACAAGCTACTTTGCCAGGCTTCCTATTTTATCCATAAAACATGAATAAGATTGATTGTTTCTGCATGGGACCCCTACAGCAGAAATCACAGTGCACTTTCTGCATTTTTTTTCGAGCTTACAGTTAGTGTTCTTCCTACTGTATAATGGAGGTGGAGTAGTATTGTGGAGGCTTAGTTATATGTAATTATGTGAGGTTAGAGCATTGTTATTTTTTGCTTAAGAAAAAATCATGTATATGATGAAAATGGTACCTGGAAAAAAGAAGAAGGTGCATATATTAGATGCAATTGCATAATGCCATGTAAGTAGGATATCATCTTCTCCTGCTACCGTTCATTATTTTTTTCACATATTTTTTAGATTATGAAGAAACTTTATAATGGTTTGGCTACGTTCATCTCATACCCTTGGTTGATACCTTCTATAGGATCAATTAGAGTCATCCTGTGACTAAGCACTATATCGTGGTTGTTTCTGTTCACTTGAGAACAGTGGATCGGATCGAAACTCCATTCCAAATGTTTTTGGATACTGATGCACCTGAACAAGGTTGATAGCTAAACTTATGCTTATATGTGCATTTCCTGTTACTAGATTTGCTCTTGGTTTCTTGCAGGTGCAATACTTCTCTTTTGATTGACTATTGCCAAGATGAAGGTGCACATAAGTATATTATAATTGATGTTGGGAAGACATTCAGAGAACAAGTTCTGCGATGGTTTGTTCGCCACAAAATCCCTTGTGTTGATTCTGTGAGTCCCTGATATACTCATGTTTGCTTTATTTTTTCTAATGGTTTATTAGATGCTAACTAAGAGTTCACTATGTTTGTAAAAGAAAACTAAGTGTTTTGCATACCCATGGTACACTGACACCTCTTCCTTATTCATAACAGATTCTTCTGACTCATGAGCATGCAGATGCAATCTTAGGCCTTGATGATATTCGGGTTGTACAGGCATTTAGTCCCACAAATGATATTGATCCAACCCCGATTTATCTCTCACAGTTTGCAATGGACAGGTAATTGTGTTAAAACTTTGTTACGCATTGATACTGCACTACTGCTCTTTTGAAAATTATAAGGAATTTCAGTCAATAATGCATACCACTTGATTTGTCATGGTTATACTGCAGTTAGCTGATTGCCTCTCACCATATACATTAAGGAACCCACTTCTCTTGCACAGAATTTACCACTTTAGCACACTTTATGAGAATTCAGTCAGTGAAGGGTAACAATTATCTTTAAATAAATATTGATAGAGTAGCTGACAAATACAACCATGTTATACTCTTATGAATTCTTCATTCTTGGACTACCATTTCTGTATGTCCTGGGTTTTTTTTTTTAATGCTGCTCTCTTGCCCAATCTCATAAAACATTGTCTAGCATTGTTACCCTTTATCTGGTAAGGGGTTTGTGTTCATCAGCCAATATGGAGTCATTAGGTAGGACACTAGGTGAGAATTCATACTCATAACATTCAATTTGAAACAGCATCTCCCTAAAGTTCCCTTATTTGGTCAAAAAGAAACTAAAGGAAGGGGAGGAGGTCAGGCGAGTTGCTCAACTAGACTGGAGAATAATCGAGAGTGATCTTCAGAAGCCGTTTACAACTTCAGGGCTAGAGTTTGTTCCCTTGCCGGTAATAAGTAGCACTGGGTTCAGCTGCATTTTATTTTGCTATGCATTTTTCTTAATTTTGTATTCATATCAGGTGATCCATGGTGAAGACTACATTTGTTTGGGTTTCCTTTTTGGAAGAAAATCGAAAGTTGCTTACATATCAGATGTTTCGCGGTTTCCTCCAAGCACAGAATATGGTAAAACCCTGTGTCTCCTAGTATTGCTCTATTAGTTGTGTTTTTTAACTACCTTATGCTGCCATATTGCCTGTTTTTTGCCTTTTCTGGAATAAAGTTCACCATGGCAGAACACTGTGGTGACTCAGTCTGTTTTTGTTGAGATGAATTGCCATTGTCTTATGGTATTGTTTTTTTGTTAATATCTCTGCTTGGTACTCACCATAATACATAGGGTTCCCTTACAAAAGAATCTGCTGCAAACTGCAGTCTAATTATGATAATGTTAATGTTGATTTATGGACCTCGAAACTTAGACATGGGGCTTGGGAAAATATATGTCCATAGATATTGCATAGATGTATTGTGCGTGCTTTGCTTTGCCCGACCTTCGCCCTTAGGAATGCATACATTCATGGGCTGGTGCATCTTCACTGATTGCTTTGAGAATAGCTGCAAGTTTTGTAGATTTATTTCCTGTCCTCTCTTGCTTTATTGCTTCCCAGGATCCTCATTGCTGTATGTACATGTACTTACCTTTCAGCAATTTCGAAGTCTGGTGGGGGCCAACTCGATTTGCTCATCTTGGATTGCCTATACAGGGTTAGTTTCTTTAGTTCCTTCTGTTGCATATACAGGTGTTTTCCCCTTTCTGCTGCTCATTTTGTACTTGTTTCTGGGTTCTCATTTAAACTAGGGAAGTTTTATGGATCCACAACTCACTACAGATTACAGCATAAGGACAGAGTTTCTGAATACTGAGAGGTGCATGTAGAAATGCAGAAAACACCATTTCTTAAGTTATCCTATTCTTGTAGCCTTGAACTAATAACTGCACATGGCAGTAAATCTTCCAGTACTTGGGAATAAAATAAAATGGGTAAACGTTTGGGTTTCTTGGCAAACAATAATTTTTTTCATATAGCATAAGTGCATAACACAAGCATGATCTTTTGATTTTGCATCAAGCATACAACCCACAAGATTGGTCAAGTCAAGTTCAGATCATTGACTGCAGCGGATAAACGATATTGAGCATATTAGGAAACCTGTATTTCATACAAGTAAAAACACTTGACCAATAATGTCATAGATAATGTCAATTTTTAGTTGTGAAAGTAATTCTTCACTTTGCTCTTAACTAGCAGTTTCTAAGACTAGAGTCTGTATCAGTTCATAGGCATAGACAGTTGAATTATGTTGCAATTCATGGCAACACAATTACTATTGTTTGAGAACATTTGATTGATCTTAGCATTTTTATATTCTACCATTATCTTTACTAATTTGTTGTCAACCGACATCCTCTGCGCCAACAGACAGGTTCTCACAATGTGCATCTTTGTTGGGACCAGGTTAGTTTTCATTTCACAATTTAAGCAAACTGTTATCCTTTTCCTATTCATATATATTCTGTGTGTCTGATTTATGTCAACGCTATGATCTTATGCAGACTCTAGATGCTGTTAAGAGGATTTGTCCCAGAAGAGCATTGCTTATTGGGATGACTCATGAGATGGACCATGACAAGGACAACCAAACATTGGAAGAATGGTCCAGGAGGTAAGGCCTTCCTCCTAGATAGTTTAAACTCTACTTTAAATGTGTGCAGACACATGCTCATGTACCAAATAAGTTGACCTGAAAGAACACTTGCAAGGGGAAGTAATACCGTATTTTCTTTATCTTTTTTTTTCTTTTAACGCAATGCTATCTCACAATTGTATGCATGCTCACGCACCGTATGTTGTTAAAAAACACCTGCGTTACTGTAAATTTCTAAAGGCAAACATGCTTATGCTCTGTCATTTGAAACTGCAGGGAGGGGATAGATGTGCAGTTAGCTCGTGATGGCTTGCGTGTCTACATTGATCTGTAATCGTGAGAGGTACAAGTGTGTGCCTTTGTTTTGACTATAAGGATTGATCATATTGCTTTGTTCATTAAATAGATTTTATCATGTTCCAGTTTGGTCAACTCTTTTCTTTCTAGCGCATCCTGCATAACTGCATATTGTGTTCTGCGGTTCACTGACACTTATCTCTTCTTTGTATATATATCAGGACCATGGCATGCTCAGTGAACTGTACTAGGTTTCCTGCCGCTCTTAACATTCAGCGTCCTCTTGTGAAGAAAGTACGAACTGACTTGGCTCACCAATCATCGTGTGAAACCAGTAGATCTTCTGTTTTTACATTTCATAGTCTACACGTGATTCCAATAAAAAGTAAGTAATGTAGTTGTTTCAGTGTCCCCACAAGTTGCTGTCCATCTCCTTGATAAAGTAGTTGAATGGTTCCTGTCAATTGGAAGCTACACTGCACCACATGCATAATGCCAACCGGCAGCAGCAAGTATTGCCTTTGGAGAGAAGCATGGCTCCAATGAGTCTGTGAATACTGCAAGTTTTCTGAAGCAGCTCTGTCACAGAATGTGTGGACTTCAATGGATGAATTTCGTGGTGACAGGCTGGGTTGCACAATCTCTGGAAAAGCCCGCCCGCTAGTAAAACAGCAGGTCGATGACTAGATACCAAAGTCAGGGCCTCTAGAAAAAAAAAACAGATACCGAAGTCAGGAAGTCTAGATAGATACCAAGGAAGGTGGGCCTTTTGCCTCCGCACTCTCTCTGGGCCGGCCTAGTCGGGCAGGCCCACCAACCGCCAGGCGGGCCCGCCGCCTCGCGCACGGCCAGTCGGCCACGTCCGCGGCCGCCGGCCGGCCGTGTGTGTGTGTCAGAGAAGGACGCCACGGCGCAGCCCACCCATCCATCCACCACCCCACCCATCCGATCCGCCCGTGACCCCCTGCTCTGTCCTCACTCACTCGCCGCAGCCACCCACCACTCGCTCGCTCGCCATTCCCCTTCCCCCCTCCTCGTCGTCGCGGCGCGGCGGCGGCAAGGCAATGGCGATGGCCTCCACCTACGCGCCGGGCGGCGGCGCGGGGGCGCTCGCGCCGGGAAGGGCCAGGGCCCGCGCGCCCACCGGGGGGCTCGTCCTCGGCCCCTCCAAGGCCGGCCTCCCCCGCCCCCTCGCCCTCGCCAGGCGGAGCCCCCTCGCGGCCGCCGGCGCCGCCAGGCTGCGGTGCGCTGCGTCCTCGTCGTCGGCGGCCCCCACGCGGCCCGTCACGGCGCCCCGGTTCATCCAGCACAAGAAGGAGGCCTTCTGGTTCTACCGCTTCCTCTCCATCGTCTACGACCACGTCATCAACCCGGGCCACTGGACCGAGGACATGCGCGACGACGCGCTCGAGCCCGCCGACCTCTACAGCCGCTACCTCAAGGTCGTCGACGTCGGCGGCGGCACGGGCTTCACCACTCTCGGGATCGTCAAGCACGTCAACCCGGAGAACGTCACGCTGCTCGACCAGTCCCCGCACCAGCTCGAGAAGGCCAAGCAGAAGGAGGCGCTCAAGGGGGTCACCATAATGGAGGGTGACGCCGAGGACCTGCCCTTCCCAACCGACACCTTCGACCGATACATCTCCGCCGGCAGGTCGCTCACGCTCCGTTGCTCCTCGATTCTCTTCAGTTCGCTTCAGTACTGTGGATATCATCCTGTAAATGCACATAGCATTGTGAATTTGGTGCACGTGAATGATGTTGTAGAGGTCGCTGATTTTCGTGGTCTGTCACGCTACCTTGCAGCATCGAGTATTGGCCTGATCCGCAGAGAGGAATCAAGGAAGCGTACAGGGTCCTGAGGTTTGGTGGGACAGCTTGTGTGATTGGCCCCGTGTACCCAACCTTCTGGCTCTCCCGCTTCTTCGCTGACATGTGGATGCTCTTCCCCAAGGAAGAGGAGTACATCGAGTGGTTCAAGAAGGCTGGGTTTAAGGATGTCAAGCTGAAAAGAATTGGACCAAAGTGGTACCGTGGTGTCCGAAGGCATGGCCTGATCATGGGATGCTCTGTTACAGGTGTGAAGAGAGAACGTGGAGACTCTCCTTTGGAGGTACCTTTCTTTTCCCTTTGCTAATATAAAGCATGGCTCTCAGATTCACAGTTATGTAACTCAATGAATATTGGCATACCTCGTTCAGATTTTAGATTGTTCATCTCCTGCACTAGCCATTGAGGGTTTTGGTATAACCTTTTCCATATTATCTTCAATGCAGCTTGGTCCGAAGGCTGAGGATGTCAGCAAACCGGTGAATCCAATCACCTTCCTCTTCCGCTTTCTCATGGGAACGATATGTGCTGCATACTATGTTCTGGTGCCCATTTACATGTGGATAAAGGACCAGATTGTGCCCAAAGGCATGCCAATCTGAGTGAAGGGGACTGAGCTGCAAGGAAGAGAGGATAGCCATCGTCTCAATTAGTCTTCTCTATATTAGGCGCTTCCTGTCTTTTTTGTATTTATCTTTTATTTCTCTGGTGTTATGTACTTCTACTATTGTCCGTATTTGTGTGAAGCAATAATATTAAGACATGGATTAATCTCAACAATTTCTTGAGCATTAAGTGGAACTCTCTGTAGCAGGTTATAGAGATGGTATCTGATAGCTCTGCAAAAAGTTATTGGGATGGTGTCACATTGGATTCTTCTTTTTTGTTCTTCATATGTTTTGATAATGTTGTATTTTTATTGCATGGCTTAGATGCATGTAAAACCAGTTGCTCAAACAATTTCAACTGTAAATTTGTAATTTTATTAGGGAGTTGCTTCTATAAACAGATACAGTTATCTAACTTTCTGTATCAAATTATCAATATATTCTTACATCCTTTCTGTATGTGGCAGAAACATTCCATAATTCACAATTTAAGCAGGATATGTTCCACCTTCCATAATTCAAGTTGAAAACAATTTTTCCCTCTATGATATGTTTTTTATTTGTGCAAATGCTATGATGTTGTGACACTTGATGCTGTTAAGGTTTCCTCTCAGAGAGCATTTTCTCATTGGAACTGATGCAGGAGATGGACTTTAAAAAGGACAACTGGACATCAAAAGTATGGTTTGAAAGGTAGGCCTTCCTGCAGGACAGTCTAGATGAATCTATGTGGAGGTTTGTATGCAAGTAACATTTTTCTATGTTAGTAATGCTCTTCTTTTCAGAGACTGCAGTAAACTAGTGCAGTATAATGATATAACCATACATTTTTTCCATAATGGGACAAGCCCGAATTTCATTACCTTTTCAAGCAAAGAAATTAAAGATAGAGAGTTCCCACGCATTATGTGAGCTTTCAGCTAAAGAGTTTTCCCTACATACTAAGCGACTCCTCTGGGCTAGACTGCCGCACCAAGGGCCAAGAGCCTGCCCAGGCCTACCAGCTAACTGAAAGAAAGGCAGAATTTACTAACCCTGCTCATGCAATGTAAGTTGTATGCTCAGGGACTGGACAGTCTAAAGTTTGGTCCTGGTGATTGTGTATCTGTTGGATCTGGACCTATGAAAAGGTATGTTGCTTAATCCAAAATTCTCAATTTCAATTGGTTATGCATTTTCTGCTGCTTTTTGGCTTTGTCTTTGTACTTGTTTTTTCTCCATTGAGGATCCATGTCGCACCCAGCGCGTGTGAAGCAATTGAGCATGGATTTGTTTGGATAAACCTGCATTAACTTGGTGCTTGCATATGCTCGATCAATCATAACCCAACATGTTGAAATGCTGGTTCTGGAGAGACCAATTTAACATCCAAATAAAGTTTAAATTGAAGTATGGATGCAATTAGTGCTGACAAATTTTTAAAATATATATTAAGGTTTACACCTTCAACTTTGCAGTACATAAGTGATGATTTTGAGGTGCACAGGCG